>NW_011494604.1:787301-809810 GCF_000754665.1 Bison bison bison | reverse complement strand
GAGAGTTCCAGAAAAACATCTATTTCTGCTTTATTGACTATGCCAAAGCCTTTGACTGTGTGGATCACAACAAACTGTGGAAAATTCTGAAAGAGATGGGAATACCAGAGCACCTAATCTGCCTCTTGAGAAACCTATATGCAGGTCAGGAAGCAACAGTTAGAACTGGGCATGGAACAACACATTGGTTCCAAATAGGAAAAGGAGTACGTCAAGGCTGTATATTGTCACCCTGCTTATTTAACTTCTATGCAGAGTACATCATGAGAAACACTGGGCTGGAAGAAGCACAAGCTGGAATCAAGATTGCCAGGAGAAATACCAATAACCTCAGATATGCAGATGACACCACCCTTACGGCAGAAAGTGAAGAGGAACTAAAAAGCCTCCTGATGAAAGTGAAAAAGAAGAGTGAAAAAGTTGGCTTAAAATTCAACACTCAGAAAACTAAGATCATGGCATCTGGTCCCATCACTTCATGGGAAATAGATGGGGAAACAGTGTCAGATTTTATTTTTCTGGGCTCCAAAATCACTGCAGATGGTGATTGCAACCATGAAATTAAAAGACGCTTACTCCTTGGAAGGAAAATTATGACCAACCTAGATAGCATATTGAAAAGCAGAGACATTACTTTGCCAACAAAGGTCCGTCTAGTCAAGACTATGGTTTTTCCAGTGGTCATGTATCAGTGTGAGAGTTGGACTGTGAAGAAAGCCGAGCGCCAAAGATTTGATGCTTTTGAACTGTGGTGTTGGAGAAGACTCTTGAGAGTCCCTTGGACTGCAAGGAGATCCAACCAGTCCATCCTAAAGGAGATCAGTCCTGGGTGTTCACTGGAAGGACTGATGCTGAAGCTGAAACTCCAATACTTTGGCCACCTCATGCAAAGCGTTGACTCACTGGAAAAGACCCTGATGCTGGGAGGGATTGGGGGCGGGAGGAGAAGGGGACGACAGAGGATGAGATGGCTGGATGTCATCACTGACTCAATGGACATGAGTTTGAGTGAACTCCGGGAGTTGGTGACGGACAGGGAAGCCTGGGGTGCTGCAATTCATGGGGTAGCAAAGAGTCGGACACGACTGAGTGACTGAACTGAATTGATACCTGAATGGTCTAGTGGTTTTCCCTAGTTTCTTCTATTTAGGTCTGAATTGTGCAATAAAGAATTCATGATCTGAGCCACAGTCAGCTCCCAGTCTTGTTTTTGCTGCCTGTATAGAGCTTCTTCATCTTTGGCTGCAAAGAACATAATCAATCTGATTTTGGTATTGCCCATCTGGTGATGTCCATGTGTAGAGTCTTCTCTTGTGTTGTTGGAAGAAGGTGTTTGATATGATCAGTGCATTGTCTTGGCAAAACTCTGTTTGCGTTTGTCCTGCTTTGTTTTGTACTCCAAAGCCAAATTTTACTCCAGGTATCTCTTGACTTCCTACTTTTGCATTCCAGTCCACTATAAAGAAGAGGACATCTTTTTTGGGTGCTAGTTCTAGAAGGTCTTTAGGACTTCATAGAACCATTCAACTTCAGCTTCTTCAGCATTACTGGTCAGGGCATAGACTTGGATTACTGTGATATTGAATAATTTCCCAGCCCTATGCAATCATTAATCTTCTTTCAATCTCTATGGATTTGAGTACTATGGACATTTCTTACAAATGGAATCTCATAATACGTAGTCTTTTGTGATTGGCTTCTTTTACTTAGCTTATTGTTTTCAAGATTCACCCATGTTGGAGCAGTACTTTATTTTTTTTGCCAAACAGTATTCCATTGAATGGATATATCACATTTTAAAATCCACTTAGTTAACTGACATTTGGATTGTTTCTACTTTGTGACTATAATGAATATAGTTACTATGAATATTTGTGTACAAATCTCTGCATGGATGTATGTTTTCATCTCTTTAGGCATATACCTGGAAATGGAACTGGTGGGTCATACGGTAATCTATGTTTAACATTTTGAGAAACTGCCAAACTATTTCCAAAGTGCTTGTACCCTTTCATATTCCTACCAGCAATGTATGAGGGTTCCAATTTCTCCACTTTCTCAACACTTGTTACTGTATTTTCCATTTTATTGATTATAGTCACCCTACTAGGTTGTAAAGTTTATCTCATTACAGTTTTGATTTGCCTTTTCCTAATGACTAATGACAATGAAGATCTTTTCATGTGCTTGTTGGCCATTTGTATATTTTCTTTGGAGAAATGTTTATTTCAAGTCTTTTGCCCATTTGTTAATCAAACTGACTTTTTGTTGCTGGATTCTAAGAGTTTTTTAAAATATATTCTGGATACAAGTTCCTTATCAGATATATGATTTATAATTATTTTCTCCCATTCTGTGGGTTGTCTTGTCATTTTGTTGATGGTATCTTTAGAAGGACAAGATTTCAATTTTAACGAAATCCAATTTTTCTATTTTTCTCTTTTGCCATTTGTACTCTCGGTGTCCTTTTAAAAAAGGATTCACCTAACCCAAGTCATGAACACTTATTCCTATGTTTTTTCTAAGAGTTTATAATTTTAGTTCTTACATTTAGGTTTATGATCTATTTTGAGTTAATTTTTATACATGGGGAAAGGAATGGATTCAAATTGATTCTTTTGCATGTGGCTATCCAGTTATTTTTTGGGACTCCAAAATCAGTGCAGATGGTGATTGCAGTCATGAAATTAAAAGACGCTTACTCCTTGGAAGGAAAATTATGACCAATCTAGATAGCATATTCAAAAGCAGAGACGTTACTTTGCCAATGAGGGTCCATCTAGTCAAGGCTATGGTTTTTCCAGTGGTCATGTATGGATGTGAGAGTTGCACTGTGAAGAAAGCTGAGTGCTGAAGAATTGATGCTTTTGAACTGTGATGCTGGAGAAGACTCTTGAGAGTCCTGTGGACTGCAAGGAGATCCAACCAGTCCATTCTAACGGAGATCAGTCCTGGGTGTTCATTGGAAGGACTGATGCTAAAGCTGAAACTCCAATACTTTGGCCACCGCATGCAAAGAGTCGACTCACTGGAAAAAACCCTGATGCTGGGAGGGATTGGGGGTGGGAAGAGAAGGGGACGACAGAGGATGAGATGGCTGGATGTCATCACTGACTCGATGGACATGAGTTTGAGTGAAGTCCAGGAGTTGGTGATGGAAAGGGAGGCCTGGCGTGCTGCGATTCATGGGGTCGCAAAGAGTCGGACACGACTGAGCGACTGAACTGAACTGATCCAGTTATTTCAATATCACTTTTCTTTTCCCTTTGAATTGGCTTGGCACTGTTGTCAAAAGTCAATTGACTATAATAAAAAAGTTGAAAAGTCATTTCACTATAAATGTAATGGTTTATTTTTTGGAATCTCACTTCTGTTCTGTTGATTTACATGTCTGTCATTATACCAGTATCATGCTGTCTTGATAAGTGAAGCTTTGTAGTAAGTTTTGAAACTGGGAATTGTGAATTCTCCAATGTTATTCCATTTCAAGGCTGTTTTGGCTATTCTGAGTCCCTTGCATTTCCATACAAATTTTAGGATGTTTGTCAATTTCTGTAACAAAGGCAGCTAAATATTAATTGAGATTGCATTTAATTTGTAGATACATGTGGGTAGTATTACCATCTTCAATATTAAAACTTCCAACACATGAACAGGATGTCTTTCCATTTCCTTAGGTCTTCTTTAATTGTTTCCAACAGTGCCTTACAGTCTTCAGAGTGCTGGTTTTATGCTTATTTTGTTAAATTTATTCCTGAATATTTTATTCTTTTTGAGGCTATTGCAAATGCACTGTTTTCCTAATTACATATTTGGACTGTTCATTACAAGTGTATCGAAATAGTTGATTTTTATATATTAATCATGCATCCTAAAACTTTTTTTTTTAGGATGAGCTTGTTCGTTTTTGCTGAATTTGTGTTTTAGATCTATTAGTCTTTTTTAGTAATTTACAAAGGATTTTTATATATTCAAGATCATGGCATTGTCAACAAATATAGTTTTACTTCCTCCTTTCTGATCTAGACGACTTTTAGTTCTTTTTCTTACTCGGTGATCCTGTTCTCGGGGCGGGGGGGATGCATTTAGTCTTTGACCATTAAATGTGATCTTATCTATGTGTTTTTCATAGATGCCCTAATATTACTAGGTTGAGGGAGTTCCTGTCTATTTCTAATTTGGGGATGTTTTTATCTTGAAAGGGTGCTGGATTTGTCAAATGCTTTTTTTCCCCCCCATCTATTAAGATGATCACATAGCTTTTCTCCTTTATTCTATTAACATATTATATTAATTGGATTTTGAATGTTAAACCAACTTGTATTCCAGGAATACAACCCATTTGGTGGTGGTGTATAATCCTTATTATGTTACTGGACTTGGTTTGCTAGTAGTTTGTTCAGGACTTATGTGCCTATGTGTATTGGTCTACAGCTTACTTATAATGTCTTTGTTTGCAATAATTTTAGTTTAAGAATCATTAATCTCTTAAGGTCATGATTCTAAGCAAACTATTTTTTAATGGAAAGAAGGGTCATGGGACATTACCTCAAGAAAACAAATGGGAAAATATGAAAGCACTGAAGCAATAGCTGGAAGCTTTGAATAGGGATTTCTGCTTGACAGCCTTGGAATCATTAGCCAGAGGATGTAGAGCATTAATACATGCCCAGTAGTGCCTAAAATCCAGTCATTTAAAAGACACAACAACTGCCTAAGCTATCAACAAAAAGAAATGATATAACCAAAATAAAGTTCAAAATTTGTTTTACCTACTTTTGGTTTTATTATTCTTACATTTCAGCTTCTTTCTTTAAAAGGAGTGAGTCGTCTACAGGGAGCTTTATTTACCACCACCACCTCTAATTTCACTTTTACCCCCTCCACATCAGATTTCTGAGATATAAGTTCCATCATATAGCTCTCTAGTGTAGAAGTCCCTGGAGTGTGGTCTCTGCCTACAATCTGGTGAACTTCAAACACTTTACCTCTGCTTAGGAGGCTTGTGTGGCCTGACTTACCTCTCTAGCTGCATCTTTCACCACTCTTCAGCTGCTTGATTGTAGCAGGCTCTCCCCTCTTACTGGAGGTTTCTCCTCCATGGTTCTCTCTCTCTAATCTGTTCTTCCTTCTCCCCATTATATTTGGCTAACGCTCTCTCATTCCGTAGGTTCCAAATTAGATTATGTGCCTTCAGGAACTTCTATTCGACCTCCAGAATCTGGTTAGGTGCTTCTCCTCTGAGCAATCAAAGCAATTGTAGGTCTTTCATTTTAGCCCCTAGCACCTTGTTTTACAACTGCTTGTTTGTCTATATGCTTTGCGACACTAAGTTCTGTCTGGGCAGGAACTATGTTTACCTCAGTGCCTAGAACACTTAAAGACAGATAGGAGCTCAAAATATATTTGTTAAATTAATGAGCAAATACATGAACTAATACGAAGTTCATCATAATCTGCTCCTTTACCTTTTCAGTCTCATTTTCTGTCACTTGCTACCTACACCCAAACACATACTCACACTACTCTTGCCATACAAAATTACATGCAGTTCCCTGGACATACTGAGCTCTCATATACCTTGTCTGCCCTTCTATGAGGGACACCTTAACCCACGTGAACATTCAGTGAACACCTGTGAAGTTCTTAGCTTTAATTATCACATTCCTAGTGAAGTCTTCCCTGACTCTTCAACTTCTCTCCAAAGCCAGGTCAGTTAGGCTTCCCAAGCTCTGTATATCCTTATTTGTATTGTAATGATCTCATCAGTCATCTTGTCAATTCCCAGTGCTTACCATGGTGTTTGGTACATAGTGAAACACTTACAAAAAGTGTTCTGAATACAGAAAGAAATAATGAACAGGTCCACGGGGAGAGGCAATATACTTAAGATTTAAGAGTGGACTAGGGCTTGAGTCTAAAATAAAGAGAAAGGACCTAGAAAATGTTTTGAAAAGGTCAACATCCCTTATTAATAGAATAAACATACAGAGAGTAGGAAATGAAAATCATGGGTGATCTATGTTTATGAAGTTAGAGAACATGGCCAACAACAGGAAACTACAGGGAGAAAATGGACTTAACACCTACAGATAGAGGCTTAACAAATACGTATCATAGATTGTTATGTTCAGTTTTTTACACAATATCTAGAAAAGACACTAGACAAGGCGTTATACAGTTCTTAACTGTAAACGGATGGGAAGAGTAAAGTTAAGAAATAACCTTTCATGTAGCAATAATACATTTTAAACTTACTACACTTCCTAGAAAGGGTAAGTTTTAAATAGGCATCTCCATATTATATGAAAGGGAATCACACATATGAATATGTATGGATTAGTTGGAAATGGCACCCCACTCCAGTACTCTTGCCTGAAAAATCCCATGGATGGAGAAGCCTGGTGGGCTGTAGTCCATGGGGTCACTAAGAGTCAGATATGACTGAGCGACTTCACTTTCACTTTTCAGTTTCATGTGCTGGAGAAGGAAATGGCAACCTACTCCAGTGTTCTTGCCTGGAGAATCCCAGGGATGGGGGAGCCTGGTGGGCTTCCATCTATGGGGTCGCACAGAGTCGGACACGACTGAAGCGACTTAGCAGCAGCAGCAGCAGCAGTCCTCTATTTTATAAGAAGTGATCTGGTATACAAAAAGTAGAGTGAAAATGCCAGGGATAAAAGACAAAATATAACAGGAAGAAAATAAGCTTTAAAATACCTGCGTATAATACAGTCTCTATGAGATCTTTAATGTGGGTCCTGCTATTCTCTGAAGCAAGAAGAGGTGCTGTCCCATTGGGAGCTGGGACGACAAGCGGTCCAACTAAAAACGCACAAGCTCCCCCGAGGTAGCTGAGCATCGACGCGATAGCTGTGGCAGTGGCCCGCTCGTCTGCAGAGAACCATGTTGTGGACAGGAATGGAGCTGCGTTCATTACAGTTGGACCTGCCAATCCATTTAACAGCTGTCCTCCATGGATTAGTCTGGAATCAAACAAATTAAAAGGCTGTGAGGCAGCTAAAATAGGCATCTTCTAGACAAAAAGAAGTTAGCCAACAGTGTTTACTACAGCAATAAGAATACATATCTATAAAGAACAAGAGACACCCGAAAGGTAAAGTATGGTGACTCTCTGCGAGGGAAATCAAATACACCAATCTGATTCTCCAGGCAAGAATACTGGAGTGGGTTGCCATTTCCTCCTCCAGGGGATCTTTCTGGCCCAGAAATGGAACCTGTATCTTTTACATCTTCTGCACTGGCAAGCAGGTTCTTTACCACTAGCGCCACCTGGAAAGCCACAAACACACCAACAACTGCATATAACCCTAATACACCGATGGTCACCCCTTAGTCATTTCACAGATACTTACTGAAGCCTGTGATCTGTGCCATGTACCAAAGTAAATACTTTCAGTAACCTTGTTTTACTTATTATCACAACATAATGTGCAAGATATTATCATCTCCATTTACTGAAATGTGAAAGCTTTGGCTTGGAAACATAAAAAAACTTGCCCAAGTGCTAACAGGCAAAGCTAAGATTCAGACCCAGGTCTGAGTCCCAATTCCATATCCTCTGAGACTGCCACTTACAGAAACCTAGTAAGTGCCTCCAGCCCTACAAATAACACAAATGAGCTCAACATTTCACATCTACGCTCTGCAGGATAATGGAAATACAAAAAAAGGAAAAATAAACATTCAAGAATCTTCTAATGGAAGAGGAACTGGTCAAGGAATCAGAGGATTTGGTCTGCACCTGACTACTTTAATGCTCCTGGGTAATATGTCTTTGTGGGATTCCATTCCTTCTCCCATAAAATGAAGAGATTAGTTTAATTTCAGTCTGCATGCCATGAGTATTTGTTAGGTGAAGGTACTATAATTACAGATCCCTAGGTCCTTTCCAGTCTCAGACTTTAATTGCAAGGCTTAGTGAAGACTAGTTCCTTGCTTCCATTTCATTTGTTCTTGAGCTCACCCTTCCTCATTACCATATTCTGTTCAGCGCTCTGTCCTGTTCCCTGATGAACACGGAACCTGAAAACCCTTTTCCCACATTTCTTTTTCCACCCCCAACACAAACATTCACATTTAAAAGTAGCCTTGAAGGAGAAAAGAAGTCAGAAGTTCAAAAAGCACAGACCAAAAAAGGGAAGTGAGTCAACCTCTTCTGCTTTGGAGGTAAAGGAAATGAAAGGAACAGTATACATGTCATATATATGATACTACTTTTTCTTTCTGCTCCTTTTGCTTTTTAACCACCATGTAGGTGTCAGATCTTCCTTTTAACAAGTACCACCTTGATAAAAGTTTTTTGAATGTAGAAGGGAAAATAAACAGGCATGTGGGTAAAAGTAGGGCTCTTAATGTAGGAGCATAAGTGAGTGGGAAGTAGAATATGTGAATTACGTCTGCTCAAACCTTTGTACATGTTGGAAAAGTTATTTGAAGGCAAAATAGCTTCCAGAATCATTAATATTACTAAATTTAGGGAACCAAAGACATTTAAAAATATGTTCATGTAAGGGGAACTATTTTCTAAATGACAAACACAATTAAACTGTTTATAAACCAAATACCTCCTCCAAATGCCAGAGGATCCTCAGCTGTCACACAGCAATTTCATCATAGAAATATTCTTGAAACACTGTCATTAAGTGGTTTTAATCATGACTCCCTTAATCATGACTCGTGACGGTACAACAGTCAAACAATGCATGATGGCTCATAATGGCAGCTACTGTGATATTTAACATCTTTAATGAGGTGTTCCTGAAAGACTCATCCCATCTAGAAGGAGAAGCATTGGAATGAGCAAGTCTTATTATGCCTAAATATGTTAAGAGTGGAAGGAGAACATGGAAAGATATCGGAAAAAAAAAAAAAAACACTTGCCTGGTGACCCCAACTCAGGGGAACCAGGCTCAGTCCCTGGTCGGGGAACTAGATCCCACATGCCACAGCCAGGAGTTCACAGGCCGCAACTCAAGATCCTGTGTGCCAGAACTAAGACCCAGTGCAGCCAAACAAATAAAGAAATATTTTTTAAAAACCACTTGATAAAACAGAATGCATCCTGAAAATTAAGGTGTAAAACTCAAATAATTGCCATGGCTCAGCTTTTGCTACCTCTCAGTGGAATCATGAAAAGATTATTTTCCAAGCAGCAAATGTACGAGTCATAGAACATGTGAGCTTGAGATAATATGAGGACCATCCTAGTCCAGTTTACTCAATGCACAGATCTGGATATTTCTAACACAGGTATACTTGCTAAAGTCGTATGGTACTAAGGACAATTCAGATGGCATATAAGTCTAAAAGGTCACCAAACTTGGGATTGCTGGGGTCTTTGTGCATCTACAACATGGATTATCAAGTGAAAAATTACAGTGAAAAACATGCTGATTTGGTGTTTAAAAATTATTCTAATTTAAATAATTGTGTGCTTTTTTGTGTGTTGTTTTTTGTGTGTTTTTTGCATTAAAAGTCATCATACATAAATGCACTCCTCATAAATGAGTTCAGTAGGAGAACTGGAACCTACAGGATTGGGGGTTATCCTTTGAATTTGTGGGAAATCTGGCAGGGAAATCCAGTCCCTGCTCTTCCCAGCGTATTTAAATCTTCCAGAACTTAGTTCTCTTCCTTCCTGAATTTGTATCCTACAACCCCTCAGGACTTGTCACTTACTAATTGGTTATAAGCACTGCCATCTGGTGACCACGGCGCAACACCAATCTGTAATGTAAAGATTTTCATGTTTGTCTGACATAGGTTTCTGTCACCTACCATTAACTTACCCTATTTTAAGAAGTTAATTTGTTTGTAAAAATATATTTAGAAATAAAATTGTTACATATATATATACATACACACACATATATATAGTTTTTCCATTTAATAGTAATGCAAAATTAGAGGTATGTTTTTTCCTGAATAAGTGTTGACCCTAAGACATAATAAAATCATACAAAACATTACCATAAATTCTTTAAAAATGACAATTAAGAAGAGGAAATAATTATAAATTCTTCAATACAAACTGTATGTTGTTCAATTCATTCAACCAACATGTACTGAGTATTCATTGTGTATTGGGTAGGGACTGTGATAGCAATAGGTGGATGGGAATTTAAAATTAAAGTTAAAACTCTTTAAGTAGAGTAGCTGAAGTCACTTACCAGCACTATATCAGAAATATAAAGAAAAATAAGGCAATAACTAGTAAGCTTGTCAGGCCTGTGACGAGAGTAAGGCAAGTGGTCCGCCTTCCTTTCCTCTGACCTCTGACTCTGGTCTACAACACAGGAGCTTCATAATATTCGCACATGGACCTGAAGGTCCAATCCCATCCAAGCTCCATCTATCCTCTTCCAAACAGCTGCCCCTTAGCTACCCTTTGGGCCCAGGGAGCACACCCAGGGATGCAGTTCATCCTCAGAAGAACAGACCTGGGAAAGAGGCAGTGCAGGGACTGCTGGGGTCTTGTGTAGCTAGAAAGTGGTGAGAGGCAGGGCAGACACGCTTCTTTGGCCCTACAGACTCCTCACCACATAGGGAATGGCAAAGCTGAAGGAAATCCAGAGTAGAATCCCCTCAGGCATGGAGTCTAGGGCAAGGGTTTGCTGGCACTGGCAACAACAGTGGGTACAGAAAAGGGATGGTTCGGAGGGCTGTTGAGGTGGTACAATAGGTATGGTTACGTGAATGACTAGATGTGGGGGGTGACATTCATAATTCTGTAAAAATGTCCAGTAAGTGCTTGACTACAGGTCACAGGCTAAGGAAAGAGGTCTGAGATGAGACATATGATGGGGTTGAGGAAGAAACTCTGGAGAACCATCACTTTTAAACAGTCAGAGGAAGAGGAGTCTAGAAAGACGATTGAGAAGGAGCAATTACAGAGGTAGAAAAAAAATGAAAAGCAAGAAAGGCTGGTGTCATAGTAACTAAGAAAAGGGTTTAAAAAAGTGGAAAGTGAGGGGCCAATAGTTTTAAATCAAACAGAAAGAGGGTTTAACTGAAACATAAGCTCCTCGGTAACAAGGAGGTCTTCCATGATCTGAGCAGAGGCAGTTTCAGCAGACTGTTGAGGATGGAAGTCAGATGTGTAAGAAAATGGAAATTTACATTTAGACTCTTCATTACAGTTGTTAAAAACAGATGCCAGAACAAGAATTAGGTACATAAGCTTAACAGTGTGAAAAGGAAAAACACGCAGCTCAAATGAACAGTCTGAACAGAAAAGTCTCTCTGCCTTCATGTGCTGAGAGAGAAATGCAACTTGTTGTGATTGTCCTAAAGCTTTCAAGGCACTCCTGAAAGAAGATGGCTTTCAGAAACTTGTAACTATTGATCTGAGTTGGGTGTTAAAAAAACACAGAAAAACAAAAGAGGTGTTATCCACAATTTTATGTTAAGTAAAGTAGATATCATAACTTAATGTTAATTTTTCTGGATCACCACTATGTGCTTTAGTTTTGTTTTGCAGTTATCAGCTAAGTTCCTTGTGGGTCAGGACTCTGGTTTCTAAACTCCCCAGAGTGAGAAGAGAGTGGGGATGCTCTCTAGGATCCAAGAACAGGGAACTGGGATCACGCGATTCAAACCTCACAAGGTTCTACCACATACATCACATCAGTTCCACTTTTAGGTTTTAAAAAGCTTATAGTCAGCAAAACAAAAAACAAAATTTCCCCCAAATTTGGGAAACAAAACTTTTGGAAAAAGACACTGAGGGCGGTAAGAGCAAGGTCAAGGCTTTAGCACTGTCTCAAGCGTCGTGCACCACAGGAGGGCAGGCAGAAATTAGCAGTACGAGGACGTAGTTTTGTCTCCTGGGCAATAAGCTCGGGAGCAGAAGGGAGCTTCTGAAGGAAGCGGACTGGTTAATTCGAGGGGTCTAACCCTGGCTTCCTCACCTGAAACTCTGCGCCTGATGAAGATGGGCAGTCATACATTGGTTAGGAGGCTGCAGGTGTCCTGACCTCTGCAGCTCAAGCTGTGACAGTCGTGCAAGGCTTTCCTTCATCCCAGTCTCCTCTCACTGGTCCCTTAATTCACTCCCTCTCATCTCTCCCCCTAGCCCACCGAACTTCCTTTTCTTCCCTTCTTTCTCAGGTCTTTTTTCTTGTCAATTTTGTTCTCTTTACCTAGCTTCTGCCTACTTGAGGCCTAGTTTGTGCCTTCCCCACAGGCCAGGTGGAAAACAGGGGAATTTCCTAGTGGGCTGAGAAGATTAGATCAGAGCTTTGGGAGTTTCTCCAGCACTGGTAGAATCGGGTGGTAAAGGCTAGGAAGTGGGCTAGCAGTCCAGCAGCGTCAGTACTGCTGAGCCTGGGGACCTCTGCCATGGCTGGGCTGTTTGCCTTGGTCCTGTGCACATCAAACACTGCTCCTGTTGTGGAGAGGCTGGGGCTCAGGCACGTGGTGTAGCATTTATGCACAGCTGTATTCCTTTTCATATGATTCAATATACTATAGCTTTTCAAAGAAATGCCAACAGCTAAAGTTCAAACTGAAGACCTCTAAGTTAACGTTTTCTCACAAACTCGACATTTTAGCTTGTATGTAATGATATTTTGCATCCCAATCTTCTGCTTTCTGACATTCTGGAACAAATACCTAGGATTCTTAAATTATTTTCTACTTAGAATAATATGATGTTTCAGAATTAGAATTTTTATAGTTGGAAGAGACTTCAAACCTCAGCAAGATAACCTATCCTCTTCATTTTATTAAAAAAAACCCTGAGTTCCAGAAAAGCTAATAATATATTTTAAATCACACTTATTTTATAACTTATTTATAACATTCTTTCTCCAGAAAGTATTAGTGGGGGGAGTTCCAAAGTCATACTAGCTAATGGTTGAGACAAGACCAGAAATCAAAATTAAACCTGATTTCATCAGTCCATGAATCTTTCTACTCTTCCACATGGCCTCATTCTGAAGGTTCTCTGTAACTAACAGTGATGATAAAAATTATTGATTATTGAAATAACCCAAGGTTCTCAGATCTAAAGGCATGCTGCTGCTGCTGCTGCTAAGTCACTTCAGTCGTGTCCAACTCTGTGCGACCCCAGAGACGGCAGCCCACCAGGCTCCCCCATCTCTGGGATTCTCCAGGCAAGAACACTGGAGTGGGTTGCCATTTCCTTCTCCAATGCATGAAAGTAAAAAGTGAAAGTGAAGTCGCTCAGTCGTGTCTGACTCTAGCGACCTCATGGACTGCAGCCTACCAGGCTCCTCTGTCCATGGGATTTTCCAGGCAAAAGTACTGGAGTGGGGTGCCATTGCCTTCTCCAAAAGGCATGCAGTAGCTAGCATATTTTTATTATGTGCAGAGAATCATAACTAGCACTGGGGATAACATTAAAGAGTCAACATTTTAGAAACTGAGCAGCTATTTCCTTACAGTTAAGTCCAGTACTCTTAACTTAAATTCAATGCATTTTTATGATTTAGAATCCATAAAAATACTCATCTCTAACACTTAACATGCCAGTGGTTCAGAAGCTTTCTCTCAACTTCCAATTCTTAATCATCTTTCATGAGAATAAACTCTTGTGTTAAAGAATTTCCTGGATATTGACAATGGTTCAAAGTGCTAGTAATAGCTTTCCTTTATTAGTGTAAGAAGATAATAAAAAAGGTCAGAGATGTTATGAATTAATTACAGGAAAAAGAAAGGAAGGGAGAAACAGAGTGAAATGGTGAAAAAGAATGGGCTTTCTTAAGATTTTTACCATAGCCTCAGTTTCTTTTATGAAAATCTATTTCCCTTTTGTACCCTTTAGTAATTTTGGCCAGTTATGAGTCAATTAAAAGTATCTACTGCACATCTACTATGGTCAAGGCATCTTCAGATAGACATTAAAGGTAATATAAAAATAAATACTAAAGTCTTGGCCCTAAAGAAGCTTATAATAATAACTTCTCATGAACAGTTATAGAAAGTTCATAAAAACACACGATAAAAAAGAATATTGGTTAGATATCAAAAGACAGCTTCTAGCCTTAGTTAAATTTATTAACTGTATAATCTTTGGTGAACCACTTACTCTCTTTCTGTTTCAATTTCCCAAAAGGTACTTTATTTCACAAGATTATTATTAAGGCCAAATACGATAATCTCTCAGCAAGGCATGGGGGAAAAACGGACTTAGCCCTGGTCTGAGAGACCTACTACTTCCCCCTACTTGGGCTCATAACATTTTCCTTGTCTCATAACTTTTATTTTATTCTCTTAGTTTAAAAGTATACTAAATAAGTGTATAGAGAAGAAAAGAATCCATACGTTCAATAATTCAGTAACTCACATAATCACTACTAATCTTGATTTTTCAGTCTTTTTTTTTCCTTTTTTAAATGCATCTCCCACTTAAGACTTAGGCACAGGTAATCATAGATATTATATTGAAAATACAGTTTTATGTACTAAATCATTTTAACTTTATACTCTACATAAGCATTTTTTCATTTCATTCTTTACAATCATGATTGTTAATGGCTCCATTGATAGTGTGTCATACAGATGTACGAAAACGCACTTGACATTTTCCTAATGTTTGTTACTTATTTGCTAATATTAATAGTGCAATTGTGATAATCTCTGTATGAAAATATTTGCCATTTCCAAATTGTTTCCTTAGGCTCAACAGGTTGGAGGGTATGAAGATTTTCTTGTTGCTTAGTCGCTAAGTTGTGTCCAACTCTTTTGCAACCCTATGGACTGTAGCTCACCAGGCTCCTCTGTCCATGGAATTTTCCAGGCAAGAATTCTGGAGTGGGTGGCCATTCCCTTCTCCAGGGGATCTTCCCGACCCAGGGATTGAAACTGTCTCCTACACTGGCAGAGGGATTCTTCAGAGCCAACAGGGAAGCCCCTTATGAAATATACTCCAAAGTTGTATTTCAGAAGAGTCTGAAGTAATTTACATTCCCATCAACAGTGGTCAGCAGTGTCTGTCCCACCAGCACCGAGTACCCATATTTTAAAAATATGCACATAAAAATAAAAATATATTTTTTCAATTTTAATAGAAAAATAAACAATACCCACACACACAAATTTGGCATGTTAGTCTTCTATTGATGTTTTAACAAATTACCACAAATTTAGTGGCTTTATTTATTCTCTTACAGTTCTGTAAATCAGGAGTCCAACAGGGGTCTCAGTGAGCTAAAGTCAAAGTGTGGCATGGCTGTGTTCCCTTCTGGAGGCTCTGGAGAAGAATTTGCTTCCTTGCCTCTATCAGCTTCTGCCAGATGCCGGCTTTCCTTGGTTCCTGGCCCCCTTCCTGTATCTTCAAAGCCAGCAACAGGGATTTGAGTTCTTTTCACATTGCATCTCTCTGACATCCTCTTCTATCTCTTATTTAAGGGCTTTTATGATTACACTGGGCACACCTGGATAACCCAGGATACTCTTCCTATTTTAGGGTCAGATGATTACCAAACTTAATCCCATCTATAATTGAAGCTCTCCTTTGCCATGTAACAGAATACATTCACAGGTTCTGGGTATTAGAAGGTGGACATCTTTGGGGGATGGGGGCATTATTCTGCCTACCACACTTGGTAAGGCCAAAAGGCAACTCCTTATTTTAATCTGTATTTCTTTTTTGACTACTGTTCTTTTTTTCCATTGGTATACTATAATTTTTCTTATTTTGAATGAGTGCTTAATATATTTATATATATTTATTTACCTGTTCTTGCCTTTATTTTGACAAATATTTTTCCTTTTGGCCAATTCTGTTTTAAGCTTAACAATCTGTACATTTAATTTTTTTATGGTGGATAAACGTATGCTTTATTTGAACAAACATAAAAGAGAGCTCCTAGCACATTTCAGCAACACAAAGTTGGGCAATCCAACAAAACATTAATACAGTTGGCCCTGTCTATTCACAAGTTCTGCATGCCAGATATGGAAGGCAGGCTGTTCTATACCATTTTATATAAGAGACTTGAGTGTTTACACTTAATAATTTATAAATGGCCACATCTATCAATTTTTCTCTTTATAATTTTCCTCTGTTCTTCATACTTTAGAAAAAAATTTCTATGTAGAGATCAGATAAATATTCCTATATGTTGTTTTTCAATTAAATATTTAACCATTTAGTTCATCTGAATTTATTTTGGTGCATGGTATGAAATGAGGATCTAATATGATCTTTTTCTCCTAAATAGACAGCCAGATTGCCTGTGGTAGAGACAATAAACTATTTCTAATTTCCTTTTAGGTACAGAACACCCCAAGTTTGTGCTAGGGTAAGTTACAGTCTGCATTTCCAAGCTCCCCTTGCAGCGAGGTGGGGCCTTATTACCAAGTCTGGGCCAATGTGATGAGAGTAGGAGGATTTCAAGGTCACTCCCATGAGAACAAAATGCTCTCCCTGGTCCCCCTCTCCGTCTTCATATAGGATGAAATGTGACTACAGTGCTGATGCATTGCTCTGGACTGTCCTGCTAAGGTCATCTCCCTAGGGGAGCAACAAGATAAAGGAACTTAGGTCCCTTTGTAGGACAGAGCTGCCTATGCCTAGGCCTTCCTGCCAACTCTGGACTATCACATTAGAAAGAAATACTATCTTGTTTGACTTACTATATTTTGAGACACCTCATTATAACAGCTTAACTGTTCCTTGATTGAGAAATTAGCTGCAGAATAGGATTTTGCATTTGGAAAGGCATAACATATTTGGCACTGGCTTAGTGGTTAGGCTGCAGGCCGAAAAGGCAGGTGATTTGTGAGATACAGCAAAACCACTGCTTGTGATTACCTAGAACTGGGTGAAAAATATCAGAAGACTACTCTGTTTCCCACCTCTTGCTGATTTTAGGATGGCACTACAAGAGAGGCGGAGGCAAACAAGTATTGGCTGGTTTGCCAGCATAGACAGAAGGGACAAGAGCTCTGCTAAGACAGTTTCTCTTTGCCCAAGGCCTGCTATCCAAATTTAATGAGAATCTAGGAATTTGAAGCCTCAGGTTACTTCTGTATCTTTAAATGGCAGGAAATAATGTCTTTCAGAGCCTGTCTAGCAGCAAAGATCGAATTAAAGGTGTTATTTTCCAACCCAGGCCTAACTTTTTACAGACGGCATCCACGTAGCCACCATGAAATTGAGGGGAAAGGGATAAGCTGAGCACAAAAGGCGTATAGGAAAGGAGATTCAGCAGGAGTAAGAACCATAGCCTTAAGTAAAAATCTTTGGGTGTGGCTACATTTACATGAACCTACTGGATATAAGTAGCTGTTGCTGCTGCTAAGTCGCTTCAGTCGTGTCCGACTCTGTGAGACCCCACGGACTGCAGCCCACCAGGCTCCTCCATCCATGGGATTTTCCAGACAAGAGTACTGGAGTGGGGTGCCATTGCCTTCTCTGGGATATAAGTAAAGAAGAAGCCTACTAAGTGTTTGAGGGAAGTGTGTCACCAAAGACACCACAAAATGGTTCTACCAAACTTAAAGATTGCTTGATTCCTAAAGCAATCCTGAGGTCCCCAAATCAACATCAGCAAACACAAAAGACACAGCCCCTAAGAATGGCATATGTTGCAACTGCAGGTGTATTCTCTAAGAACAATGGACCCAAAAAGAGCCTTCCCAAGCTCAAAGCCAAAAATCACAAAGAACAATCAAAGGAGTTACTCCCAGAGAACCATGAAGACCTGATAGAAGCCAGAGATTCTAGTTTTCAGGCTAGATGCAGCGACTGGACAGAACTGTGGATTTTCTCCTTTGAGGAAGGACGAACATGTTTTCTGTATAGGCAGAGGGGGCACATGAAGACATTAGATAGCAGAGACTATTAACTGTCTTTTTACATCCATTTCCGCTTTCTTTCGTTATAGTAGCCATGCATTTGTAGTTGTTGTTGTTGCTATTATTTCCTAAATTAATTTACAAACCAACTTTGTTACATGGGACATAGGACAAATCCTCCCACTTCTACAAAAAGAAACCAAATATGACATTCCATGGGGAAAATGAGGCTTCCATAATCTTCAACAGGATGTACTTGCTTCTGGCTAAGATTTCCTACCCAGAAGAGCACTGCTTAATTGAGTGCTTTGTACCACTATCTCTGTTTACACTGTGATCAGTTCAGTTCAGTCACTTAGTCATGTCCGACTCTTTGTGACCCTATGGACTGCAACACACCAGACCTCCTTGTTCATCACCATCTCCTAGAGTTTACTCAAACTCTTGTCTATTCAGTCCATGATGCCATTGAACCATCTCATCCTCTGTCGTCCCCTTCTCCTCCTACCTTCAATGTTTCCCAGCATCAGGGTCTTTTCAAATGAATCAGTTCTTCACATCAGGTGGCCTAAGTATTGATGTTTCAGCTTCAACATCAGTCCTTCCAATGGATATTCAGGACTGATATCCTTTAGGATTGACTGGTTGGATCTCCTTGCAGTCCAAGAGACTCTCAAGTCTTCTCCAACACCACAGTTCAAAAGCATCAATTCTTCAGTGCTCAGCTTTCTTTATAGTCCAACATCCATACATGACTACTGGGAAAACGGTAGCCTTAACTAGATGGACCTTTGTTGGCAAAGTAATGTCTTTGATTTTTAATATGCTGTCTAGGTTGGTCATAACTTTTCTTCCAAGGAGTAAGCATCTTTTTATCATGGCTGCAATCACCATCTGCAGTGATTTTGGAGCCCCCTCAAAATAAAGTCTGCCACTGTTTTCACTGTTTCTCCATCTATTTGCCATGAAGTGATAGGACTGGATGCCATGATTCTTGTCTTCTGAATGTTGAGCTTTAAGCCAACTTTTTCACTCTCCTCTTTCACTTTCATCAAGAGGCTCTTTAGTTCTTCTTTACTTTCTGCCATAAGGGTGGTGTCATCTGCATATCTGAGGTTATTGATATTTCTCCTAGCAATCTTGATTCCAGCCTGTGCTTCCTCCAGCCCAGTGTTTCTCATGACGTACTCTGCATATAAGTTAAATAAGCAGGGTGACAATATACAGCCTTGACGTACTCCTTTTCCTATTTGGAACCAGTCTGTTGTTCCATGTCCAGTTCTAACTGTTGCTTTCTGACCTGCATACAGATTTCTCAAGAGGCAGGTCAGGTGGTCTGGTATTCCCATCTCTTTAAGAATTTTCCATAGTTTATTGTGATCCACACAGTCAAAGGCTCTGGCACAGTCAATAAAGCAGAAATGGATTTTTTTCTGGAACTTTCTCGCTTTTTCGATGATCGAACGAATGTTGGCAATTTGATCTCTGGTTCCTCTGCCTCTTCTAAAACCAGCTTGAACATCTGGAAGTTCATCGTTCATGTATTATTGAAGCCTGGCTTGGAGAATTTTGAGCATTACTTTACTAGTGTGTGCTGCTGCTGCTGCTAAGTCGCTTCAGTCGTGTCCAACTCTGTGAGACCCAATAGACAGCAGCCCACCAGGCTTCCCCGTCCCTGGGATTCTCCAGGCAAGAATACTGGAGTGGGTTGCCATTTACTTCTCCAATGCATGAAAGTGGAAAATGAAAGTGAAGTCACTCAGTCATGTCTGACTCTTAGCGACCCCATGGACTGCAGCCTACCAGGCTCCTCCATCCATGGGATTTTCCAGGCAAGAGTACTGGAGTGGGGTGCCATTGCCTTCTTCAACTAGCATGTGAGATGAGTGCAACTGTGCGGTAGTTTGAGCATTCTTTGGCATTGCCTTTCTCAGGGATTGGAATGAAAACTGACCTTTTCCAGTCCTGTGATAGCTGTATCTTTTTTTTTTTTCTTTAGCATCCTTGCATTTTAACTGGGGGCATGGCTGCTGAGCTACATGTCTAGCTCCTCTTGCAGACAGGTGTGGCCATATGACTAAGTCTGTACCAGTGGGGTGTGATTAGAATTGATACATACAGCTTCCTGGTCAACACCTAAAGACGTAGTCACTTGCCCTGGACGTCCTGTTTTTCCTTCCTGTGGACTGGAATGAAAGCATGATAATGAGTCAGCTTTGACCACCTGGACAGGAATATTACCACAGGGGATGTTAGAACAACAGAAAAGGAACTTGAGTCCCTGGAACAGAGCTGCCTACCTGGTCTGGGGCAGCCCATTATCTTTCAGACTGTTCTTTAGGAGAAAAATAAATTTATTTATTGAACTTGTGTATTTTTTACCTTTTTACACAGCTTAGCCTATCCTTTACAAATAAATAGACTGTCAATAAAAGTTGACTCCCAAGTTTTGATTTAAATAATGAAATCTAGGAACCAACATTTGTTAAGTATATGTATTATGTCCATTTTCTTTCATAAGTGCTTATACTTTTAATATTATTTTATGTTAGATATATTTACAACACATATTTTTGCTAGTTTGTATTTTAATTTTACAACTTATCTTAGAAGCATGAGGGTTCAGAGTTTATATAGTCAAATCTACACATCTTTCCCTTGTGATTTCTTTCATTGTTTTCACACTCAGAAAAGCAGTCTCTTATCTTTCTTTCTCTTATTCTCATTATTGAAGATCTGATGTGATCATTTTAGATTCTCTTAGTGTTTTCACTCCAAAACGTAAGATTAGCACAAGGTAAAGATATTCTCAAGCAGAGTTAAGAGTATAAAATAAAAAGTAACTCTCCTTTCCACCGCAGACTTTTAGGTTCCCAGGCTTCCTCCTCAGAAACAACCAACAGTAATGGTTTCCTTCAGCAACAGTCCTGGACAAATACATCCCTCCCACTTTTTTTCTAAGTAGGAATATATTAAACATAGTATTATAACTTTGTCTTTTCTCAAACTCAACAATATATCTTGGAGATATTTCCAAATCAGCACTTAACAGAACTTTTACTCCCTTTTCACAGCTATTTCACTGTATACTTCATCATCACTACCCCTCTGCTGAAGATATTTGGGTTGTAAACAGCCTTTTGCTATTACAAGCAAAACCACACAAACATGACTGTCCTTCCAAAATGATATAGCTTTATATGTGGGCTAATTTTCTAGAAGGACAACTATTGGGTTAAAGGACATGTACATTTTTAATTTAATAAATACTGTAAAAATGCCCTCTAAATAGAATTCTCCAAATTACTTGTAACACCTATTTTTTCCCCTATACCTCAGGCAACACAGCACATTATCATACTTTTTCATCTTTGCCAATAATCAGACATACAATTGCTTTTTCAATTTTCTTTAATTATGATGAAGTTGTTGAGTATCTTTTCTTAAGATTTGTATTTCAATTTCTGTAATTACCTGCTCATATCTATCACTCATTTTCCTACTGACTTGCTATTTTTCTTATTGATTTGACAGAGTTCTTTTCAACTAAGGAAATTATCCATTTGTCTTACTGTTGCAAACATTTCACAGTTTTTTTAATTTTATTTTATTTTTAAACTTTATATAATTGTATTAGTTTTGCCAAATATCGAAATGAATCCGCCACAGGTATACATGTGTTCCCCATCCTGAACCCTCCTCCCTCCTCCCTCCCCATACCATCCCTCTGGGTCATCCCAGTGCACCAGCCCCAAGCATCCAGTATCGTGCATCGAACCTGGACTGGCGACTCATTTCATACATGATATTATACATGTTTCAATGCCATTCTCCCAAATCTTCCCACCCTCTCCCTCTGCAACAGAGTCCATAAGACTGTTCTATACATCAGTGTCTCTTTTGCTATCTCGTACACAGGGTTATTGTTACCATCTTTCTAAATTCCATATATATATGCGTTAGTATACTGTATTGGTGTTTTTCTTTCTGGCTTACTTCACTCTGTTTAATAGGTTCCAGTTTCATCCACCTCATTAGAACTGATTCAAATGTATTCTTTTTAATGGCTGAGTAATACTCCATTGTGTATATGTACCACTGCTTTCTTATCCATTCATCTGCTGATGGGCATCTAGGTTGCTTCCATGTCCTGGCTATTATAAACAGTGCTGCGATGAACATTGGGGTACACGTGTCTCTTTCCCTTCTGGTTTCCTCAGTGTGTATGCCCAGCAGTGGGATTGCTGGATCATAAGGCAGTTCTATTTCCAGTTTTTTAAGAAATCTCCACACTGTTCTCCATAGTGGCTGTACTAGTTTGCATTCCCACGAACAGTGTAAGAGGGTTCCCTTTTCTCCACATCCTCTCCAGCATTTATTGCTTGTAGACTTTTGGATCATAGTTTTGGAAGTTTTGGCCACAGCAATCAGAGCAGAAAAAGAAATAAAAGGAATCCAAATTGGAAAAGAAGAAGTAAAACTCTCACTATTTGCAGATGACATGATCTTCTACATAAAAAACCCTAAAGACTCCACCAGAAAATTACTAGAACTAATCAATGACTATAGTAAAGTTGCAGGATATAAAATCAACACACAGAAATCCCTTGCATTCCTATACACTAATAATGAGAAAACAGAAAGAGAAATTAAGGAAACAATTCCATTCACCATTGCAATGGAAAGAATAAAATACTTAGGAATATATCTACCTAAAGA
>NW_011494604.1:775122-787158 GCF_000754665.1 Bison bison bison | reverse complement strand
AATTCCATTCACCATTGCAATGGAAAGAATAAAATACTTAGGAATATATCTACCTAAAGAAACTAAAGACCTATATATAGAAAACTATAAAACACTGGTGAAAGAAATCAAAGAGGACACTAATAGATGGAGAAATATACCATGTTCATGGATTGGAAGAATCAATATAGTGAAAATGAATATACTATCCAAAGCAATTTATAGATTCAATGCAATCCCTATCAAGCTACCAACAGTATTCTTCACAGAGCTAGAACAAATAATTTCACAATTTATATGGAAATACAAAAAACCTCCAATAGCCAAAGCGATCTTGAGAAAGAAGAATGGAACTGGAGGAATCAACCTACCTGACTTCAGGCTCTACTACAAAGCCACAGTTATCAAGACAGTATGGTACTGGCACAAAGACAGAAATATAGATCAATGGAACAAAATAGAAAGCCCAGAGATAAATCCACGCACATATGGACACCTTATCTTTGACAAAGGAGGCAAGAATATACAATGGATTAAAGACAATCTCTTTAACAAGTGGTGCTGGGAAATCTGGTCAACCACTTGTAAAAGAATGAAACTAGAACACTTTCTAACACCATTCCACAGTTTTTAACTTTTCTTTTGACTTTGTTTTATAGTATATATATATATATATGTATTTTTATAGTATTTTTTATCATGCAGATATTCTAAACTTTTACGTAGTCAAAAGTATTATACTTTTCTATGGCTTCTGAGATTTGAGTCTTAGTTGGAAGGCCTTTGCCCTTCTAAAATTAGTCTCATCTTCTAATATTTCTATGGTTCATATTTTATACTTAAATGGTTGATCCAACTGGAATTTACTTAAGTGGTAGGACAGATATAGGGCTCTTCCTCACTCTTTTTTCAGATAGCTAAGCAGTTATCATAAAACCATTTACTAAACAACTCATTTTTCTGCTATGATCATTTTAAATTTAAGACTGTCAGCTACAAAGCATTTTACAATGGAGCATATTTATAGAAAATCTACGTTTACTAGAACCATACTATTTAACTATTTATCATATGTTAGTAATCTATTATTAATGTTAATAAAAATTACACTGATTTGAAAGATAATATGTCATGGTAATTATTGGATACACCTACGATTAAAAACAGATATAACCTACTGTAAGTTCACCTTCTGGAAGTCTGTAAATTGTTTACTGGGCATGCCATATTGCATTTCACACTACAGAGTAATGACATCTAGTATTTTTTTAATATATGATTTGCTTCCCAACCATAGAAGAAATACTTTATAGTTCATTATTCTAAGTTCCTTATTTATTTGTGGTGTTAATAAGAGAAAAGTGGCATATCTATATGTAGATAAAAGAAATTCTGATACTATGAAGAGGTAAAACACCATTAGGAAGGTGGTATTAATAGTTGTGATTGAAGAAAGGGCTTATCAGAAAGCTGCTTCTCACATGTCTTAAGACTCATAAAAGCTAAGATACAGGAAGTAAAAGGTACAGGGTCACTATTCAGAAGGCTGGGTCAGAAGCTGAAAAAGCTTCAAGTGAAACAGAGGCACAGAAACAGATTGCTAAATACTTGTTTCAGTGCTGGCCAAATGCACAGTAGGTCTTTATCCCTTCCGGTTCAGTGTCAAGTGGGAGTCTTAAGCTTAAAAGTGGTAATTTAATAAGGCTTCTAGTCAAAAATAAGCATTCTAACTGTAGCATTTTCATTGTAACAGCTGCATGTGTGTTGTTGATAATATTGCTCTAAAGAAATATTGCATGGACATAAATGAAGTCTCATTTCAAGGGGATAATATTCCCATATTCCTTATATGATAGGTGAACACACAAAGGATGAGGAATTCAATTTATACTTTCTTTTTATGAAAGGTTCAATCTCTGAGAATTCGTTCTTTCTTCTCTTTCCTTTCTATCTTTGTTTACATTTCTTTATGAGCTCTATTTATTTTTCATACCATTTTCTCCACCACAGAGTCAACTCTTTATTATTCCTATAATTTTATATTTGGAAAGGATATGAAGGGATATAAAACTAGAGAGAAGCAATAGAATAGATGGCCCAAAACAGAAGAAAAGCTACCAGAAATACTAGGAAGCATTTTTAAAGAATGCTTTATTGAATTTCAGTTTATACTGAAGTTTGTACTTAAAAACTGTAGATGCTTTAAAAAAAAAAAAACACCTGTATATTTGAAAAATTAAGAACATTTCAAACACAATGAAACTCATCTGTTAAAATCTCACTCAGAAGGATAGGATATGAAGACCAGCATTCCACAGAAACCCAAATGATATCTGCCTTTAAAAATATGGAACACTTATACTCTCAATTTTCTGGAAAGATAACATACTTTGAAAATCTAAAAATGAACAGCATTTACTTTGAAAATGAAAAATTCTGTTCCAAATAAAAGTCAACATCTTGTACCTAAAATCCACTCCTTCTCCTCCTGGGTCCCGTGTGTCTGTTAATGGATCAACAATGTCAGAGTCTCCAGAGTGCAACCTCAGTCATATCACCTCTGATGTCTTTCTCACATGTTCTCTCTGACATCTATGCTATCCTTTCCATTCCCACAACTTCTCAGGGTAAGACAGTCATTCTGGACTCCTTACTTCCTGTTATTCCCTTTATTCAATCCATTAGCAGGTCCTTCAAAATATAATCAGATTTGACCACTCCTCACCACCACCACTGCCACCACTATGGCTCAAGTCAGCATTATCCCTCATGTGCTTTATTGCATTGATTCCCTACCTGGTCTCCCCACTCCTGCATCCTCAATAAAGCAGCCTTGTGACCATGGTTCTCTTCAGCTCACAGCTGAAGAGATTTTCTGGCTTGAAAAAAGCTGAAGTCCTTACGTGGTCTTGAAGGACCTGGTCTCACACTCCCGTCGCCACCCATGACTGGTCTCATTTCCCAGCCCTCTTCCCATAAAGTCTCTGGTTTGGCTCCAGCCCTGCCAGGCTCCCTGCCAGGTTGCTCTTCTCTTCCCATCCTTTATACTTGCCGTTCGCTCTGCCTGGAATGCTTGCCCCTTACATAACACATCATCCATCCATTCATTCCTCCAGGCTTCACCCTCAAAAGGTATCTTCCCAGTAACCATTTTTTCCTGAAATTTTACCATCCTTTCACTTCTGTCCTATTTCAAATCCTTCTTCCCTATTTTTTTCCCACAGCACATACTATATATTTAACTTATTTATCTAGTGTATTGCCAGTCTCCCCAGCTGGAATGTAAACTGCACAAGGCAGAGATTTTCCTACCGTGTTTTCTGCTGCATTCCCCATGTGCAGAAACCAGCTTGGCACACAGAAGTTCAGTGAATTTTTTCGAATAAATGAACTAATAAATGAATAAACAAATGAAACAAAAGGATGACTCCAGCTTGGAGTCATGACCATGCAGTGGTCACTGCATCCTTTCTGGTCTCCTGCTAGCACTCTTAACCCTCTGTAATCAATCCTACAGTTCAGTGCTACAGTCTTCAAATCAATAGTTTACGTAATATAGGTCTGACCCTACTGCTGCTCAGATTAAGAACCTAAGTGGCTCCCAACTGTCCAGTGAGCGATTATGGTTCTAAGGGATGGCGTCAATATCATGCATAATCAGGATACCCTTTTCTAAACTCCATCTCTACAGACTGCTTTCTTATGCTTTATTCTGTATACCAGTGTCTCTCAAACGTCAGTCATTTACGGCTCCTTGTTAATGGGGAAAATTTCCTCAACGGCTCTTCAGGTCAAATCCAAGGATCTCAGTTTGATAAACACTAAGAAACTGACATCTGGTCAATAAAAATGTTTTTTTTAAATTACAGATTATTATTGGTTAAAAAATCTTTTAATATTATAACCAAAAGGAAAACAAATTTCTAAAATCTTCCTATATTCAGTATCCCTTGAGAATAAATCCATATACCCCAGGTACAGAAATGCTGCTCTACAGAAAAGCAGCTACCTACCCATCCCAGAAGAAACCTGTGCTTACCTGCCTCTGTGCCTTCGTTCTTGTTATTCCTCTATACCCTGGAATATCCTTCCCCTAACTATAGTTATCAAAATTCTACTTATCCTTCAATGCTTACTTTACTTATCACCTTCTTTATGAAATCTTCTTTTTGAGATCCTCAGCCAAAACTTCTCTCAGTCTCTTGTGGCAATGTTATAAATCTTCTATGGCATTATCTATTAATATATTATTCTTCCTTTTGTTATACTATTATTTTCCCATGGTTATTATAGCTCCTGGATAGCATGAAGAAGATTAACTTATTCTCTATTTATTTACACAACAATTAGTACAGTATCTTCCAATATGACAACTAATAAATGTATACTCAATTATTTACCAAGTCAGGGGAAAAAATGCTACTATAAATATGACCCTCTGATTTTAAAAACAGAACTGTTTACTAAAAGCTTATAACCAAGCCTGGTGGGCTGCCATCTCTGGGGTCCCATAGAGTCGGACACGACTGAGCGACTTAGCAGCAGCAGCAGCAGCAAACATATATAATACACTCAAAAAATGTGGGAAAAAAATTTTAAGTTATTTATATGATTTACCTTCTTTTAAGCGTTAAGTCTGATACAGGTATGCACCTTAGACCAGTTCCCAAAACCATAAGGAAGGATGTCAGAAGCACAGTTATCCGAAGACCTAAAAGAAAACAAAAATATCTGGATTATTTTCTATTTTCTCTTCAAGTAAGTCAATGTTAAGAAGAAAGATTTTTTTACTCAATCATACTGGTATTATATTCTAACATGGCTTTTCTCTATAACTCCCAACACTGGGAAGGGAGAACTCTACATGCTGAATATGAAATGATTTTAACTTTAAGAGAAAACCTGAATGATCACATCAAGGATTGAGTAAAAAGTTCTATGAGCTCCAGTTTTTTGAAATGAATGGCTAATAATGCTTTGTTCAGATATAACACTAAAATATATAGAAAATAATTTTAAAAGATAAGATATTTTAGTTTTACATCTCAAATATAAATTTCCAATTTTCAAAGGCAAGCTGTTAATTTAAAAAATTCTAAACTGCCCCCACAGTTGTTTTTTTTTTTAAATGATAGATTATTGCTTTAAATTTTCTCAAAAAATGACAAGTGGCCAATTACTTATTTTATCTTATAATCAGGATAAATTTGTTATAGGGTCTTAAGAGATAGTCCATTAGAACCCTTTGATTATTAATACAATAGTATTTAATGTTATTGATTTATCAGATGGCTTTCAACTTATAGAATGATGTTGTTAAAAAAAAAAGAGAAAGCATGGTTTAGGGTTTTAGAAGATAATGTGGATCAGATAGCTCTTCCCTTTGTATCCCAAATATGGTCAACTATTTTGAAAATGTGTGCCAATGGTCAGTTATGTGGATAACAGGGCAAAAGAAAATATAAAATGTAAAAACAAAGTAACCAAAAACAGATATAATAGTCTGGCTGTGGCTGAATAATATAACAAGATTCTATCTTCTTATTGTTGGAATGCTGCACTTTTCTTAGCACTAAATTAATGCTGCCTTACTGTTCTGTAGCAGCCACACCACAGAGGTGGCTTATATGGAGTATGTGGCAAAAGTAGCAACATTTCTTCCAATTTTTCCCAGACCCAACACCCTTGAAACCATTTCACAGTGAATAGACTTAAACTGTTTAATGCAAATTTTCTCTCTCTTTTATTTCCCCCAGAGTTTTCTTTTCTTGGCAGAAGGGAGATGGTTAAATGTTTGGTTTCCAAAGGGCTTCTCTGCTTGAAGGAAACTGAAAATCAACAAAACTATAATTATGCAGATTAAACACAGCAAGGAAAATAAACTTGAGATTCAGATCAGGCACACACATGCTACATTGAAGATAATTTGTGACATGAACTGAGTTAGCTTTATATGATCTGAATATGATTAATATAATTTGGCAGAAGGAATAACATAGAAAATTGTGCTGCTCAGGAACAAGTAATGCATACATACTGCTCATTTACTGCTTCTACTAACAACATAGATTTTAAAACCACATTACAGCCACAGGAAATAAAATATAATTAATAAAAAGTACATTCATAGTCATAAACATCCTAAACTTGCAAACTGTTGCTCTTATAAGGTCATACTGGGTGCCTTATGAGATAGTGGATAAAATTTTATCAATTTGGGTCTATAAGGCTCACATTCTACATTATGTTTATTTCTTCCTGGTATTTGGTTTGTAATTAAGGTAAATAGCCACCAAGTGGGCAGTGGGGCATTGTTTATAGCCCTAGGGTCCAATAATTGGTTTCCTATTACTACTGCTCAACACTAGCACAAAACAGTTGATATAAACTTTCAAGAATAAAGAAGTTGTGAAAAGCTGATTACATAAAGCAATCTTACTGGCACAACTTGTGGCTTTCTTATGTTTAATTGTTACCAAATATTACCCAATCCACCTCAACTGATGCTCAGTTTTGAACAGAATGTTTTCTTGCTTTCTTAATCTCATTTGAATTTTGACAAGGCAGGACTCTGTAGTTCCATGTACTCAAAAAGACAGCAACTGACTTTGGCAAGAAGTATGAATTCCCCAAGAAAAATATGCTTATGAGACATCTAGGACCTTCGCATAAATAAATCCCAAGTGATTACAGTACTAGGATGTGAGTGCAAAAACCATCTGATGAAAGGTACAGGAATAATTTTGGAAAACTGAACATGATTGATAATAAGAATAAATTCTACTCAAATATGGCATCCAGACTTTGCAGGAAGCCCCTTTCCAATGGATGATGGCGCCTTTGCTGGGAACCTACTGGGTACAGGAAGACAGTGTCCACAATCGGTGCCTAAATATCATGATACAAAATTGAGTGCCAAAAAAAAAAAAAATCCAGCCCCTCTCCACCACACACACACACACATACACAGTGGATGCATGGAAATAAGTTTTATCTGGTAAAACTGTCCTTCTCAGACTCCATCAGCTGGAGTGAAAATAAGCTCTGATTGCTCCTGGTATAGATCACTTGTCCCTATCCCCCACAACCAGAGCCTCGCCACCTGGATCTGCCTCCGAGACTATGAGGACTAATTACATTGTGCCTGTTTTTCCTGTTTACACTAGTCAAAAAAGACCCAAGATTCACAGGTCATCCTTATCCCAATATGGCTTCACACATCCTAAAATCTGACCTCATCTCTGCCAGGGCCTGAACTCCCAACATCTTTCCACTGTGCCTTCTGGAGCTCTCAGAATCTGCAGGTCAGTGGAATCCCTACATTATCAAGCTCTTTCATAAACACTGTCTTCACCTTTTTACTCCTCTGAAACCTCTTCCCTGAGGACACTGCTTCCCCAGCCACTTTCAGATCACTTTTACTCTATCCTCTCTAAATAAAGCTCCCAGTCTCTTCTCTCTTGATGCTTTGATTTTCTCTGGTTGAAGCAGTATGATAATGATGTGCCTTGCTGTAGTTTTATTCAGGCTGCAATTTGTTCTGTGTGGTTTTGTTTATGCTGTTTCTTCTACTAGGATTATTATATTTCTGGATTTAAGGATATCAACAAATTTGGAAAATTTTCTGGCATTATTTCTTCAATCTCTCCCTCCTACCCCATTTCATCTTACTCCATGCCCTCTTCCCTTCAGTTCACTTCAGAGCAGTCGCTCAGTCATGTCTCTTTGCGACCCCATGAATCGCAGCACGCCAGGCCTCCCTGTCCATCACCAACTCCCGGAGTTCACTCAAACTCATGTCCATCGAGTCGGTGATGCCATCCAGCCATCTCATCCTCTGTCGTCCCCTTCTCCTCCTGCCCCCAATCCCTCCCAGCATCAGGGTCTTTTCCAATGAGTCAACTCTTCGCATGAGGTGGCCAAAGTATTGGAGTTTCAGCTTCAGCATCAGTCCTTCCAATGAACACCCAGGACTGATCTCCTTTAGAATGGACTGGCTGGATCTCCTTGCAGTCCAAGGGACTCTCAAGAGTCTTCTCCAACACCACAGTTCAAAAGCATCAATTCTTCGGCGCTCAGCTTTCTTCACAGTGCAACTCTCACATCCATACATGACCACTGGAAAAAATATAGCCTTGACTCGACAGATCTTTGTTGACAAAGCAATGTCTCTGCTTTTTAATATGCTATCTAGGTTGGTCATAACTTTCCTTCCAAGGAGTAAGCATCTTTTAATTTCATGACTGCAATTACCATCTGCAGTGATTTTGGAGCCCCCCAAAATAAAGTCTGACACTGTTTCCACTGTTTCCCCATCTTTTTGCCATGAAGTGATGGGACCAGATGCCATGATCTTAGTTTTCTGGATGTTGAGGTTTAGACCAACTTTTTCACTCTCCTCTTTCACTTTCATCAAGAGGCTCTTTTGTTCTTCACTTTCTGCCATAAGGGTGGTGTCATCTGCATATCTGAGGTTATTGATATTTCTCCCGGCAATCTTGATTCCAGCTTGTGCTTCTTCCAGCCCAGCTTTTCTCATGATGTACTCTGCATATAAGTTAAATAAGCAAGGTGACAATATATAGCCACGACGTACTCCTTTTCCTATTTGGAACCAGTCTGCTGTTCCATATCCAGTTCTAACTGTTGCTTCCTGACCTGCATATAGGTTTCTCAAGAGGCAGGTCAGGTGGTCTGGTATTTCCATCTCTTTCAGAATTTTCCACAGTTTATTGTGATCCACACAGTCAAAGGCTTTGGCACAGTCAATAAAGCAGAAATAGATGTTTTTCTGGAACTCTCTTGCTTTTGCGATGATCCAGTGGATGTTGGCAATCTCTTTTCATCTGGGACTCTAATTATACATGTATTAGGCCACTTAAAACTGTACTGCTCACTGATACTAGTGGGGTTTTTTAAATCACTTTTTTCATTTGTGTTCCACTTTAGATAGTACTTATCACTCCATCTTAAAGTTTGCTATCTTTTCTTCTATAATGTTTAATCTGCAACCCACTCCAGTGTTCTTGCCTGGAGAATCCCAGGGATGGTGGAGTCTGGCGGGCTGCCATCTATGGGGTTGCACAGAGTCGGACACAACTGGAGCACCTTAGCAGCAGCAGCAGCAGCAAAGCCTATCTAGCGTGTTTTTTCTGGTTTCAGACACAGATTACATCCTCATCTCCAGAAGTTTAACGTTGGTCTTTTTTATGTTTTCTGTGTCTCTCCTTAACATGCTTTCATCTATCTTCTTGAACACATGTAGTATATCTATTTATAGTAGCTGCTTTGATGTCCCTGTCTATTAATTTTATCATCTGTGCCATTTCTTGGTCTGTTCTACTGATTGTTTTTCTCCTTTTGAAATGTTATATTTTCCTGTTTCTTTGCATGCTTGGTAACTTTTGATTTGGATGTCAGGCATTCTGAATTTTAACCTGTTGGGTAATAGATTTTTTTCAACTCTGTTAAGCATTTTTGAACAATGTTTTGGGATATAGTTACTTTTGATCTTTTCAAGGAGTACTTTTAAGTTTTATTAGGTGGAACCAGAGCAGCCTTTAGTCTAGAGCTTGTTAGTCATTACTGCTGAGGCAGCACCCTTCTGATCATTCAGTCCAACCTCCTATGTATTATGAGGTTTCCCCAATTTGGCTGTTGGGAATGGAAACTATTCCCAGATTCGCATGAACTGTGAGAATTGTTCTGCCTGCTCCTTTCTGGTCCTTTTCTCAGACTTGAGTAGTTTCTTCATGTGTAAACTGCTAGTCAGTGCTCAGCTGAAAACCCAAGAACAACTTCCTACAAATCAAGAACTCTCTCTGTGAACTCTTTTCCTCTCTGGTATTCTTCCCTAAGAATTCTGGCTATGGTGGCCTCTTACACAGCTCAACTGTCTCCTCGACTTAGGAAAACTGTGGGGCTCTGTTTGAACTCCGTATCTTTGGGTGAAGCAATTGTAAGGATCACTGTCCTGCTGTACCTATTGTCCAATGTCTGAAAACCACTGTTTCATATACCTTGATTTTGTTTTCTGCTTTCAGTAGTTTAAGATGGAAGAATAAATCCAGTTCCTGTTACTCCATCATAGCCAGAAGAGCCATTGACCCAATTCTGACTGTCATGCTCACCACTCCCAGCTGTGACTGTCTACAGACCACCACATACCTGCCTCCACATCATTCACCCTCCAGGCTTAAACCTGTTTCGGCTCATTAATACCTCTGAGGACATTATATCTTTCACAAATCTGGTGATTTCAATGCAAGAGATGACCTTTTCAATACCCAGGCCTCTCAGTCCCCTGACTTCTTACTCCACGATCATGTCCTCTACCCTACCTTGGTTGTGCACTCTTTTGGTTAAACTCCAACCTTATCTTTACCATAACTGCATCCACAACACAATCCCAATTTCAAGCATCCCATTCTTCAACCATGACCTTCTCTCCTTCCCACTCATTCCTTCCAGTACTCTAAATTCTTCATCCATTGGGAATAACAATTTTGGAGCCTACTACTTTTTCTCATCCATCTTATATGTTTCTTTTTCTCCTTTACCTAGTTTAGAGTCCGTGGTCCATGGTTATATCACTCTCTACATAATCCTCTACTCTTTGCCTGCACTTTGTTAGTCGTACACATTTGGCAAACTGCACCTCTGGTGATCTCTCTCTTTGCCAACTCTGCCCATGCATGTGCTTGCCCAACAGAACAGGCTGGAGGGAGACACACATCCATGCTAACTGGTCATACTTGAAATCAATGCCCAGTCACTTAAAGCAGTCCCTCTGAGCTGTCCAACAATCCTACTACAATTTCCTAGTCTGCGTATTCTCTCCTTTCCTAGGAAATAGTATTACAATTTATCACATCTCTTCAATTTTCCAAGAATTGTTCTCCTAGCTTCACTGTCAGGTGGCAATATTGTTTCTTATTTTCTGAGAACTATAAACAAAGGTAACTCCCACAAGCTCCTAGCACCCACCATCTGCATCTGTAATCTATATGCTCTTATCATTTCTTCCATTACTATTGAAGAATTAGCTGTCAATACTTCTTTCTAAGGCCAACCTATCTACTTGTGCTCTTGAGGACTGCATCCCATTTTGCTTATCCAAGGATATGGCTACAGCAGTTCCTTCCCCTCCCTCTAGCATTGTCAATTTCTCCCTTTTTTCTGGATCCATCAGGACACTGTATTCCAGAGAAATGCTTTAATATCTCTTATCTTTAAAATACCTTCTAAGTAGTCATATTTCCCCCTGGCTACTCCTTCATTTCTCTGCTGCCCTTTACAGTGTGTTTAACATAAATGTCTATACTCTTGAACTTATCCCCACCACTCTAATGAGACTATTCTTTTAAAAGACACCAAAGATCTCCATGTTACTAAATCTAAGGCTCTACTCTCAGTCCTCACTAGCTCGTTCTTCCTTAGTCTCTCCAAGCTCTAAATGTTGGAATGCCCCTGGGCTGTCTTCTTCTGAAGCAACATCCCTCTCCACAGGTGACCTCACTCAGCTCCAAGACTCTAAATACCATTGCTGCTGCTGCTGCTAAGTTGCTTCAGTCATGTCCGACTCTGTGAGACCCCACAGACCGGCAGCCCACCAGGCTCCCCCGTCCCTGGGATTCTCCAGGCAAGAACACTGGAGTGGGTTGCCATTTCCTTCTCCAATGCATGAAAGTGAAAAATGAAAGTGAAGTCGCTCAGTCGTGTCAGACTCTTAGCGATCCTATGGACTGCAGCCTACCAGGTTCCTCCGTCCATGGGATGTTTCAGGCAAGAGTACTGGAGTGGGATGCCATTGCCTTCCCCGACTAAATATCATTCCAGGATGACAAAACACAAATTTATTGCTCAGGCAATAAACTGACAGTTTCAGGTCCGTTCAGTTCAGTCACTCAGTCATGTCCGACTCTTTGTGACCCCATGGACTGCAGCACGCCAGGCCTCCCTGTCCATCACCAACTCCCAGAGCTTACTCAAACTCATGTCCATCGAGTCAGTGATGCCATCCAACCATCTCATCATCTGTCGTCCCCTTCTCCTCCT
>NW_011494604.1:772031-775022 GCF_000754665.1 Bison bison bison | reverse complement strand
GTCCCCTTCTCCTCCTGCCCTCAATCTTTCCCAGCATCAGGATCTTTTCCAATGAGTCAGCTCTTCATATCAGGTGGCCAAAGTATTGGAGTTTCAGCTTCAACATCAGTCCTTCCAATGAATATTCAGGACTGATCTCCCTTAGGATGGACTGGTTGGATCTCCTTGCAGTCCAAGGGACTCTCAAGAGTCTTCTCCAACACCACAGTTCAAAGGTATCAGTTCTTCAACTTAGCCTATCCTATATCAAATACGCATTTCAAATTCTTGATCTGCAGGCCAGATTCATGATCTACCTCCAAAATGCTCCTCCCAGAATCTTCTACATCTCAGTAAACTGCAGCTTGATTCTCCCAATTACTAATGCTAAAAAAAGTTGAGAAGAATCTTAGAATCCTCCAATTTCCTCATACTTCACTTCTGCCTATACTGGTAAGTCTACTTTCAACATGTATCTAGAATCCAACCACTTCTCAAATCCTTCACTACTTTCACCACAGTTGGAAGTCATCATCAGCCCCATCTAAGTTGGTCCATTACCCTTACAATTGGTCTCCCTGCTGTGGCTCTTGTTCTCAAGATATTAACAGAGTCATCATTTTACCCTTCTGCTCAAACCTTCCAGTAGAGTGAACCCTCCTCACATCATCATGACCAGCATTCTTACAGTGGCCTTAAGGCTCAACTCAGCTACAACTCAACTCATTTGAAATTAATGCCCAGTCACTTAAAGTAGGCCCTCTGAGCTGCCCAACAATCCTTCTACAATTTATTTCTCTACTATGTATCTTTTTCAGATATGCCTAACAAGTTTATGACCTTTGTCTTTGTCCCAAAGAGTCTTGTCCAGAATTGCCAAGGTGTGTTTCCTTTTTCCCTCAGGTCTCTGCTCACACACACATGATCAGTAAGGCCTTCCCTGACAGTCTAGAGAAAGTATCACCCAGTCACATCCCCTTTCTCCCCTGCCTGACTTCCATTTTTCTCTAAAACATTCATCACCATCTGACACACTAAGCATTTAGTTTTACTGTCCTTTGGTGCCTGGATCTCCTCATTAGAATGTAGGCTCCATGAGGGCTATGTCCCCAGAGCTCAGCACACATTTGGGTGCTATCTCCTTCTTGAAATTTTCTTCATTGGCTTCCAGGGCACACACCCCCTTCTGGCTCTTTCATTATCTCCTTGCTGGAAAATGAAAAGTGAGAGTACAAAAGCAATTTCAGGAAGATAACTGGTCTTCTACTAAGTTGGGTGGGACCCATGACCACAAGACCAGACAACTACCTCCCTTCTGGGGAGAAAGATACCCAGGGATGCCAGGAACTCACTTCTATGTATGCAAATAGGACTTGTGCAGCAGGACAGCCAACATATGAAAGCAGAACTGGCTTTTTTCTACTGAAAAGCAAGGGAATTTTAAATCTGTTTTTTGTTGCTCTAGCCAACATAAAACATAAAATAGAATTCACCATATAGTCACAGAAACGCTGAAAGAACTCCTAAAGTAACTTATTTTATAAAGAGAATGTGTGTGTATGCTCAGTCATGTCTGATTCTTTGAGACCCCAAGGACTGTAGCCTGCTAGGCTTTTCTGCCCATGGAATTTTCCAGGCAAGAATACTAGGGTGGGTTCCCATTTCCTATTCCAAGGGATTTCCCGAGCCAGGAATCAAACCTGCATCTCCTGCATTGCAGGTGGATTCCCTGCAATGGGGAATCCCTATAAAGAAAATAGGTAGTCCCTAATTTATCTGGCCAAGAATAGTAGATGTAATTTTATATATGTAATTATCATATATATATAGTGAATATAATTATAATAAAAAGGACAAAAATTACCATTTTTCTACCTTAAAAATATAGTTGGCTAAATTTATGGAATAATATTGAAAGATGCTCCCGATAAAAAGTTAAAAGAAACAATAAAATAGTATTTCCCCTTAAGTTATCTAACCTGGTAAAGAATGACAGAGGAATTGTCACAGATTGAAGGAGATTAACAAGAAATAACAACTAAATGTAATTAGGGACCCTCAACTGAATCTTAGAACAGGGCAAAAAAAAGAGAGAGACATTCATGGAAAAACTAGTAAAATCCAAATAAAGTCTAATGTAGTTTAAAACAAATAAATCCAAACAAAAGAAAAACCCCATTCAGTACAAGAAACTTTTTCGGCAACTAGCACATATCTCTCTGCCTGGAAGTTCCACACTTTCCAGGGCTGGATACTTTGATTGTTAGAAGGTTCTTTCCTGTATCCCTTTGGGTTACAGCTTCTTGTAACTTCACTCAGTTTAGTTCTTCCTTCTAGAACTAGGCACACTAAGTCTAATTCCTCATTTAACACATATTTATATCCTGCCTCAAGTTTGTTTTTGAAGCTTGACACACCCAATTCCTTTTATTTGACACATTATGATTCTTATACCCTTTATATTCTTGTCACACAACTTTTAAAGGACTGCACTTTGCCAATGGCCTTTCAAAAATTAATGCCCAGAACTGAACATTAGAAGCATGTCAAACTATTTCTCTTCTTTTAGATACTACACTTCTGTGCCTAAAATTGTCCTCTCCTTTTTAGCAGGTACATCACATTGGCCATGAATCATTTATCCATACTTGTGTGGTATAGTTCGACGTCTTAACATTCAATCCTATGACCATTTTTCTCCTCACAGAATCACACTGGCAAGTGGGAAAGTGAGATGTTTGTCCAGAGTATTCTCTATGAAAAGAGAGTCTTCATTCAACTGTAAGCTTTATCTGAGAGTTAAAAATCTCAGCTGACACTTGCAGCTGGTCACATACACACACTTTAAAGCTGCTGTGCACCCTTTTCCAGAAACCAAAGCGTCAGGTCCTGAGTTCCCCAACAGCTCTTCCTGGGCTGGAGTCACCTATTACAGAAAGCCAACCCATTACTTCCTTGTATCTGGGCATCATCATTCTATTTTCTGACCTGTCACCCTCAACACCCCCAAAC
>NW_011494604.1:771612-771931 GCF_000754665.1 Bison bison bison | reverse complement strand
CAAAGCATCAGTCATTTTTGTCAGATGTAGAAAACACACAAAGCATGTGCATGGGATGCTCTTATATCCACACATGCAGAAACTTGAACATCCAAAGGTCGCCTAATCCCTGCTGTTGTATAATGGGCCTTGATTTAAAAACAAAACAGTATCTGCAAAGAAATCTTCCCTTATTTGTCGCTTTGGGGACGGAGGGTTCCTAGTCAGGCATGGGATGCCAGCAACACTCGATCAACCTCATACAACCTCTAAGACGAAGCCGAGGGAGGCGGCTCCCCCAGGAGTAACATCATCGGCCGGGGCCCCCCGGACCCCCCCC
>NW_011494604.1:764136-771224 GCF_000754665.1 Bison bison bison | reverse complement strand
CGGAGAGGAGGGGGCTAGGGTGCGGGACCCGAGGTGCTCTGTCTCCCCGGGATGAAGAGGCAACCTGGGCGAGAGACGGAGTGGAGCCGGGGTCCCAGAGCGCGGACCGGGAGGAGCTGGAATGACCGGGAGGAGCGCCGCTGAGCCTGGGGAAAAGGGAACTCCCGGACAGGCTGTAATAAAGGAGGTTGGGCGAGGAACCTGGATTGTTGGAGGAAGTGTCCAAGTTTACGTCATGTGCCCAGTAAACAACTCGAAGATCTCCGGTCACTTAAGCTAATGCTTGTTTCTATATTGGGTTAATTCTCAATTCTGAAGGATTTATAACTTCAGAATTTAGAGCGGGAGATAGAATAAGACTGACGCGTAGTAGGAAGGATTGCCGCATGAAAATTGTTTTTTATGTACAGTAAGTACTGTCTTATTTAATCAGACGTTTTTTAGTGCTTTACATACCAACGAGGAAATTATAAACGAATCAATTTAGTTCATATATAGAAGATATAGATCTCTTTCTACTCCTTTGCCTGTCATTATTAGGAGAGCAATAAAGATATATTTATTAAACCTGAAAGATTTTTGCCCCCAAATGAGCTAGATCTATCTCCAGTTATTATGATTTTGACTAGATGAGTAAACGAGAAGACGGGAAGTTGTCGATCTCTTGATCAAGCAGCCAACAGTTGCATTTATTTTGATATACAAATCCAAAGGTCTGACAGCTGTCGGTTAGTGTCCTGAAAATCTAAGTCGCGATACGGCTTGATCAGGGTTGGAAATGAGTCACAATGAACGCAATTAAAGCACGTTAGCCTGAGGCTCACATTCCCGGCAGCCACGAAAACCAGGTGGAGTCTTGTTGCTGCCAGAGGGCAAGAGAGATGGGGAAGAGACGGGGAAGAGAAGCGTGAACTCTCTTATCCAAGGCTGTTAAGAGTGCCTGCACAATAAAGCAAACCCAGAGCCACCTTCCACTGCCTTGAGCGCCACAAAAAACCAAACCATCCCCTAAAACTCCAATACCGTTGGGAGGAGGAAAGTGCCAAGGCGAAAACGAAGGACCTGACTAGGAAACGAGGAGAAGCAGAAGCGAAGCCAAGAAACGTCTTCAGTAAAAGAAGACAACCGTTTGAAGAAGGTAAGAAGGGCCACAACCGAGACCACGTGCATACATATCAAGCGCCCCTGAATCAAAACAAACCTGCGTAGCCCCGCCCATTCCCCGTCACGTGACGTCCACGCTCTTGCAGCTTCCGGAAGAGTCCGGTAGCAACCGCTTCACCGCCAGAGTTTTGGTCTATCTCAGACTGGTACCCGCTCCGTTTCTCTTTTGGTTTGGGCTGAGCCCGCGGCTTGCCATGGCAGCACGCCCCTGGGCGATCACTAATGCGGACTCTGCATCTGGAGGTGGAGAGGAGGAAGGTAGGTACTAGGCGGGTCAGACCAAGAGGTTGTAACCCTCTGTCTTGTTGACACCTCTCATATGACCGTTTGTCTCTACGGCCTAGCAGTAAACTATGAGTAAAAGTATTTATTTTCTAATAAACGTGATTTTGTTCCAGTTGTGGCACCCAGCTTTTGGATCGACTGTTCCAGTTTCCCTCCATCCTACAAGTGTTGTTTGACCCATGAGGATGTTGTGAATGTTATCAGTGGATTGAACCACACTTGAGACACATGGAGTTATCTTGGACTTTTGTGAACAGGATTATGATTTCAGTGGAATCCTGCTTTAGAGAACGAATGTGAGCCTGAGATCCCTATTAGGATTTATTGAATGATTGCTCCATGCCTGGCACTGTTCTGGGTACTGCCACGGGATCCAGAGACATTTGACTGTATATAACAATGGCTTTTCCCAGTTGAGTAGAGGGGTCTGGAAGGGCAAAAGAGTGACTAATGCTTGGTAAAATGAATACTGTCAGTAATGCATACTGAGTGAGGATTGTCATCAGGAGAGATGCCAGTGGGGGAAAGATAAATACTTCAAGGAGGGAATAGTTTGAGGTGGACCTTTATGATTTGATGAAATAGTGACAAACTTAGGTGGTTATGCTGGGGTGGGGGGTGGTGTGAGTCGTGGGAAGACAGGGAGCAGAAAAGCATAAGATGGATATGATTGGTGATCAAATAGTCATGTTTGTCTAGAGGAAGAGATGACCATTGCAAGCAGAAGCAGCAAATTACAACTCCTTACTATCTGACCACAATCTCCTGCCTTTATAACTCCCTTGTTTATGTACCCCAAAGAGACAGTTCCTGAGCTTCATCTGTACCTTCAGTCCATTGTTACATTTTCTGTCTATCTGTATCCCCTTATCTAGTTTAGAGTGCATGTCATAGTTTATTATTCTGATCTTTCTCTTGAAAATACACTTTTCTCTTGTCCTTGCTTGCCTTTTACTCCTCTGACAAAACCTATATTCTGGATGAACCCAAACTTTTGCCCTCTGCACTTGCACCTATATTGCTGAACTTTGCTGTGAAAAGCCCTGGGCAAGTTGATGTGATGTTATAAAATGAAAATAGTCAACCTCTTGAGTATTCACTCAGCATGAACCTGAGACCTTGTCATCCTCTATTCTTGTAGTAACCTTGTTTTCTTTTATCAGTGAAGATTCTCCAACTCTATATATCCTCTTTTCATCTCTTCATCACTCTGAGCTGATGACTTTGCAAGTCAGGCCAGCTCTGCATCTGATCTGCTCTATTCCTCCTTCACTATCACACTGTTGTCCAAATCATCCACAATTCTCATCTAAACCACTACTGTATCTTCAGGCCATGTGTCCCCATTTCTTCTCTTGTGCCCCTCCAATCCCTTCTCTATTCGGTGGCAAAAGTGACACTGTCTTACTTAAAAGTCTTCAATGAAATCCACTGCAGTAAGAACTTAGATTAAAATCCAAACTCCTAACCATGACCTACAAAAATCTTTGATCTGGACTCTGCTGATGTCTCTAGGAGCACCTCTTGTCACTCATCACCTCTTCTGTTCTTACCTGCTTTTCATATAACTGGCTTCTTAGTCTTCATATTTTAAGGTATGTCACCACCTGAAACCTTACCATATTAACCCATCTAAAACAGTTATTGCAGTTTTCCCCTGATCCCTAAGTGTGTTTGTGTTCTGTAATACAGCATCCTGCTTCCTGCACTTAGCACAATCTGTAACTACTTGTTTATTATTGTGTCTTCCCTTAGACCTTAAGCACCTTGAGGGCAGTACATATATCTGTTTTAGTCACAATGTTGCCCAAGTAGAAATACAATGTCAGGCTCCTGAAAGTGAAAAGAAAGTGAAGTCCCTCAGTCATGTCTGACTCTCTGCAGCCCCATGGACTGTAGCCTACCAGGCTCCTCCATCCATAGGATTCTCCAGGAAAGAATACTGGAGTGGATTGCCGTTTCCTTTCCAGGAGAGCTTCCTGACCCAGGGATTGAACCTCGGTCTCCTGCATTGGAGGCAGACACTTTACCCTCTGAGCCACCAGGGAATGTCTACAATGTCAGACTCCTAGTGAGCTCTTAATACCTATTTGTTGAGTGAACGAGTAAGGGAATCCAGAGGCAAACCCAGAGGCAGAAGGAGAAAGAGCCACTCAGAGTCCAGGAACTCAAAGTTGGTATAAGAAATGTTAAGAGACAGAGATCCTGAAGGCACCTTATACCAAATTAGGGACTCTGGACTTTGTGACAGACGCTTTTAAGGAGCTTTAGGTAGGGGATCACTGCTTTAAGGAAGATCACTGCAGCTAAAGGATGGAGGATAGATTGGAGGTAGAAACACTGAAGGAAAGGTACTTAAATCTCCTTAGCCACAGCATTCTCCTCTGTAAAATGCATAACTGTTGTGAAAATTAAAGATACTTGTAGATCATCTAGCATAAATGTCTGACAGGAATTACATATTCAACAATATGTAGTTTTTTGTTGGGGAAAAAAAAAGTGCTGGCATTGGTGACTGACTGATATTCAAAGAGATTGGAGGTGTCTCTGAAATTTTCTAGCCTGAATAACTACATGTGAATTAGGAACCTGAAGTGAAAGGAGGTGGTTGGGAGCACTGTTGAGTTTTAGTGTGCATGCTTAGAGTTTAGGTTTAGAATGGTGACGTGAAAGATGTCAAGCATGTTGCTGGGAAGGAGGAAGTTTTTATTGTTTATTCAAATACCACAAATTCACCCTTCTAAAGTTTTTCAGTATGTTCACAAAGTTGTGCAGCCATCACTAATGTAATTCCAGAACGTTTTCATCATACCAAAAAGAAACGTAGTTCCCATTGGCAGTCACTCCCTATGCACCCTCTCTCCATTCCCTGGCAGTCACTAATGTACTCTGGCTCTGTGGATTTGCCTCTTCTGGGCATTTCATATAAACTTGGAATCATACAATGGGTGTCTTTTTGTGTCTGGCTTCTTTCACACAGCATGTTTTCAAGGTTCATCTGTGTTGTAGCATGTGTCAATACTTCATTACTTGCTGTGGCTGAACACTGTTCTGTAGTATGGATACGCCGCACTTTGCATATCCATTCATCAGTGGGCATTGTTTTGTTTACACTTTGGGGCTTCTATGAATAACGCTGCTATGAACATTTGTTTACAAGGTTCTGTGTGAACATATGTTTTCCGTTTCTCTTGGGCGTATATCAATTGAGTGGAATTGTTGGGCTATCTGGTGATTCCATATTTAACGATTTGAGGAAACTTGTCATTCTTAATCTTGAAGTCCTAAGGAGGGAAATAAATCTGATTAAAGTATGGATTTGCTCCCCTGAAAAATGTAGCACGTGTACACATTTTTGCAGGTGACTTCAAATATTTGTATTAAAGGATCGATTCTCTGAATCCCATCTGTGGAGCTTTCAACCCTATTTTTAAACTGTCATCCTCCCCAGAAAACACCACTTTGGGGTGACTGCCTATTACCATTACAAGTAAATGGGCAGAATCCTCCTGAAAGAGAAGACTTTGCTTTCAGTTAGATAAGGCTTGTGTGAATAAAGGGTAAGCAAAATACAGACATTCAATAAATGCATGTGAAAGGTTCACTAGGTTTAGTATAGTAACAAGTATTGTGGGGAGTCATAGAAAAGTTAGTTTTTGAGCAAACTTACTACCACTATATTATCAAAAAATATTTGAATGTCACTGTAAATGGGAGACTCTTTCATCTGGGGAGACTCTTCCATCTGGGGAGACTGAAGACAGTTCCTGCCCTAAAATAGCCTATAAATATAACTTAGGGGGAAGAACACAGATAAAAAGACTTGAAGGATAATGCATATTCACACCACAGGAGGCACATTACATGCTTTGGGGGTGAGAGGAGAATGAATACGAGTTGTATTGGTCTGTGCTTCTGTGCATAACTTGAAGGTTTGTTATACAGTCCTCACTCTGCACGCAGCCTTGGGTGCCACAGGCCCACTCTTAGAAGACTTGAGCACCTAAGAATTTTAGAATCCTCAGGGTTCCTGGAACCAATCCCCCTCACAAACTGAGGGACAGCTGTAGTGTGAATATGGAAATGAGTGAAAGAAGTCGTTTCTGGTGAGGAGGCCAGAAGTAGAAGTGAGTGGAGAAAAGCCCAAGGCACATAGAGGGCAGAGAGTGGGAAAGAAAGTGAGGAATCAGACTGGTTCTACTTGGAGTGGAACGTGGTAGGGCAGACAGGTGACAAGGACGATTATGTCCTTGGAGACCTGAGAGGAGCAGGGTGAACCAGAACATTGAAGTGAAGAAGAAGAAAATCATAGGTTTCAGTTTTCTCAGAAAAACAGGGTAAGGCACCACACTGAGTGAGGGAGTGGAGAGAGATATTGGGGATTTGACAGTGAAGAAACTTTGTCAAGTTGCTGTAGAGGCGAGGGCGATTAGGAGTTCCTTGGTGGCGAATAGCGTGTTTGGGTGCTGGAGAGGGAACGGTAGAAGTCAGCATGAAATCCTGGAACTAATTGATCCCTTTGTTTTGAGAGTGCTTGTGAGTTTGCTCAATAGTTCATTGTACAGAAGTGGAGAAAACAAATGGTTAATTTTAATAAAGTTTTATACACTTAAAAATGAGCTCTGATTTTACAAAACATTTCTTTGGTGTTAGTTTATGTCAAGCACTGTACTAAGCTCTATATGGAAGTAATGGTTTACTTTCAAGATTGTGATTTTTTTTAAAATTGTGGTTGATTTACAATATATTATTTTCAGGTATATTACATAGTGATTTGATATTTGCATACATAATGAAATGATCACAGTAAGTCTAGTAACCATCTGCCCCATACAAAGTTGTTACGGTATTATTGACCATATTCTTTATGCTGTGTGTTATGTCTTCATCATAGCTTGTTTATTGTATAACTGAAGGTGTGTACCTCTTAATGTCTCCTTTACCTTTTTCACCCACCCACACCTTCCTCCCTGTTTGTGCAATGTGTCTGTGAGTTTGTTATTGTTTTGTGTGCTTGTTTGTTTTTTCAGAGTCCACATTAAGTGACATCATATGGTATTTGTCTTTTTTCTGTCTGATTTGGAATAATACCCACTAGATCCATCCATGTTGTTGCAAATAGTAAAATTTCTCTTTTTTTATGACTGAATAAAATTTCATTGTATATATACATACCACAAGGATGTGATATTTGTTGTTTGAAGTAACAGCTTGGAAATTATTAAAACAAACATGAATAAGCAGAGCACAGAGGGTTTGTGAGACAGTGAAAATACTTACTATGATATTATGGTAGTAGATATATGTCATTATACTACTGTTGTTCAAATCCATAGACTACACAACACCAAGAGTAAACCCTAAGATACACCGTGGACATTGGGTGATTACAATGTGCCAGTTTAGGTTCATCTTTGGTGAAAAATGTACCCTTCTGGTGAGTATTGCTGATAAAGGGAGGGGCGTATATGGGAACTTTGTGTACCTTCCTTCTAATTTTCTTTTAAACCTAAAACTACTGTTGAAGAAATGGGTTTAAACAAACATGAAACTACTTATTGTTAACAATTGACTCAAGTGCTGAATGTGAGATGTTACTTCTTTTTTTTTTTTTTTTTTTTTTTTTTTTTTTTTTTTTT
>NW_011494604.1:762870-764036 GCF_000754665.1 Bison bison bison | reverse complement strand
TTTTTATTTTATTTTTAAACTTTACATAATTGTATTAGTTTTGCCAAATATCAAAATGAATCCGCCACAGGTATACATGTGTTCCCCATCCCGAACCCTCCTCCCTCCTCCCTCCCCATACCATCCCTCTGGGCCGTCCCAGTACACCAGCCCCAAGCATCCAGCGTCATGCATCGAACCTGGACTGGCAACTCGTTTCCTACATGATATTTTACATGTTTCATTGCCATTCTCCCAAATCTTCCCACCCTCTCCCTCTCCCACAGAGTCTATAAGACTGTTCAATACATCAGTGTCTCTTTTGCTGTCTCGTACACCGGGTTACTTCTAAGATCATACATTGGTTGAAGTGTTTCAGTGAAATTAAAAATTGTGGTATTTTGAATTTGAATCTTTCAGAGTAAGATTTTATTTGTTTCCATTGGACTCTCAGTTTAAAATTTTTTCTGATTAACTTTTTTTAATTGAAGTATAGTTGATTTATAATACTATGTTAGTTTCAGGCATATAAGATGATTCAGTATTTTTACAGATTATACTACATTAAAAATTATTACAAGATGATGGCTATAATTCTGTGTACTATATGGTATTTCCTTGTTGCTTACCTATTAATATTTTATACATAGTAGTTTATATCTCTTCATCTCCTACCCCTAATCTCATAGTTGGGACTTTCCAGGTGACGCTAGTGGTAAAGAATCCCCCTGCCAGTGCAGAAGATACAGGTTCGCAAAGAGCTGGACATGACTGAGCACACAGCACAGCAATCTTATAGTTTGAGTTATAGCCAAGTTTATGCCTTGATGAAGTGAAGGATTAAGTATTACTCACTCAGTCATGTCCGACTGTTTGTGACCCATGGACTATAGCCTGCCAGCTTCTCTGTCCGTGGAATTCCCCAGGCAAGAATACTGGAGTGGGTTGCCATTTCCTTCTCCAGGGTATCTTCCCAACCCAGGAATCGAACCCAGGTTTCCTGCACTGCAGGCAAACTCTTTACTGTCTAGCTATCAGGGAAGCCCTGGTGAAGTGAAGGATGCCTCCTTTCTAACTTCCTCCAGTCCTGCCCCAGGAAATAGCTCATTCCAGAGCTGAATGCACTTTAGTTCCATTAACAGCCGACACTCATACATAATTAGATTTATTCCTTTTCAGTGAGAGGC
>NW_011494604.1:761982-762770 GCF_000754665.1 Bison bison bison | reverse complement strand
AGAAGAGGTGGCAAGAATACACAGAAGAACTGTACAAAAAAGATCTTCATGACCCAGATAATCACGATTGTGTGATCACTGACCTAAAGCCAGACATCCTGAAATGTGAAGTCAAGTGGGCCTTTTGCATCATTACGAACAAAGCTAGTGGAGGTGATGGAATTCCGTTGAGCTATTTCAAATCCTGAAAGATGATCCTGTGAAAGTGCTGCACTCAATATGCCAGCAAATTTGGAAAACTCAGCAGTGGCCACAGGACTGGAAAAGGTCAGTTTTCATTCCAATCCCAAAGAAAGGCAATGCCAAAGAATGCTCAAACTACCGCACAATTGCACTCATCTCACATGCTAGTAAAGTAATGCTCAAAATTCTCCAAGCCAGGCTTCAGCAATACGTGAACCGTGAACTTCCTGATGTTCAAGCTGGTTTTAGAAAAGGCAGAGGAACCAGAGATCAAATTGCCAACATCCACTGGATCATTGAAAAAGCAAGAGAGTTCCAGAAAAACATTTATTTCTGCTTTATTGACTATGCCAAAGCCTTTGACTGTGTATATCACAATAAATTGTAGAAAATTATTAGAGATGAGAATACCAGAGCACCTGACCTGCCTCTTGAGAAACCTATATGCAGGTCAGGAAGCAAGAGTTAGAACTGGACATGGAGCAACAGACTGGTTCCAAATAGGAAAAGGAGTATGTCAAGGCTATATATTGTCACCCTGCTTATTTGACTTATATGCAGAGTACATCATGAGAAACGCTGGGCCGGAGGAAGCACAAGCTGGA
>NW_011494604.1:757012-761415 GCF_000754665.1 Bison bison bison | reverse complement strand
GCCTCAGATATGCAGATGATACCACCCTTATGGCGGAAAGTGAAGAGGAACTAAAGAACCTCTTGATGAAAGTGAAAGAGGAGAGTGAAACAGTTGGCTTAAAGCTCAACATTCAGAAAACTAAGATCATGGCATCTGGTCCCATCACTTCATGGGAAATAGATGGGGAAACAGTGGAAACAGCGTCAGACTATTTTTTTGGGCTCCAAAATCACTGCAGATGGTGATTGCAGCCATGAAATTGAAAGACGCTTACTCCTTGGAAGGAAAGTTATGACCAACCTAGATAGCATATTGGAAAGCAGAGATACTACTTTGCCAATTAGGGTCTGTCTAGTAAGGCTATGGTTTTTCCAGTGGTCATGTATGGATGTGAGAGTTGGACTGTGAAGAAAGCTGAGCACAGAAGAATTGATGCTTTTGAACTGTGGTGCTGGAGAAGACTCTTGAGAGTCCCTTGGACTGCAAGGAGATTCAACCAGTCCATCCTAAAGGAGACCAGTCCTGGGTGTTCATTGGAAGGACTGAGCTGAGGCTGAAACTCCAATCCTTTGGCCACCTCATGCAAAGCGTTGACTCATTGGAAAAGACCCTGATGCTGGGAAGGATTGGGGCAGGAAGAGAAGAGGATGACAGAGGATGAGATGGCTGGATGGCATCACTGTCTTGATGCACATGAGTTTGGGTGAACTCTGGGAGCTAGTGATGGACAGGGAGACCTGGCGTGCTGTGGTTCATGGGGTTGCAAAGAGTCGGACACAACTGAACAACTGAACTGAACTGAAATGAACTGAACTGAATATTAGGAAAGCAAAACTGTTTAGATTTTTTAAATTGTGACAAAAAACAAATAACAGAATTTATCATCTAACCGTTTTTAATTTAGGGATTTGATTTAGGTCATACCTCAGTGGTCTGGTGGTTTTCCCTATTTTCTGCAATTTAAGTCTGAATTTGACAATGAGGATTTCATGATCTGAGCCACAGTCAGCTCCAGGTCTTGTTTTTGCTGAGTGTATAGAGCTTCTCCATCTTTGGCTGCAAAGAATATAATCAGTCTGATTTCGGTGTTGACCATCTGGTGATGTCCATGTGTAGAGTCTTCTCTTGTGTTGTTGGAAGAGGATGTTTGCTATGACCAGTGCATTCTCTTGGCAGAACTCTATTAACCTTTGCTCTGCTTCATTCTGTACTCCAAGGCCAAATTGGCCTGTTACTCCAGGTGTTTCTTGACCTCTTACTTTTGCATTCCAGTCCCCTATAATGAAAAGGACATCTTTTTTGGGTATTAGTTCTAGAAGGTCTTGTAGGTCTTCATAGAACCACTCAGCTTCAGCATTAGTGGTCGGAACATGGACTTGGATTACTGTGATATTGAATGGTTTGCCTTGGAAACAGAGATCATTCTGTCATTTTTGAGACTGCATCCAAGTAGTGCATTTCGTACTCTTTTGTTGACTATGATGGCTACTCCATTTCTTCTAAGGGGCTCTTGCCCACAGTAGTAGATATGATGGTCATCTGAGTTAAAATCACCCATTCCAGTCCATTTTAGTTCGCTGATTCCTAAAATGTCAATGTTCACTCTTTTCATCTCCTGTTTGACCACTTCCAATTTGCCTTGATTCATGGATCTAACATTCCAGGTTCCTATGCAATATTGCTCTTTACAGCATCGGACCTTGCTTCCATCACCAGTCACATCCACAACTGGGTGTTGTTTTTGGTTTAACTCCCATCATTTCTCCACTGATCTCCAGTAGCATTTGGGCCCCTACCGACCTGGGGAGTTCATCTTTCAGTGTCCTATCTTTCTGCCTTTTCATACTGTTCATGGGGTTCTCAAGGCAAGAATACTGAATTGGTTTGCCATTCCCTTCTCCAGTGGACCACATTTTGTCAGACCTCTCCACCATGACCTGTCTTGGGTGGACATACATGGCATGGCTCATAGTTTCAATGAGTTAGACAAGGCTGTGGTCCATGTGATCAGATTGGTTAGTTTTCTGTGGTTGTGGTTTTTAATCTGTTTGCCCTCTAATAGAGGAGGATAAGAGGCTTATGAAAGCTTCCTGATGGGATAGACTGACTGAGGGGGATACTGGATCTTGTTCAGTAAATCCTTACTGAATGGGGGGCCATGCTCAGTAAATCTTTAATCCAATTTTCTGTTGATGGGTGGAGCTGTGTTCCCTCCCTACTGTTTACCTGGGGCCAAACTATGGTGGAGGTAATGAAGATAATGGTGACCTCCTGCAGAAGATCCCATGCATGTACTGCTACAGTCTGTGCCCCCAACCCTGCAGCAGGCCACTACTGACCCACGCCTTTGCAGGAGACTCCCGGACACCCACAGGCAAGTCCGGGTCAGTCTCCTGTGGGGTCACTGTTCCTTTCTCCTGGGTTCTGGTGCACAAAGTTCTTTTGTGCCCTCCAAGAGTCTATTTCCCAGTCCTGTGTAAGTTCTGGCAGGTCTATGGTGGGGTTAACGGTGACCTCCTCCAAGCAGACTTATGCCAAACCCACACCCAGAGCCCCTGTCCCTGCGGCAGACCATTGCCGACCCATACCTCCACAGGAGATGCTCAAACACAGTTCTGTCTCAGTCTCTGTGGGGTCCCTGGGTCCTGGTGCACACAAAGTTTGTTTGAGCCCTCTGAGTGTCTCTGGCAGGAATGGGGTTTGATTCTAAACGCAAATTTGCCCCTCCTACTGTCTGGCTGGGGCTTCTCTGCTGGGGTCCAGCCCCAGCAGGATCCAAGGGTACCCTCAGGATGGACGGCGCCGGCGAGAGAGATGACATGGGTCTTATAATGGACTGGAACCTGATGGTCCGGAGTCGAATGATAAAAGAATAAAGGAGAAAGAATAAAGAAGAGAGAAAGAGGCTGATATTCCTTGGTTTACACAGAAAGCCAGTAAAGCCCCTGACACGGGACTTGCTCTGTTCACGGAGGCCTCAGGCACCCTCTTGATGGAGCGAAGATGCAGAGCGCCTTCTCAATTGGGTCTTAGAAGCCTGGGCAAAAAGGTGAACTCAGAGAGCCTCTGTGCTCCAGGGAATCAGCCTGAAAAAAAAGGAGAGTGAGAGAGAAAGAAAGATGAGAGAGAGAGAAAGACACAGAGACCAGAGCTCTGGTGAAGTGGAATCCATAGTTTTATTTTCAAAAGGGGCTTTTATACCCTGAGTTTCACATTTGCAGAGTCATGCAGACTCAGCTCAACATTACGTCAATTTTATCTTTATCGAAACCAGGACATTTTTTGCATAGCTATTCATAAACAAAGGTCTTATATACATTATCTTCTGGTGCTGTGGGCTGTTAACATTTTGTAACTCTTTCTTGATAAAGGTTGGCCAACCAGAAAACTTGCTTTCCCTTTATCTTTCCAATCTGCAGTCCCCCTCAGGAAACCCAGTTACATTCTTATGGAGCAAAGGGGCAGTGAGTTACGACAAAGAAAGAACTTATTAACTCAAGGGTCTTATGTTGCTAATGCCAAGGCTACTGCTTGTTTTTCTTGCATACCGACTATACTAGCTAATGCAGTCCCACACGCACATTGGGTAAAGGACAAGGAAACTTGGTAGCAAACATTGGCTCAACAATACAGTATTATTCTAATAAAGCTTTTTTATCGCTCAAAGGTTATGCTTGGGGTGTTGTGAACAATCATGTGCGTTAGTTGCAAGAGTATGGATAAACCTGCCAAGCAAGCTAAAATGGTGACAGAGGGGTTAGAATTGAAATACTCCTTTCAAGCCCAGGAGACTTATTAACTAGAGCCCTAAGTTGATTTTCTTCAGAGAAAGGTGGTCGGGGATAGCCCCTGTTAATGTCAGAAGAGTTGGTGAAAGGCATAATATAGTAAACAGTAGACAGACAGATTTTGGTTTTGGGGTAGATGCTCGAGCAGGTCCAGGGAATCCCTTGAGTCCTGGTCCGCCTTTGCCTGTCAGGTCTTCTCTACATGACCTTTGTCATGGATGGGATCTCCCGTGGTGGCTCCCAGCACTTCTCCTTTGCCCTTGGCCATGGGGTATCTCCTCACAGCCGCTTCAGTGCCTACCATCTTACTGGGGTTTCTCTGACCTTGGACGTGGGGTATCTCTACATAGCCCGTCCAGTGAAGCACAGCCCCCGCTCCTGACCTTGGACATGGGGTATCTCCTCTGAGCTGCTCCAGCGATGAGATGCAGAGTTCCAAAAAAGAGCAAGGAGAGATAAAAAAGCCTCTTCAGTGATCAGTGCAAAGAAATAGAGGAAAACAAAGAATGGGAAAGACTAGAGATCTCTTCAAGAAAATTAGAGATACCAAGGGAACATTTCATGCAAAGATGGGCACAATAAAGGACAGAAATGGTATGGACTTAACAGAAACAGAAGATATTAAGAAGAGGT
>NW_011494604.1:747706-756468 GCF_000754665.1 Bison bison bison | reverse complement strand
GTCAAGAAGCAACAGTTAGAACTGGACATGGAACAACAGACTGGTTCCAAATAGGAAAAGGAGTCCGTCAAGGCTGTATATTGTCACCATGCTTATTTAACTTACATGCAGAGTACACCATGAGAAATGCTGGGCTGGAGGAAGTACAAGCTAGAATCAAGATTGCCGGGAGAAATATCAATAACCTCAGATATGCAGATGACACCACCCTTATGGCAGAAAGTGAAGAGGAACTAAAGAGCCTCTTGATGAAAGTGAAAGAGGAGAGTGAAACAGTTGGCTTAAAGCTCAGCATTCAGAAAACTAAGATCATGGCATCTGGTCCCATCACTTCATGGCAAATAGATGGAGAAACAGCAGAAATAGTGGCAGACTTTATTTTGGGGGGCTCCAAAATCACTGCAGATGGTGACTGCAGCCATGAAATGAAAAGACACTTACTCCTTTGAAGAAAAGTTATGACCGACCTAGACAGCGTATTAAAAAGCAGAGACATTACTTTGCCAACAAAGGTCCATCTAGGCAAGGCTATATTTTTTCCAGTAGTCATGTATGGATGTGAAAATTGGACTATAAAGAAAGCTGAGTGCAATAGAATTGATGTTTTTGAACTGTGGTGTAGAAGACTCTTGAGAGTCCCTTGGACTGCAAGGAGATCCAACCAGTCCATCCTAAAGGAGATCAGTCCTGGGTGTTCATTAGAAGGACGGATGTTGAAGCTGAAACTCCAATACTTTGGCCACCTGATGCGAAGAGCTGACTCATTTGAAAAGACCCTGATGCTGGGAAAGATTGAAGTCAAGAGAAGGGGACAACAGAGGATGACATGGTTGGATGGCATCACTGAGTCAATGGACATGAGTTCGAGTAAACTCCAGGAGTTGGTGATGGACATTGAGGCCTGGCATGCTGCAGTCCATGGGGTCACTAAGAGTGGAACATGACTGAACAACTGAACTGAGCTAAACTGAACTGAACTATTTTTAAAAGTACTTTTCATAGTAAGTATATTCACATTAATTTGAAACAGATCTCCAGATCCTTTCATTTTGCAAATCTGAAACTTTGTACCCAGGAAACAACTCCCCTTGTTCCTCTCTCCTCAGCCCAGGTAATTGCCATTCTACTTTCTGTTTGAATTGGGCTGTTAGATACATCATATAAGTGGAATGATACCATGTTTGTCTTTCTGTGACTGGCTAAGTACTTGCATAATTCTATTAGAGTTTTTCTGACCTGGTCTAAATGTTCATTATTTTTTACCCTGATATATACCATTCCAGCAGAGAAGGCAATGGCACCCCACTCCAGTACTCTTGCCTGGAGAATCCCATGGACGGAGGAGCCTGGTAGGTTGCAGTCCATGGGGTCACGAAGAGTCAGACACGACTGAGTGGCTTCACTTTCACTTTTCGCTTTCATGCATTGGAGAAGTAAATGGCAACCCACTCCAGTGTTCTTGCCTGGAGAATCCCAGGGATGGGGGAGCCTGGTGGGCTGCCTTCTATGGGATCACACAGAGTCGGACAAGACTGACGCGACTTAGCAGCAGCAGCAGCAGCAGCAGCAGCAGCATACCATTCCAGATGATAGATGAATTGTGTGTATATACAGTAGTCATCAGATTGATGAAGCCATCATGGACTTACATAGTATATATTTAGAAATAAATTAGCTCACAATACTAGGACCCAATTCTTTGTTCTTACTGTATCACTATGGTGAGTCTCTGTATTATAACTTGAGGTTTACCCTTATATCACCCTCTGAAATTTTTAAAATGTGAAACTATTAACTTCAAAATTCATAGTTACTAAAATTATACCTGACATGAGAGGTGAGCTAATTTCAATTTCAGGATCTTTTTCTATGTTGTGTGTGCTAAGTCACTTTAGTCGTGTCTGACTCTTTGCGACCCTGTGGACTGTAGCCCACCAGGCTCCTCTGTCTAGGTAAGAATACTGGCATGGGTTGCCATGCCCTCCTCCAGGGGCTCTTCCTAACCCAGGGATCAAACCCACATCTCTTATGTCTACCTGCACCAGCAGGTGGGTTCTTTACCACTAGCACCACTTTCTGTCAATTAATATTGACAGAAGCGTATTCTGGAAACTTGGTAAATTTTCCATATTCTTGTCTTAAATTTTAAATTTCAAATACAAATCCAAGCCAAATACTAATTGACTGAAGCCAGATTGCTAGCAGATTCAGAGAAATTAGGTTTCAACTGATATTATACTTTGCATTAATTAAAGAGAAAATTAACTGAAAACAAAGTAAATTGCTTTTTGATGGTGTTTAACTATCTCCAAAGAATTGTTACCAAAGCTGTAATAAATTGTCCAAATAACATGCTACATTTAGAGAGAGAAAAGACTACTGTGTGATACGTAGATCACTAATCTGTTTTTTCAGCAGTTTCTAAGTCATCTGATTAGAAATTGCTGCTTGCTGCAAGTTTAGACCTAAATACACTTATCCTTTAAAGGCTGTTGAGGTTGCTTCAGAATTTTTATAGCTCTTTGCAGACATCTCTTTCATGGAATGACTGGGTGCATCCCTAGGCTATTTAACTAATACAATGCAGATTGCATTCTTCTTTAAAGAAATTATAACACTTAAATTTGTTAATTTAACAGCCCAGTTCATTGTTGATTAAACTATCAGAAACCAAATTAGTTTTATTTCACAAGCAGCTGATTGTTTTATATCACTGATAGGCTTGAAATTCTGTAAATATGCTGATTTCCTGTTATGGTGAACAGTCTACTGATCTATTCTGCATATGCTGTATGGCACTTTTCATTCATTTAGCAAATGTTTGAACATTTAATATATTCCAATCACTGGGCCTGGTACTTTCTCAGCAAATTTTAGTTTTTAGGATCTCTTTTAAATAACCTCCGAGATGTTTGGAGTTTTTTCTTATCAGATCATTAGATACGTTTTAAAAAAAGTTAATGTTATGTTAGAGGGAAAAGTATTTATTTACTTATTTGAAACTCTTCTGTCCAAACATTACTCATGTATTACTAATGTTTCTAAGACTGCTTTCAGTTCAGTTCAGTTGCTCAGGTATGTCCGACTGTTTGCAACCCCATGGACCGCAGCACGCCAGGCCTCACTGTCCATCACCAACTCCCGGAGCTTACTCAAACTCATGCCCCTTGAGTCAGTGATGCCATCCAACCATCTCATCCTCTGTTGTCCCCTTTTCCTCCCACCTTCAATCTTTCCCAGCATCAGGATCTTTTCTAACGAGTCAGTTCTTCGCGTCAGTTGGCCAAAGTATTGGAGTTTCAGCTTCAGCATCAGTCCTTCCAATGAATAATCAGGACTGATTTCCTTTAGGATTGACTGGTTGGATCTCCTTGCTATCCAAGGGGATGTACTTAGTTGTAAAAATATGAGGACTGTTTTGAGAACATTCAAAGCCATCTGATCTATTGGCTCTGATTTAAGATAAGCAGAGTAAATAAATCCTCCTCCCCAAAGGGCTGATACTTCTATTTTTCTCTGTCGTTTAAAGTTCTGGAAGCAAGATGTTCAAAGCTTGAGATTTTACAACCTTAAAGCTGAAAGAATGTTACAGTGGGTCACACTAGCCATGATTCATTCAGCCTGTTACAGAGCACTCTAGGGAGAATACGGTTGTCCTTGAAAATCACAGCCTCAGAAGGCAAGGTGCTATACCGGTTATGAACTAATAACAGAGCCCTGACTACAAGTTAGTTTTATGTGAAAGGATTCGGAAGGTAGAATTTTGCTGGCTTTGGTCCAGGGGCACAAAGATGGACATTCTTTGCATACTGTCAGCTGGTGTGCACTGTTTCCCTGGCCTTTGTTTTATCTCTCAAGATGGTAACCACGATACCCATTTTCCAGGCAGCATGTAGGAGAGGAGGATGAGGTGGGGAAAGGCTGATTCAGCAACTTCCAGATATATCTCTGGTCACTCACATCTGCAAAGGAGTCTAGGAAATGTAATTTTTCGGCTACTCTCCTTGCCCAAAGTTCTGTTAGCAAGGAAGAAGGGAACAAATACTGGATAAGGTAGGCAACTAGCAGTCTCTACTACAGGATTAACTACTCCCCCCAACACACATGCATACAAATGAGAACATCCTTCTGTCCCCAACAGCACACATGTATCTGTTACCTGTGAATCCATCTGAAGTTTTCCTTCACCAACTTTCTTTAGGTTATACTGTCTTTATGAGTTTTTAGTGCTAGTGTAAGTCCTATGGTTTTAATTCTTTGGAAGCAGGATTATGTGATAGAAAGAGCACTAGACTTGTAACTGGAGAACCTGACCTGTAGTGCTCTCAGCACTGGTGTCTTGACCTTTGACATCTGAACTTTCCTTATCATTTGGATAATGGAAATGAAATACCCTCTGTAGCTGTGTTTTACAGGCTTCTTAAAGGATCCAGTGAGCACTTTTCTTTTAATGTCTGTAAAAATTTGTGGCAAATAGTAAAGCCTTACACAAGTAAATATCTGGTATCCAGGTGTCACAGTGGTAAAGAATCCACCTGCCAATGTAGGAGACGCAAGAGACATGGGTTCAGTCCCTGGGTCAGGAAGATCCCTTGGAGGAGGAAATAGCAACCCACTCCAGTATTCTTGCTGGGGAAATCCCATGGACAGAGGAACCTGGTGGACCACAGTCCATGGGTCACAAAAGAGTCAGACATGACTAAGCACGCACACACCCATTGTTACAATGATGATGATGATGTTCAAAACCAAACTCTCATCTTCCCAACAGAAGATGTTGCTTCTGACTTTTCTCTCATGGCAAGTCAGAAAGTCTGGAAACCTGTCTTCCTCGTAGCTGCATCTGCCTTCCACCCCACATCTCTGTGGGAGTAGTAGTCTTTAATGTTATTCTCCTAGTATTTCTCCATGTCTTCCATCTCTACCTTTCTCACTGCCACCCCTTGTTGTTCAGGGCCTTATTACCACACTTCTCGCTTGGCTGTTGCAATAGCTCTCTGAGTCAACTCTGGTCCCTACAGCTCTACATATTTCCATAGAGCCCTTGTTTTTATTGTTAATGAACAGAATGTACCAGGGGCCTGTACCATGGGAGAAATATCTAGTAAATTATTTTTCTACTTTTGAGACATTAGATTGTTTATATTTTCAGTTTTTTAATTATGGTAATAGATGTTTTATGCAAATGTGTATGTTTTATTTCACTGATAGGCCTGATGGTCATATACATGTTCATAATTCACATATATATGAATATGTATATGGCTTATAATTACCTATTTTATTAAAAGCAAATTTCTCAAACATGAGTTGTTAAGTTAATAGGTGGTTCTTTGGGACTTCTACTTCATTTTCCCAGTTTTTTTCCAAAAGGTAGTTCTAATTTATATGACACAAACAACAGGTACTATCATGAACGTATTGTAGCTTTTCAGGGTCTAGCAAAACTTTAAAAATATATAATTGAAACTGTGGCTTGTCTATTTTCATACACAAGGAATCCAGGCACTCCCAGTCCAGGAAGATTTGGTACAATGCAGTGTAGGTAACCCTGTACTTTTATAGGCTATACATTTATAAGTTGGCATTTTTTAAAAAAAATTCCTGGTTACAGCCTGTTTTCCTTAACAGGCTTTTCAGTACATAAAGGTCACTTAAAGATAAACTTGGGGCTTCTTTTACATAGAGACCTAAGAGGGTAAGTGTATTAACAGATCAGGTAACTGGAAATAGAGGGTTTCACTGATTGTACTAGAGAATCAAAAATACATGTTTTACGGATCTGAGTATGAATCATTTTTTAACTTCCCCCCCACCAGACTTTCATCTTAAGATATCTTTAAAGAGAAACTTACTTGTTCTTTTATTTAATGCATGTCAATCTTTACTGGGATTAACATTCTGTGATTGAAATTTATGGACGTCCTCAGTAAATCAGTGTTAGTTTGTGCATATTCGCCTGTACAGATTATACATGCAGTCAGAATCAAGGGTTACCACCGATATCCACCCTAGCACATCTTTTATCTTTATAAATCTTTCAATAAAATAATCCCCTCTCCCTACCTACCCCTCCCCCCCCATCAACTGCTGTATGAGTTCAGTAGTCTTTTTGGCATAAACCTGTGCTATATCAAGTAGAATTGTTGCTGACTCCAGCCACTCTAGTTGTGCAAGAGTAATTCCCATCAATATTTCTTACATAATTCTCTAGGAAATAATATTTTCAAAAAATTGCATCTTTTAAAATGTGTGTCATACTTGGAAAGCCTTTAAAAATTTTTTTTGACATTGAAAATTGTAAATATTTCCCAACATCTACAATTTAATATTTAAGAAAATTCACTGAATAATTATGGCTTTTGGGGCCCAAACAGAAGTACAGTGTAAATGCAGTACAGTTACACCAAAAGATTTGCCATAGTAGAAACAATAGTAGCTGTTTATACTTCGTATTTTCTTAAATAACTTTTTAGTTGTCTATATAGTTCTCTTATTTCTCTCCCTAGGTAAACATGTCAAACCTTTTACACCAGAGAAAGCAAAAGAAATCATAATGTGTTTACAACAACCTGCAGTCTTCTATAACATGGTTTTTGATTGGCCGGCACAACACTGGACTGCGAAACATCTTTCTGAGGTCCTTCATGGCAAGCAGATACGATTTAGGATGGGAACGAAAAGCACGGACACAGGTAGGACTACCAGGAATCGTCATCGTAATGTCTCTTCATAACGTTCCCATATCTCAGCCATGGTTTCTTTATCTCTGGAGAATCCTTTATTTCTAACCCTCTTTTTGACCATTTGCAGATGGGGAAACTTTATTAGAAGTTTTCAAAGGAAAATTTAAGACTTTTTTTAGGCTAAATAACCTGTAATTTATAACCCCATGTAAAATATATTTGTTCATATTATCATAGTTCATTGATCATGGTAGACACTTAATAAATATTTGTTAATTGTGCTATTACTTACCTGACTGAAAGAGACCAATACTAATCTGACAGTCCCCTCCATTTTTGTCTCATGTAGAATGTGTCCTTTTATTTGTAACTTCAGTCACTATTTATAGTGCTTAGTCTTGGTGTAATTTTATCTCTCTGCTTTATCAGCCGTCTGACCTCTGTTGTGTTGTATAAATGTGAAACGTATGTGAAGCTGTTTTTTTCATCCTCTTAAGCAACTAGATTTTGCCAGCTCCCCTTTTTTCCCTGAAGACTTGTAACTGATTCTTTTTGCCTTACAGTCAGAGAAAGCAATTACCATTACTCTGAAAATAGTTAATTTAAAGGAAAAAAAAAAAAACAGTTCAGGTTAGAAATGTTCCTAATCTAAAGAAGTCCATGATCATGGTCTGGCTTCAGAATATGTGTGTATCTTCTATTTAAATATGGACAGATTTGATGGTCTAGAAATTCATAATGTTTTAAGCATTGCTGTGAAGTGGCTCTGTGAAGATATTAAGGATGTCTATTAATAACCCCAAAGGAACTAAAAAATGCTCAGTTTCTCTTCCAGCTTCTCTAAGCTTCTTTCTCTCATGTATATCTCATAAAATTACTGGGTTTTTGGTGTCTAGGACCCCTTTATACTTCAGTGACAGGTAGAGCAGTATTAACATAAACTCTTTGGCTCCTCATTGTGGTTCATTGTATTTTTAAATTAAATGCTAGACCAGCAGCAGCCATGTGAAAATCAGCCTGTGCTCTTGTTTTCTTGATTTTAGTCACATAAATCTTGCACTCACTGAAGTTTCTGTTAAAAAGTAATTTGAAGAAAAATAGAAATTTTAATTTTTTTCACCTCCTGGTTAGACTCCAAATACTACTACTAATATCTATTGACAACTATTGTGTCAGACACTGTTCTGAGTGCTTTATACATATTAACTCTCTTAATCTTCTTCAAGCCCACTTAGAGTGGAACTATTATTATTCTGTTTTACAGAAGAACTAAAAGTAATTTGACATTTTAAACTTAGTACTCATGCAGAAAAGAAAAAGGGAAGCAGAAAGTCTCGTAGAAAGATAATCTGTTCTTTGGACAAAATTCATGTAAAATCCACCACTTAAAAGTACACAATTCAGTGCTTTTAGCATCTTCATAATTTTGTGCAATCACCACCACTATCTAATTCCAGAACATTTTCATCACACTGCAGAGAAATCTGGTTCCCACTGGTGGTCACTCTTCATTCACACCCTTCTCCACCCCTGGCAACCACTAATCTACTTTCCTGTTTTTATAGATTTGCCTGTTCTGGACATATAAAAATGGAATTGTTTGGTTGTGGCCTTTTGTGTCTAGCTTTTTTTCATGTAGCATGTTTTTAAAATTTACCCATGTTGTAGCATGTATTTGTATTTTCTTTTTATTGCTGAATAATGGGCTAGAGGAAGCACAAGCTGGAATCAAGATTGCCAGGAGAAATATCAATAACCTCAGATATGCAGACGACACCACCCTTATGGCAGAAAGTGAAGAACTAAAGAGCCTCTTGATGAGAGTGAAAGAGGAGAGTGAAAAAGTTGGCTTAAAGCTCAACGTTCAGAAAACTAAGATCATGGCAACCAGTCCCATCACTTCATGGCAGATAGATGGGGAAACAGTGGCTGACTTTATTTTGGGGGGCTCCAAAATCACTGCAGATGGTGACTGCAGCCAGAATTAAAAGACGCTTACTCCTTGGAAGGAAAGTTATGACCAACCTAGACAGCATATTAAAAAGCAGAGACATTACTTTGCCAACAAAAGTCGAT
>NW_011494604.1:685254-747606 GCF_000754665.1 Bison bison bison | reverse complement strand
GCACAATTGCACTCATCTCACACGCTAGTAAAGTAATGCTCAAAATTCTCCAAACCAGGCTTCAACAGTACATGAACCGTGAACTTCCAGATGTTCAAGCTGGTTTTAGAAAAGGCAGAGGAACCAGAGATCAAATTGCCAACATCTGCTGAATCTTTGAAAAAATCAAGAGAGTTCCAGAAAAACATCTGCGTTATTGACTATAACAAAGCCTTTTCCTGTGTAGATCACAATAAACTGTGGAAAATTCTGAAAGAGATGGGAATACCAGACCACCTGACCTGCCTCTTGAGAAATCTGTATTCAGGTCAAGAAGCAACAGTTAGAACTGGACATGGAACAACAGACTGGTTCCAAATAGGAAAAGGAGTCCGTCAAGGCTGTATATTGTCACCATGCTTATTTAACTTACATGCAGAGTACACCATGAGAAATGCTGGGCTGGAGGAAAGCACAAGCTGGAATCAAGGTTGCTGGGAGAAATATCAATAACCTCAGATATGCAGATGACACCACCCTTATGGACAGAAAGTGAAGAACTAAAGAGCCTCTTGATGAGAGTGAAAGAGGAGAGTGAAAAAGTTGGCTTAAAGCTCAACGTTCAGAAAACTAAGATCATGGCAACCAGTCCCATCACTTCATGGCAGATAGATGGGGAAACAGTGGCTGACTTTATTTTGGGGGGCTCCAAAATCACTGCAGATGGTGACTGCAGCCATGAAATTAAAAGACGCTTACTCCTTGGAAGGAAAGTTATGACCAACCTAGACAGCATATTAAAAAGCAGAGACATTACTTTGCCAACAAAAGTCTGTCTACTCAGGCTATGGTTTTCCCAGTAGTCATGTATAGATGTGAGAGTTGGACTATAAAAAAAGCTGAGCACAGAAGAATTGATGCTTTTGAACTGTGATGTTGGAGAAGACTCTTGAGAGTCCCTTGGACTGCAAGGAGATCCAACCAGTCCATCCTAAAGGAGACCAGTCCTAGGTGTTCATTGGAAGGACTGATGTTGAAGCTGAAACTCCAAAACTTTGGCCACCTGATGTGAAGAACTGACTCTTTTGAAAAGACCCTGATGCTGGGAAAGATTGAGGGCAAGAGGAGAAGGGGATGACAGAGGATGAGATGGTTGGATGGCATCATTGACTCGATGGACATGGCTTTGGATGGACTCTAGGAGTTGGTGATGGACAGGGAGGCCTGGCATGCTGCGGTTCATGGGGTTGCAAAGAGGCAGACACGACTGAGCGACTGAACTGAACTGAATATTCCATTATGGATAAACAGTGTCGGTCCGTTCATCAATTGATGGATGTTTGGGTTATTTTCACTTTTTGACTGTTATGAATAATGCTACTATGAACATTTATGTACAAGTTTTTGGGTGGACATATGTTTTCCCTTCTCTTGTGTTAAACCTAGAAGTGTAACTGCCCAGTCATACAGCAACTATGTTTAACTTTTGAGGAACTGCCAAACTGTTTTCCAAAACAGCTGAACCATTTTACATTCCCACCCCAGTGTGTGAATGGTCTAGTTTCTCTCCATCCTTGCCAATACTTATTTCATTTTTCATTCTGGCTATCTAGAGTGTGTAAAGTTTTATCTCATTATAGCTTGATGCATTTCCCTAGTGACTAACGTTGTTGAGCACCTTCCTATGGTCTTATTGACCATTTGTATATCTGATTTGGAGAAATGGCTATTCAAGTCCTTTGCTTGTTTTCTAATTGAGATGGTTTTTGTTTGTATGTGCTTTTGTTTGTTTTGTCTTTTTGTTCAGTGGTAAAAGAGACCTTCATATATTCTGAATACTAACTCTTTATCAACTATATGACATGCAGATATTTTCTCATGTGGGTTAATAATTTGTTCTTTTTAAGTTATTCCTTTGCATATGAATACACTACTTCCACAAGCACTTTTGGGTCGTGTTCTAAGAGAGCTGATTCAAGTCGGCTCGTGTGGGTTCAAATTTTGCTTGGAGCAATTTAAAGTTAAATGTGTTCATATTCATTATACATTTAGAATAGTGTCTGGCACATAGTAAATGCTCAACAAATGTTATTTTAAAATAGAAATAATTTAAAAATAAAAAATATACCTTCCTCATTTTAGAGAGCACTGGAAAAATGGGAAGACCCAAAGAAAATTAAAAAGACTTATTCATCTGTTACCAAGAGGCAATCACTGATTACATTGTGATGTATATTCAATGCAAGCCTTTTTATATTTAAAAATAAAGTTGTATAAATTTTAACAACCTGCTTTTTTTTCTTAACATATTCTGAGTAGCTTCTTTTGACATTAAATATGATTTTTAAACGGCTACCTAATATTCCATCGTATGCTAGTATCATTGTTGTTATTGTTGTTGTTTAGTCGCTAAGTTGTGTTAGACTCTCTTGCAACCCCAGGGAGTGTAGCCTGCCAGGCTCTTCCATCCATGAGACTTCCAAGGCAACAATACTGGAGTGGGTTGCCGTTTCCTCCTCCAGGGGATCTTCCTGACCCAGAGATCGAACCCATGTCTCTTTGCTCCCACATTGGCAGATGGATTCTTTACCATGAGCCACCAGGGAAACTCCGATAGTATCAGAGTTTTAATTTAGTTTTAAAATTCTAATTTGATTAGATTGCTTAGAGGTTTTAATTTATAAATAAGACTGTAGTGAACATGTTTGAAAGTAAATCCTGCCCAAATTTCTGATTATTTTCCTAGGAGAATGACTGGGCCAAAGGGTATGAGCATTATCACCAGGAGCAGCACTACCCATGGAACTGCTTACACCAGAAACCTCTGAGTCACGCTGATGGCCTCTCTAAGTGGTGTCTGGTGACTCAGTGAGTTATATCCTAAGTGTCCAGCATCTACCTGCTTCTCACTCCATGGCCATCCTCCAGTTGGGATTACCCTGCTGTCCCTTACCTCCGTGGTTGCAGTAGCCTCATGCCTAGTCCCTCTTCACCTGCTCTCCTCTCACCCCAGCCATTCCTCATAATGAAACCAGAGACAGTTTTTTTAAAAAGAAAAATCTCATCTTCTTTATCTGTTTAGAACCCTTAGATAGCGTCCCATTACCTTTAGGCTAAAGACCAACATTTTTGTTAATGGTTTAAAAAGCTCTGTTTGCCTCCTCTTTCTGAGCTCAGGGCAGATAAGCTTTTAAGATTTTGTGTTTCCAGAGATTTGCTTCTTCTCACGTCAGGGCCTTTGCATGTACAGTCTAGTGGTTCTTCTCTCTTTTCCCACTTCCCCTTACCCCAGCTTTACCTAGTTGGTTCCACTGCTTCCTTCAGATCTCAGCTCAGAGGTCATCTTCTCATGGCAGTCTTTCTGACCACATTCTCCCTCCCTCACCCCCCAAATCAGGTATGACTACCGAGTTAGCTCGGAGCACCTTGTATTTCTTAGTAGCACTTAGCGCAGCTCTGATCACATGGTTAGTTGTGTAAGCAGTTAGCAGTTTAAAGTCTCTCTTTGCCTCAAGAGGGTCCCCTCGTGAGAGCCAGGGCCATGTCTCATCATTGGCTGAACACCTGATATCTGGATAGTCAGACATCTGTGGAGGGAAAGAATAAAAGACCTTTGATACCCGAGGCCAAGTGCTTTGCAGAAGGGTGGTTTACATTTACTCTCCTCTCGGAACATACAAGGGTACCTGTTTGGCCACTCCTTTGCCCTAACAAATTTATGTTTTTAAAAGAATACCTTGTTGATAGGTGAAAGATGAGTGCCTCATAACTTTAATTAACATTTATTTGTTGGTGTTGTTGAACGTGTGTTCATGTTTATTAATAGTTTGTATTTTGTCTGGTAATTTTTCTTTCAGTTATCCTTATTAGGGTTTCAGGTTTTGGGTTTGTTTTTTTTTAAATAAATAAAGTACTTATATTTAAAGAATACTGTGTTTGTTACTAATGTACTAATTCCCAGTTTATTGTTTGCCTTTTGATTTTGTTTCATATCTTTATAGTAAGATCAAATAATATTTAATTAATATTTTTATTCTTATTTTATTTAGAAATTCCTTCTGTATCTTGACAATAGTAAATGTTCTAATATGTTCTTTTAATAGCTTGATTTCTTTTTCACATTTTACTCTTTGTCCATTGCATATTTATTTTGGTATGCTGTGTTCACTGACTTTTTTCCAAATAGTTAAGTTGGTAATAGCATCTTAATTGTAGTACCATGTACTGCATAATCCCTTCTTTTCCTACCAACTTTGAAACTACCTTTATTATATTACCATATTCTTATATATTTCAGCATCTGTTTTTGGACCACATACTGAACTATCAGTTTTGGGGCCAGTAAAACACTTGCTAAAAACTATTTTTTACAGCTGTTATGTATTTTAATATTTGAAAAAACAACTCATCTTCCCCAGTCACTCTTCTGTCTCAGCATTTTACTAGATACTGGTGGCGCAGTGGTAAAGAATTAACCTGAGAGTGCAGGAGACACAGTTTCAATCCCTGGGTCAGGAAGATTCCACTGGAGAAGGAAATGGCAACCTACTCCAGTATTCTTGCCTGGAGAATTCCCTTAGACAGAGAAGCCTGGCGGGAACAGTCTGTGGGATCACAAAAAGTTGGATGTAAGTACGCATGCATGCATATGCACAGTTGAACTTTACTCCTCTAAATGAAACTTAGAAAAAAAAATGAAACTTAGAGTTAAACAGTGTTCAGTTCAGTTCACTCGATCCATCATGTCTGACTCTTTGCGACTCCATGGACTGCAGCATGCCAGGCCTCCCTGTCCATCACCAACTCCTAAAGTTTACTCAGACTCATGTCCATTGAGTTGGTGATGCCATCCAACCATCTCATCCTCCGTCATCCCCTTCTCCTCTAGCCTTCAATCTTTCCCAGCATCAAGGTCTTTTCAAAAGAGTCAGTTCTTCACATCAGGTGGCCAAAGTTTTGGAGTTTCAGCTTCAGCATCAGTCCTTCCAGTGAATATTCAAGACTGATTTCCGTTAGGATGGAGTGGTTGGATCTCCTTGCAGTCCAAGGGACACTCAAGAGTCTTCTCCAACACCGCAGTTCAAAAGCATTAATTCTTCTGCACTCAGCTTTCTTTATAGTCCAACTCTCACATCCATACAGGACTACTGGGAAAACCATAGCTCTGAGTAGACAGACCTTTGCTGGCAAAGTAATATCTCTGCTTTTTAATATGCTGTCTAGGTTGGTCATAACTTTTCTTCCAAGGAGTAAGCTTCTTTTTATTTCATGGCTGCAGTCACCATCTGCAGTGATTTTGGAGCCCCCCAAAACACTGTTTCCATTGTTTTCTTATCTATTTACCATGAAGTGATGGGACTGGATGCCATGATCTTAGTTTTCTGAATGTTAAGTTTTAGCCAACTTTTCACTCTCCTCTTTCGCTTTCATCAAGAGGCTCTTTAGTTCTTCTTCGCTTTCTGCCCTAAGGGTGGTGCCATCTGCATATATGAGGTTATTGATATTTCTCCTGGCAATCTTGATTCCAGCTTATGCTTCCTCCAGTCCAGCATTTCTTATGATGTACTCTGCATATAAATTAAATAAACAGGGTGACAATATACAGCCTTGACGTACTCCTTTCCTGTTTTGGAACCAGTCTGTTGTTCCATGTCCGTTTCTAACTATTGCTTCTTGACCTGCATACAGATTTCTCAGGAAGTAGATCAGGTGGTCTGTTATTCCCCTCTCTTAAAGAATTTTCCACAGTTTGTTGTAATCCACACAGTCAAAGGCTTTGGCATAGTTAATAAAGCAGTAGATATTTTTCTGGAATTCTCTTGCTTTTTCAATGACCCAACCAATGTTGGCAATTTGATCTCTGGTTCCTCTGCCTTTTCTAAAACCAGATTGAACATCTAGAAGTTCATGGTTCACGTACTGTTGAAGCCTGGCTTGGAGAATTTTGAGTATTACTTCGCTAGTGTGAGATGAGTGCAGTTGTGCAGTTTGAGCATTCTTTGGCATTGCCTTTCTTTGGGATTGGAATGAAAACTGACCTTTTCCAGTCCTGTGGCCACTGCTGAGTTTTCCAGCAGTTTGCTGGCATGTTGAGTGCAGTGCTTTCACAGCATCATCTTTTCACTTTTAGTAAACAGTGTATTCACATTAAACAAGACATGTTGCCTGCCCTCAAGCCATCAATCACTGCAGCTACTTCCCCCTTCATAATGGTGCTTCCTCAGGGGCATTAAGAATGGAGAAAAACCGGATATTGGTCCCAGATAGTTAAGATGCATATCAAATAATTTTTTTTGTAATTAGCTGTAATCTTTTAAATGTTTAATTACCTGTTTTCCCCTCCCCCCACAAAAATTCTTATATATTCCAGCTCCTCCCTTACCTCTTTGAAACAGTACCTCAGAGCTATTTTAGCAGCTGTTTCCTAGGCTGTATTCCTCAGTAAGATCCTCCGAATAAAATATAACTCACAACTTTTAGGTCATGTGGTTTTTTCTCCTTCAGTCAACAAGATTTTAAAAAAATATTTATTTATCTGGACCAGGCCTTACTTATGGCATGCAAGAACTTTAGTTGCAGCACATGAGATCTAGTTCCCTGGACCAGGGATTGAACCCAGGCCCCCTGCATTGGGGTCATGGAGTCTTAGTCACTGAATTAACAGGGAAGTCCCCAGTCAAAAGGATTTAAATGAAAATTCTTGAAGTACTATGAATTACATAATTTGAAAAGATCTACCATGTGACAGTACTGTACAATCCTACACAGGAACATGAAATCTTTGCTTATTAAGTTTTTTTTTTTTAATCTCAGTAAAAAGATTTGGGTAAAAAAAAGTTTTCATACAAGTCTACAAATTTCTTCAAATGTTATAAATTTTTTATAGCTGTTAGGAAGGAAGTATTTTTGCCTATTCTGTTTTTCTAATTGTGATTGGTACACAAATAAATGCCATTTATTTTTTCTATGTTTATTTTTTTAATCTTTAATAGTGTACATAGTTTTTTAGTTTATTCTTGTGGGCTTTTTAGGAAGACAAGTATTTGATCTTACAAGCAACGATAACTTTTTTACCTTTCTATTGAGCATATTAATTTCTATTTTAGGTCTTGGTTAGAATTTTTCTAGAATGCTTGAAATAATATTTGATTGTAATGTATCTCAGTTTATTTTAGGAAGCAGATTGTGACATCACATCGCTCTTTGAAGCCATTTTGGATTGAATTCATTTGCTGACATATATTCTCAGTGACAACACTATAACTTAGCTGGCAGTAATTTGCCAAGCAGATGTATAAATAAGCCTAAACATTTGTAGATAGGGAGTGGAGTAACAATCAAAAGTCATACTCGGTACCCACATTCCAAATGTTTCTTGCTTGTGAGATGATGAAATCTTAACAAAATGAAAACATACTTGTTTCGGTGCTATGCACAAAAATACTTTAGGACTCCCTTTATAAGAATTAAAGCCTAACTCAACTTTTACACTATTTCCAAATCCTAAAAGCAGTTGAGCTGCTTCTTACCTAAAATTTTTTTGGTAGGATGAAAGTTTCAGCTGCCTGAAATATTAAAGAACAATAACAATCAAATTAGAAAATAACAATTCCATTGCACAGAATAAACTAAGAAAAACAACTGTAGTACCCAGAAAGAAATTGTCATGATGACAGAATGAAAACAGTTCCTTTGGTGCTGCTAATACCAGGAAGGAGTAAAAAGATTCTATTTTGAAATCACTATGTAAATAAGTCTATCGGTTTTGTTCATTCCATTCATTGTAGTTTTCCCTGACATTAACAGTTCTCTGTTACTGTCTTTCCCTGACAGTAACAGTGTAATTTTTGCATTTGTAGGTTTTCATTTTTTCAAGTACAGAACTTGCTGTGACAAAATGATGAGGCTGTAACACAAATGTGCATATGAAAACTGGTCATAACTGAAAAGTCCTCCTCAGTCTACCCCAGAGGCAGGTGGCTCAAGGATGGCTTTAGTATTCAGGTGGATTTGTTGGACTGAATTCTGTGAAGTGAAAACTCACACGACAGTGGAAGGTCTTCAGGCTCACATTGGAGCTTAATGAAATGATTTAGAAATGATTCCAGCACCATGTAGCTTTCTTGTTTGTTTGTTTTTTTAAAAGTGTTTTCCAGTGCTGTTATGGTAAATTCTTGATGATGTTGATGATTAAGAGCTCATATATATTGACGGGTTACTGTGTACCAGCCACTGTTCTAAATGTTCCTCAAAAATGATCAAATTTAAACAGTTCTTAAATATGCTGGTTTTTAGATAAATGTCCCTAGTAAAGTTTTCCTGCTTCTCAAAGTCAAGTGACAAATTGATGAAATAGGTGAATTAGGGGTGACACACACCCTCCCCTCTATTATTTCTCTGCAGTTCTGAGGCTTTAGGATAAAGAAATGAGGAAAGGTGATTGAGATAATCCTGAACCATTTGGGAGGAAATGGAAGGAACAGATAAAAGCTCTTTGAATACGCTTTTCTTCCTAGTACTAATTCCGCTAGTTTTTAGGTGCCCCAAGTCATGGGATGACAAGGAGTCAGACATGACTTAGCAACTAAACAAGTAAATATATAAGTAAATAGTAGGAAATTACTAGTAATTGTGCCTATGGAAACCTACTCGAGAATTCTTGCCTGAAAAATCCCATTGACAGAGGAACCTGTTGGGCTACAGTCCATGGGATCGCAAAGTTGGAAATGACTGAGCGACTAAGCACAGCACAGTACTAGTAATAGTGCCTAGCTTTTACTAAGTATCTGTCTTGTGTCATGCACTGTGCTGATTGAATTATATGTGTTAGATCTACATTCCCTCTTGAAAGGATTTCATGCTTGCAAAATAGATTGTCATCAGATTACTTGAATATTAACATTCCAGTGTACATTTAGAGTATTCTGCTAACTGCAAAAGAGAAATTATTTCATCACTATTTAGAATAATAATTCTTGTACAAATAAAACAGTTCTACCCGTAGGAACAAACCACTCTGGACACACAGCAGACTTTGCTTCAAGCTTTCCTGATCAACCCTCATCTCCGATCTTTGCCTTTTCCTAGGTTCTCTGTGGCACAGAATTTTGCATCTAATTATATGATGCCTCACATTCCCTGTTATTCTGGTTAAAGTTTTCTTTTTATCTAAATATATTCTAAATTCAAGAGTATTATCCATTTCTTTTATGTTCCTGGAAACCTGAACACAATACTAGTTACAAATTAGGTACTGAATGATTCTGAAATAAGTGAGTTAATGAATAAATAAACAGACTTTAAATTGCCATTCTCCACTTAATGGACAGATTCTAAGGAGCTCTATATGATAAATGTACAGTATAAAGTCAAAAAGCTTTCAAAAGATAGTGTTGCCATTTTTTAATTTGCAGAAGTAGTTCTCAAACTTTTTAGACTCAGGATTTCTTTATACTTAAAATAATTGAGGGGACTTTCCATTAACTAAAATTCTATGCTCCCAATGCAGGGGGCCCAGGTTCCATCCCTGGTCAGGGAACTAGATCCCACGTGCCACAACTAAGACCCGGCACAGCCAAATTAAATAAATAAAAAACGATTGAGTACCCCAGTGAGTGAGCTTTGGTTGATGTAGGTTATATCTCGTGATGGAGAAGGCAATGGCACCCCACTCTTGCCTGGAAAATCCCATGGATGGGGGAGCCTGGTGGGCTGCAGTCCATGGGGTTGCTAAGAGTCGGATACAACTGAGCGACTTCACTTTCACTTTTCACTTTCATGCATTGGAGAAGGAAATGGCAACCCACTCCAGTGTTCTTCCCTGGAGAATCCCAGGGACGGGGGAGCCTCGTGGGCTGCCGTCTATGGGGTCCCACAGAGTCGGACATGACTGAAATAACTTAGCATTAGCATTAGCATATCTCGTGATACTTACCATTCAGTTCAGTTCAGTTGCTCAGTCGTGTCCTACTTTTTGAGGCCCCATGGACTTGCAGTACGCCAGGCCTCCCTGTCCATCGCCAACTCTGGAGTTTACTCAAACTCATGTCCATTGAGTTGGTGATGATATCCAACCATCTCATCCTCTTTCGTCCCCTTCTCTCACCTTCAATCTTTCCCAGCATCAGGAACCTGAACACAATACTAGTTACAAATTAGGTACTTAATAAATGATTCTGAAATAAATGAGTTAATGAATAAATAAATGGACTTTAAATTACTATTACTAATTAAAACTGAGATATGTCTAGTTAAAGAAAAGATAGCTATGAGTTTAAGTTTTATTGGGGGTCTTAATTCCTTAATAGCTCAGTTGTTAAAGAATCCAGCTGCAATTCAGGAGACCCCAGTTCGGTTCCTGGGTCGGGAAGATCTCTGGAGAAGGGAAAGGCTACCCACTCCAGTATTCTGGCCTGGAGAAATTCCATGGACTGGACACAACTGAGCAACTTGCACTTTCTTTCAATGAGCTTTCTTTCTTTCTTCAGCACAGGAGAGAGCCTCTCAGGAGCTCTGAGAAAACTACTCCAAAGAGTAGGGAAGAAGCCTGTATATATATATGAATTTGGGCTAGGGAACATCTGAGTCAAGCAGACATCTTGGTAGTCACAAATAACCAATATATAAAGTTAATGATATTAGTGCTTTTCTTTAGGAAGATGCAAGAATCTGGTCATTGAAGTTCTTCCCATGATATACATCTAACTATCCAAGAGGCCTGCTCGTCCGAAGCACAGAGCACCCTGTTATGGTCTTAATTTCTTCTGTCTGAACTACAGAGTGCTTCATCCTCTTATGGTCTTGGTTTCCTCTGAGAGTACACTGTTAGTCAGTGACTGCAGTGGGTTACCACTTAATCCTTGTAGAACTGGTTGGTGAGCAGTTCTCTTTGTTTTTGTTTACAGACATTTAAAAATATAAGAATATAAGCACATACTCTACTAGCTGTCACAGCAGTGACATCAACACGTCATGTAGCCCCTCGAAAACGCCATTGTATTCTTGTGAGAGAATAAGCATGAGAAGGACAAATACTGTCGTAGTATTATTACGAAAATAGTTCAGACCTCACAGCTCCCTGAAAAGGTCTTGGAGAATTGACAAAGTATTCCTCTGGATCACTGCATCAGGCTATAGAAAGAGTAGTCTTTAAAGATTAAATTTGTGTTTTTTTACTTTTAAATTTAATCATGAATATTGTTAAGTGTTATATATGGCTCTAATTATTTAGCAAGTACATAATTAATTTCTAATTAATGTTAAATAGTAATTTCTTGGTTGAAATGATCTTCATTTGAAAAAGCAACAATATTTGGAAACTGTGTTCTGTATGCATTTAAAGTTGGGTTCTCTTCTGTTGCAGCTCCTCAGTTTGAAACCGCATGTAATTATGTAGAAGCTACACTTGAAGAGTTTCTTTCCTGGAACTCTGACCAGTCTAGTATTTCTGGAGCATTTAGAGACTATGATCATTCCAAATTCTGGGCTTATGCTGACTATAAATATTTTGTCAGTTTATTTGAAGACAAGACAGATATTTTCCAGGTAAGTCAGTATATTTCTTTTAGTCATGGTATAATTTATTCTTGAGGAAAGTTCACAAATTAGAATCTTCAAGGTACCCTTTTCCTCACTGTCTTTTTCTCTCAAAAGTCACAGTGAGTCTTGCGTATTCTGTCCACTCACCCCCAAAGACTCACTCAAAGGAAGTGTAATGTTTGGCCTACCAAGGTCAACAGCCTTCTTATTGTTTTCCTAGTTGCCAAAGTTCCTGCACAGTCTCTCCTTTGCCTTTTAAACAGCACCTGAATCAGTTTGGAGTATGTCAGAAACATAGATTGTGTATACAACTTCATTTCCTCCTGACCTTCATCTAAGTTCTTATTCTATCAGGCAGGCAGATGGAGGTGCAAAGCTGGTTACGTGAACAAGCATTCCTAGGATCCTAGAAACCCTCCTGGCTACTGCTGCCTGCTCTCATTGCTTGGGGGGTAAGGGGGTGGGGGGTGCTTAATGCAGGTTTATGGCCTGAGGCAGAAAGTGCTGGGCTCCCAGAGATTCACTGTAGAAGTCCTACAGAAGTGTGCAGGCACTTGCAGGAGTAAGAATGTGGAAATCCTTTGCTATGTGTTGACATAACCGACAGCAGTTTGCAAACTACGGTATCCTCTTTTCGAATGCTTTCTACCTCAAACTGCCAGTTCATTTTGTGGGGTGATTTTGCAAACTCCCTGCTCTAGTCTCTGTCTTAGGCACATGGGCCAGGAATGGGAGTCTTCCCAGGAAGCTGTCTGAATGACTCTGCCTTGCCCACCATCAGGTCGAGGTTCTAGAGTTCTTCATCCTGCCCTTTCGGGATGTATTTTACCATCACAGCAGGCTGTTTACACCTCCCCACCCCTACCCGCTGCTCTCGCCTGTCACCACCACACACCCTCTGGACTCTCCTCTCATACAGGCTGATAGTCCTTGGACTCTCGAGTCATTTTGCATTGAGCTTACATTTTTCTGTTTCACCTTGAGTCAAGGTTTGAATGCTGGTGTTTTCACAGTTATAATACGGCAATCAATAAAACTTTGTATCTTTCCTTTATTAACATTTTAAATGTTTTCTTATAATAAAGTATCCTTTTTGTAAAAGAAAGGAAAACGTGTCACTTGGCTCATAATTGTTAGCTGAGGATACTTTTTTTTCTCACAACCATGAATGAAATGCATTGATTTTGAAAACATTCAGTAGATGCTTTCTGAATCCAGTCTATATCAATGTACTATTTACTCATTTTTAAATGATAATTTTGAGGTAATACTTTAATAACCTTAATTGTGATTACTCTATAGAACTTTAATCGTAGACCTTTCAGAAATCATACTTAACTTTTAGAGTATTTCATTATATTTCTCATACCCTAACCCATCCTACGTATAGACTAGTATTTGTTTTTAATTTATTATTTACTTTGGGCTGTGCTGGGTCTTCGCTGCTTTGCATGGGCTTTCTCTATGTAGTGAGCATGGGCTGCTCTCAGTGTCCGGGCTTCTCATTGTGGTGGCTTCCCTTGTTGTAGCGCATCGGCTCTAGATGTGTGGGCTTCAGTCATTATAGCTCTCAGGTTCAGTAGTTGTGGCTTGCGGGCTCTAGAGCACTGACTCAGTAGTTGTGGCACACAGGCTTAGCAGCTTCAGAGCATGTGGGATCTTCCTGGATTAGTGATCAAACCCATGTCCCCTGCATTGGGAGGTGGTTCTTATCTACTATGCCACCAGGAAAGTCCTAGACTAGTATTTTATTATTCTATATTTCAGGTAAAACATAATAATAATAATATTTATCAATACTTGGTCAGTTTTCATTCCATTCCCAAAGGAGGTCAATGCCAAAGAATGTTCAAACTACCGCACAATTGCAAAGTAATCCTAGCAAAGTAATCCTCAAAATTCTCCAAGCTAGGCTTCAACAGTATGTGAACTGAGAACTTCCAGATGTTCAAGCTGGATTTAGAAAAGGCAAAGGAACCAGAGATCAAATTGCCAACATCTGTTGGATCATAGAAAAAGCAAGGGAATTCCAGAAAAACATCTGCTTCATTGACTATGCTAAAGCCTTTGACTGTGTGGATCACAGTAAACTCTGGAAAATTTTTAAAGAGATGAGAATACCAGACCACCTTACCTGCCTCCTGCAAAACCTGTATCAGGTCAAGAAGCAACGGTTAGAACTGGATATGAAACAACAAACTGGTTCAAATTTGGGAAAGGAGAATATCAAGACTCTATACCATCACCCTGCTTATTTAATGTCTATGCAGAGTACATCATATGAAATTCCAGGCTGGATGAAGCACAAGCTGGAATCAAGATTGCCAGGAGGAATGTCAATAACCTCAGATATGGCAGAAAGCAAAGAGGAACTAAAGAGTCTCTTGATGAGTGAAAAAGCTGGCTTAAAACTCAACATTCAAAAAGCTAAGATGATGGCATCTGGTCCCATCACTTTATGGCACATAGATGGGAAATAGTGGAAACAGTGACAGACTTAATTTCTTGAGCTCCAAAATCACTGCAGATGGCGGCTGCAGCCATGAGATTAAAAGATGTTTGCTCCTTGGAAGAAAAGCTATGACCAACCTAGACAGCATATTAAAAAGCAGAGACATTATTTTCCCACAAAAGTCTGTATAGTCAAACTATGGTTTTTCCAGTAGTCACATATGGCTGTGAGAGCTGGACAATAGAAAAGGCTGAGCCCTGAAGAACTGATGCTTCCGAACTGTGGTGCTGAAGAAGACTCTTGAGAGTCCCTTGGACTGCCAGGAGATCAAACCAGTCAATCCTAAAGGAAATCAACCCTGAATATTCAGTGGGAGGACTGATGCTGAAACTCCAATACTTTGGCCACTTGATGGAAAGAGCCAACTCATTAGAAAAGACCCTGATGCTAGGAAAGATTGAAGGCAGGAGGAGAAGGGGACAACAGAGCACAAGATGGTTGGATGACATCACCAACTCAGCGGACATGAGTTTGAGCAGGCTTCGGGAGATGATGAAGGACAGGGAAGCCTGGCATGCTGCATTCCATGGGGTCGCAAAGAGTCAGACACAACGGAACAACTGAGCAGCAACAGCAAAGTGCTTTACCTTTGTAGTCCTTACAATAAACCTATGATTTAATAATATCCCTGTTTTAAGAAAAATGAGGCACCAAGACGTTAAGTAAACCTTTTTTTGAAATTGTACAGCTAAGAAAAGAATAACCTAAGCAGCCTGCCCCCCAGGCTTTAACTGCTGCTCTGTATGCCTGCAGAAGGCTCGGATACCTGACTCCACAGCTAGGATGAAGGCCTTCTATCTGTGCTGAATCTTGTCTCACTCTGCCTTGGGTGAATCTCTAAACTGACCCCATCAGTTGTTCTGTCTCAGCCCAGGCATGGCAGCACTGTGCAGACATGTGTCCTTCCCTTAAGCGTGGGTATAAAAGACAGTCTTTTGGTAATGTGCTGGAATTCTATTTGAGCCCTTATACAATCTGATATTTTTAGTTGAATGAGTTTTCTGTCAGCTCACATTATGGTGATTAATTCTCTGGATTAGAACAGGCAAATCTGCTATGAACAGCCAAGTCCATTAAGATTATATCATTTTTTTATCTCAGTTTTCTGAGCACAAAGTCTTATATTTAAGATATCTAAGTTGTTTTACTTTTACCACTATAATTCAGTCACTAAATCTGACTACTTTTGTTTCAGGCTTTCTTCCATCTGTCTTAAAATGGTGGGTAAACATTAAAACTGATAAATTTTTAAATGTTTATTTAAAATAAACTCATTGTATGTGAATATAAATGACATTTTTATGAAAATAATTATATTCACCAATATTTTAATGTTAGGAGAGGAGTGGCATTGCTTTACGTTCTTGTAAGTCTCTTTAATGTCTGGCATGGCAACCAACTAGTCGGACACAACTAAGCACAAGAGTTGAATAGAGGAAAGCTGATTTTTTCTATCTGCGTCATTCAGTCTGTTGCGATTTGTTGGTTTGTTTGAAGTGTATGAAGAATATCTGGTTTCACATACATATGCAGCTGAAAAAGAGAGGAGCATTTTGGCAACCTTTCTAGATAATTGTGGATTTTTTTTTTAATACTCCACCAAATTTGAGTTGTTTCTACCTCTAACGAGTAGTCTCTTAAAGGTTCATTAGTTACAGTAATCTGAACCCATAATCAATGAACCCTTCGTAGTAAAATCCATTGGTCTATCTTTCCTGGAATGGATCTTCAGTAGTGGTGTATAGATCTTCCAAATGTTGATGCATTTTTATTTACTTCATTATTTCGAAAAGTGACATTTGTAAATAGCATCACCATTCTTATCAGAAAAGTCTTTTAAGTTTTAGGAAGCTTTCTAGCTCATGTGTTTCAAGATACAAGTTTCCAAGATCATTTTTATTCTGTTCAGAATATTTTCTAATTTCCCTTGTGATGTTTTTCTTTGACTTATGGATTACTTAGAAGTGTAATGTTTATTTTGCAAATACTTGGGGATTTCCAGCTGTCTTTCTGTTATTCATTTCTAATTTAATTCCATTGTGTTCAGAGAACATACTTTGATGATTTCAGTCCTTTTAAATTTATCGCTTTACAGCCCAGAATATAGTCAATCTTGATACATGTCCCACGTGCACTTGACAGTAATGTATATTCTGCTGTTTTTGTTTTATGAATGTCCATTAAGTTGATTGCTCATGTCTCCCGTATCTTTACTGATTACCTGATACTTGTTTTACCCATTATATAGAGATAGATATTGAAATTTCTCAACTCGAGTTGTATATTTGTTTCTTTTTCATTTTAGGTTGGTCAGTTTTTGTTTTGTGTATTTTGTAACTAGTAACAGTTTAGGTTCATACACATTTAGGATTACTGTTTCCTCTTAATGGATTGATATTTTATCAAAATGTGATGATCCTCTCTTTTCTGAGTTCTTCCTTTTTCTGATGTCTGAAATCTACTTTGTTTAGTTTGCCTTTGGATAGTGTTAATAAGAAAAAGGGGTACTTGCACTATGATTCCATTTATATAAAATTGTGCTAAGTTGCTTCAGTCATGTCTGACTCTGAGACCCTATGAACTGTAGCCCTCCAAGCTCCTCTATCATGGGATTCTCCAGCAAGATTACTAGAGTGGGTTGCCATACCCTTCTGCAGGGGATCTTCACGATCCAGGTATCGAACCCATATCTCTTAGTCGCATGCATTGGCAGTCAGGTTCTTTACAATTTATAGTGACAGAAAATAGATCTAAGAAGGAGAGGTAGAGAGAGGTTACAAAAGGTTATAGGAAAACTTTTGGACATGACCGAAATGTCTGTCACCCTGATTGTAGTGATTGTTTTTCAGGTGTATATGTAGGTGAAAATTCATAAAATTATGCACTTTAAATATACACTGTTTATTGCACCTCGATTATACTTCAGTAAGGCTGTTTTTAAAAATGCAGTGCTACTAGTACTCTTTGGTTCCACAGCCTGACAACGACACTTTGATCACCATTGTTTTTGTGCCTTCAATGCAAATGTCAACACAGTGAAATAAGAAAATACCTCACAGATCACCTGAAATGGTCTCAGGGGTCCCCAAGAGGTCTGTGATCCTATTTAAGAATCTCTACATCGTCCCTTCTGAAATTACTCTCTACTCTTCTAGTTCTGACTCCTCCTGTAATTAATTCTAAAATAGTTTCTTATGAAAATATTGAAATTATATTCACAACCATTTCATGACTTGAAATTGAAAGTGGAAGTTGCTCAGTCGTGTCTGACTCTTTGCGACCCCCATGGTCTATACAGTCCTTGAAATTCTCCAGGCCAGAATACTGGAGTGTGAAAGCCTTTCCCTTCTCCAGGGGATCTTCCCAATCCAGGGATTGAACCCAGGTCTCCCACACAGTAGCAGAAGCTGCTCTTTACCAGCTGAGCCACAATGGAAGCAGCTTTAAATTGTGTAAGGGAAATAGCATTGAAGACTCTCCCCAGTGTAACCGCAGCCTGTCTCCTCTGCATCTCCTTGCAATGCTGGACCACAAGTGTGCTCTGTCTTCTGGCCTTTGCTCATGCTCTTCTCAATTTCTGCCTGTTAGTATTTAACTTCTTAGGGCCTGGCTCAGATTCACCCTTGGCTCAGAAGTCTTCTCAGCCACTCGTACTTACATCCATCTGTCCCTTGCCTTCATCCCTGTATGTTTTATTTGGATTGTTATTTAAACAGTGCATGACATAGATTGCCTGTATCTTGTTCCCCTAACAGCATTGTAAACTCTTTGGAAACAAAATTTTTTATTCCTCCAGACTGCTAACATAGTGCTGAATATATAATGAATATTTGAATGATTACATAAGTGTGTTTTTTCCCTAGTCTTACCATTTTTTGTTTTGCTGTTTCTTTGGTCTTTAGGACCCTTCACAGAATGTTTTAACTTAAACCCCAAGTTCACCCTCATCCAGTTTTCTGTGGCTTCTAGTTAATCAATTGTAGCATTTGTCAATTTTGATAGGAAATTCTTAGCTCTCTTCAGCCTTATAACTAGCTTTATAAGTGTTTACTTATATCCTCTACTTATTCTTATTCCATGATAAATATATGATATTTATATACTGATAAATACACTGGCCAAAATGTTGATATTGTTGGAAAATATCCTATAGCCTTAAAGGTGGCCAAAAATTATGATTTTGACACTTAACTAACTCTCATTTGGCACATAAAATTGGTCTGATTTTTTTAGCTGTACATCACATCATTGACTGATCTAAGCAATGCATTTTTTGGAACATTTTATTCTCTACTTTGCAAGGAAGGGAAGGGATTTGTGACAGTAACAAAATTTCTTTGACTCATTAGGTAAGAATGGCAGATGTTACATTTTATAGCCACCTATGAGTATCATTGTAATTGAAGCTATTGTGGACTTCCTTGGTGGCTCAGTAGTAACGAATCCACTTGCCAATGCAAGGGACACAGGTTTGATCCCTGATCTGGGAAGACCCCTGGAGAAGGAAATGGCACCTGCTCCAATATTCTTGCCTGGGAAATCCCATGGACAGAGGAGCATGGCAGGCTAGAGTCCATGGGCTTACAAAAAGCCGGACACAACTTAGTGACTGAACAACAACAACAATTGAAGCTATTAAGAATCAACATATAGCAAAGCGATTTGCCCCAAGAACATTTCCCAGGTGGATTCCATTTTATGTTGTGATTCAGATTGACTGTGGAGAGTCAGGAGCCTTCTTAAGTCACCAAGACACAGAATCTCAAAATGCAACACAAGGAAGATTAGTTCTAGCCTGTCTTGGGCTTCATAACATAGTTAATGAAAGTATGTTGAAATTGAGCCAGGTGGTTTAGTCATGTTCAAAGGGGCTTGATGGTCAATGATGCTTTCTAATGAGGCAAATTGGATGTTAGAATTTGGGTATTTATCCAAGCCTGTCTATAGGTAGAGTTAACTACCTCTTTTCTGTTTATGTTATGTATGGTAATTTTTTCAAGGAAAAAAGAGCCATAAGCACTTGCTAATTTATAGTGTTCATCTAAGGGGCTTCAGACAATAAAAAGAATCTGCCTGCAATACAGGAGACCTGGGTTCGATCCCTGGGTCAGGAAGATCCCCTGGAGAAGGGAATGGCTATACCCATTCCAGTATTCTTGCCTGGGAAACCCCCCTGGACAGAGGAGCCTGGAAGGCTACAGTCCTTGGGGTCTTAAAAGAATGGGACACCACTTAGAGACTCCACAACAGCATAGTTAATAATACTGTATTGTGTAATTGAAATCTGCTAAGAAAGTAGAACTTAAATGTTTTCACCAAAAAGAAAAAAAAGCAAGTATCAGGTGAAGCCTGGCCAGTGAGATGGAGAGGGTTAAGGTGTCAGAGAGATGAGAAGGACCTGGTCATTCAGGCCCATGATAGAGGGCATTTGGATGTAATTCTAACTGCGGAGCAAAGGAGGGGACAAGACTTAATATTTTAAGATCATTCTTTTTTTTCTTAATTAATACTGCTTTTGCTGCTTTGAGGAGAAGGGGTCAGACAGACAAAGAATCAAAGTTCTTTGAGAGAGAGAGACCAAAAGAGAATAACCAGGTTGCATGTGGTAGGAACAGGGAGGGGTGTGTGTGGAAATGTCCAAAGAATTGACATCTGCATTGGGTCTCAAAAGAGAAATGTGAATTGGGGTGTGGGTAGTAAGTAGACTGGCCATGCAGAGGCAACAGCAGGAGCAAAGGCAGGGAGATGTGTGGTCCCTGATGGGAGAGCAGTAGAGAATGGTGGAGCATGGTCTCATATCCTGGAGAAGGGAATGACTGCCCACTCCAGTACTCTGGCCTGGAGAATTCCATGGACTGTATAGACTGAGCGACTTTCACGTTGCTTCCCTGGTGGCTCAGCTGGTAAAGAATCCACCTGCAATGCAGGAGAACTGGGTTTGATCCCTGGGTTGGGGAGATCCCCTGGAGAAGGGAATGGCAACCCGCTCCAGTATTCTGGCCTCATATCAGAATCTGTATCCCCTTTATGGTTCTGAAATGCAGTTTTCGGGTAATATAATTACCTCTACAAATAATTTTTTAAAACTATTAAAATACATGAGAATTTAAGAAGTGTGTGATTTAATGTGTAAATAATTCAATCATGGCTATACTAGAAGACATAATGAATTAATCAGATGTTTGAACCTACCTACAAGGAAAAGGTTCAGTTTTGAAGAATTAAGATAAAATTCCAGTGAATATTTCCAATATTTTATATTTAACATTTTGAAATGAGGCTAAATAAGTGTATTTGTATCTCTACACATACAGTCACCATGATGAGACAGTACCAGCACAGACTGATATTGGAGTATATATTTCCAACCCACATGTCATATAAGTTTCAGTGCTGTTGGTGACTTATTTTTCAAAGTGGTGAACCGCTCTGGATAAAGCTGCAGAAACACAAAAATACAATCCTTCCTCAACTTACTTAGTAATTGTGTTTCTGAAATTCAGTATGTATTAATACTATGCAGAAATCCTTTTGTTTTTGAAAGGATTATGTGAAATTAGAATTGGAACTCTAGTCTCAGATAACTGAGACAAGATCAGTTTTTCCAGTGTTATAAATGCTGTACAAAATAAAAGTTTTTTATATTGTGTTGAGCTGCATCCCTCATGCCCATTCACTGAATGCCAAGGCACCCCCATCCTGTTTATTATGACAATCAGAAATGTCTCCGCATTTTTTAACAGTATTGTTAAAAGGACAGAACTGCCCCGTAGTTTCCACATGCATAAAGTGGATATAACTACTTTCAGTTTCCTAGGATTAAATGAGATGATGCATACAAAATGTTGTGATTTGGGCCTGTCCAACCATATGGATTCAATAACCCAAAAGTGATAGCTTGTTAGCCTTTGAATATATAAATTTAGTGGTAAATAGAAGAGAATTTAGGACTGGAGATGAAAGTTTAGGAGTCGTGTATGTAGCTTGATTTAAACATTATAAAACAGCAGGCAGAAAGTTAAGATTCATTTTAAGAGGGATAAAAGTAGGGTTCCATGGCTTCCTAAAATCTACAAAGTCAAGAATAAGGAAATACGGCTAGGCAACAGTTCATAAGAAAAAGGCAAGAAATTCCCAACTCTGAAGAGCCTGAGGGGACAGTCAAAATAGGTACACTCAGTGTCGTCTATTTTTTGACAAATTTACTTTAACTTACTCTCTCTGCCACTTTGCCCCAAACCTTCCTCCCTGTGGTTTTCCCAGACAATTTGCAGCTGAATTTTAGGTAGTTTAGGTCACCCTGATGTAATCATTTCAAAATAATTTTTCCTTGTTTAGTGATACTGTGTTAGATAAGAGGTATGGGAAGCCTTGTGTTGGTTTTTTGTATGGTCACCCCCACACACACACCCGGTAGAACTTTCCCCTCATGGTTTTTTCTGAAGCAGTGCTCTAGAACAGTCTCACCTGGGCTCGGTCCACTGACCCCCTGAAAGTGAATGTGAAAGTGTGTGTGTGTGTGTATGTGCACTAATTTCTCTGAGAAAAGGGGTGTTGATATTCCTTAAATTTCCAAAGAGGTGTATCTATAAGAAGATTGAGTGACTTAAACCAGCCTCTTCTTAGGTGAGGCAGATCCCTGTTTTCTGTTTTTGTACTGCATGTCTTTCAGCTGCCTTTAAATTCCAAACTGAGGTATGATGAATTGTTCACCGAAGACCAGGTTTTTGGGACCTTCCCTAAGCTCCCTGCTTGGACCGGGTGCCCTTTTTCGGTGATCTCAGCATGCTTTCTGCTCACTTCTGTCAAAGCAGTTCTTCCAATCTATGGGACGGGTCCATTTATGGGACTATCTTCCGTTATTAGATTTAAAAGGAGGGCCTGTGTTGTATTAATTTTTTGTATTCCAGACATTCAGCATTATACTAGATATGTAGTGTGCTGTGATGTGCTTAGTTGCCCAGTCGTGTCCAACTCTTTACAACCCCATGGACTGTAGCCCTCCAGGCTCCTCTCCTGGGGGTTCTCCAGGCAGGAATACTGGAGTGGGTTGCCATGCCCTCCTCCAGGGGATCCTCCCAACCCAGGGATTGAATCCAGGTCTCCTGCATTGCAGGCGAATTCTTTACCATCTGAGCCACCAGGGAAACTCAGATGCTCAAAAATGGTCTCGACCTGAACCATTTACAATAAGCCAACATATTCTTCTTTCCCTCCCAAGCAACCAAGATTTTAAGCACTTAACCTGAGCCAGGTATTCCAATAGGCATTAGGAAAACAGTTAAGCTCCCTGCATGGAGTGTATGTGCTGTGTCCAGAGGGGACGTGACTTTTGCCAACCCCAGAGATGCTGCATGGAACCGTATGCATGTATCATAGTGCTGACTTTTCAAAAACTCTGCCTTTAATAACAGATATCAGTTATATGCACATATTCTGCTATCTTCATCACTGAAAACAAAAATGAAAATGCTTTTTCTAGTCTTCCTTAAAACCATCTATTAAAATGTCTCTCCAGAATCCTTTCTTTTCGAGTAATGTTAATGTTCTGCCTCTAAAAATAAAAAATGCAGATTGAAGAAACTGTTAAAGTAGTGTCAGTATTTAGGACAATGTTCTGCACCTAAAAGTGTTTTTTACTTTGCTTTATTCTTTAAAATTCAATAGGAAAAATTCATGATTCAGAAAATAAATAAAGCCAAACCTTTCTATCTGGTTCATTAGGGTGTCCTTTTCAGCTTGTACATATTTTAAGTTCCATGGATTTGAGTTTATGTCAAACTACATTTGTAGTTTTCCAACTTTTATTTAAAAGCAAGAACATTCTTTCTTTAAGCCTAAATAAAATCAAGCAGAGCAGTTTGTTGAAAGAAAGAGAACTAGACATAAGGAGTGCCAAGTTCAAAGTGCTGTCTCTGTTTTAAAGTTCTTTACACTTAGAGTTCATGACTAAGGAGCATAGCAATAGTGTTTCAAAATATGTGCTGTGTCTCCCCCACCTGGACACTCTGATTTAGTAGGGATGACCTAACGTTCCATAGTAAAGGCATCTATAGTTTTAAACAACTACACTAACCTAGGAGACAAACCTAGACAGCATATTAGAAAGCAAAAACATCACTTTGCTTACAAAAGTCTGTATAGTCAAAGCTGTGGTTTTTTCAGTAGTCATATACAGATGTGAGAGTTGGACCATAAAGAAGGTTGAACGCTGAAGAATTGATGCTTTCAAACTGTGGTGCTGGAGAAGACTCTTGAGGGTCCCTTGGACTGCAAGGAAATCAGATCAGTCAATCCTAAATGAAATCAACCCTGAATATTCATTGGAAGGACTGATGCTGAAGCTGAACCTCTAGTATTTTGGTCACCTGATACAAAGAGCTGACTCATTGGAAAAGACCCTGATGCTGGAAAAGATTGAATGAAGGCAGGAGGAGAAAGGAGCAACAAAGGATGAGACTTTTGGATGGTATCGTTGACTCAATGGACATGAGTTTGAGCAAACTCTTGGAGATAGTGAAGGACAGAGAAGCATGGCATGATGCAGGCCATGAGGCTGCAAAGAGTAAGACACAACTGACCAACTGAACAACAACCTAGGAGAAGCCTTCTTTCATGTGGTCTTTGAAGTGCAAAAAGTTAATGTATTACTTATACCTCAAAATATCTACACTGTTTAGAGGGAATATGCCTTTCTGGATTCATGAGTTGAGCTTCAGAGATTAAAAAAAAACCAAAACTGTTTGCATCTCAGTCACTGTTCCTACTGCCTGAGTCACTTCCACCAGATATCCTCATTACTCCGTCTAGTGTTTATTGTCTGTCTCCAGCCTCTAAAATGTAGGCTTCATTTGGGTGGGCATTTTTGTCTATTTTGTTCACTGATTGGTCACATGCTCTAGGAGAGTGCCAGGCGTGTTGTAGGCAGACATTAAATATTTGTTGAGTAACTGCTATTAGTGAGGTCATTCAGATATGTTGTTGGTTAAAAAGACTTCTTGGACTGCTCTGGAAACCTAAGCTCTTCCATCTGTAGTGCTTTCTATAAGAGAGTGGTTCCCATTGCCCCAAACCAGATGTGTAAGTGGAAATGTGTAACACTACTATACAGCAGAGTTGGTTGTTTCCTGATGGACTGTAACTTTATTTTCATAACAGGATGTGATATGGTCTGACTTTGGGTTTCCTGGAAGAAATGGACAGGAGAGTACATTGTGGATCGGCTCCCTGGGGGCCCATACACCCTGTCATCTGGACACCTATGGTTGCAACTTAGTATTCCAGGTACAAGGAAGGTAATGCATATGTGCATAGGCATGCAGGAGGGAGAGAGAGAGATAAATGTATGTGTGCGTGTGTGTGTGTTTGTGTCTTTGTGTGTTGTACAGGAAAAGCAGTGACTATTGGGTAGGCAGCAGGACTCCCTGCTCCATTCTATCAGCCTGTCTCATGACCAGGGCAAATCTCTTAATCTCTGGTTCAGTCTCCTCCTTTGTGAAATAAGGGGAGCAGTATATATGGTGGTTTCTGTGTGCTGTGCCTCTCAGCCATGATCAGGATTGTTCTTAGAAAGCTCATCCAGAACTTCCAGGCATCCACTCCCAGTTCAGCTAGGCAGTTGTCTGCTTAGCTGGCTCCTTCTTCCACTTCTTTGAAAATAAAATTAGACTGATAAGGTCTTTCCAGCTCTGACATTCTAAACGTATTCTCCAAACGAGTCCAGGGGAAGGGAGCAGCTTTATCATCTCTAAGGCAAAATAAGACTTTATACTTCCTAGTTTAAGAAGAGCAGTCAGCTATCTTGAAAGGACAAGATAGCCCTACTGTAACTGCCAGGGGTCACTGGAGGACTTAAGGACTTGTCTCAGAACTTGGTTCTTTTCTCTCTCTACTTCCCCATCTGTGGATTTCTGTATGTGTCTCTTCCCTTTTCACTTCTCCCTTCTTTGCCTCAGGTCCTCCCTCGGTTGGCTCCAAATATTGGTGTGTCTAATGTTTTGTGAGTTAAGATTTATCACTTCCATTTTCCAAAAAAAATAAATTTTAAAGTGACGAAACCATTTTACAGTTTTCTCTTTTTGCACATCCCTATATTATACTACTTTTTATTGTGTGGCATCATTTGTGCATTTCTCTTCCTTAATGAATCAATTTAACAAATGTTTAACTTAAGAAATTCACAGTCCAAACAGGGAGAAGTCTGAAAATTTAACTTGATGGACAGAACCCTGACAGGTTACTCTGGATAAGATAAGAATACAGAGATTTGAAAGAGTGGAGGTTATTCTAGGTAGCTCTAGCTATAGGAATGGAAACAGCTTATGAGGAGACTGACTTTGATTTGAGAATTATCTTACAAAGTAGATCTTGTCCCTGCACAGGGGCTACTTAGGACATCCTTAGATACCCACTAGTTGCTACCCTACCTCCACCAGGTGTCTGCAGAGGAGATTCCAGAACTGAGTGAGAGATGGGCCAGGTGACCCCTGAGGTGGCTCCTGTATTCCTCGATGGATTGAATGAAAATGGGTGAAAACCGGCACTTCGCTGCTGCCTTCTTACATCTTTTGTCTCAAGTCTACAATACTAACTTGTATCTTTTTTTTTTTCCATTAGGAAAAGATGGCATCTCTTTCCTCCTGAAGATACTCCTTTCCTTTATCCAACTAGAATCCCTTATGAAGAATCCAGTGTGTTCAGTAAAATCAATGTTGTCAATCCTGATTTAAAACGTTTTCCTCAGTTCCGGAAAGCTCGAAGACATATGGTCACTCTGAGCCCAGGACAGGTAAAGTGGGAGCTTTAAAACACTGGTGACCTGTCACTGGACACCCCAGCTATAACTTCTTTCAAGTCCTATGTCACGTGCCTCCCCACCAGTACAAATGACGACAGTGGTCCCTTCCCTGCTGCTCTGCTATTGGATGCCAGCTTCTCCAGCTGTAGGCTTCACACAGTCCCGGCTTCACAGGTCATGGAAGGGAAATGAGAGGAGGGTGCATGGCTCCTCCTGGTGGTGAAGAGGAGAATGGACTATGGACGAAGATCCAGGAGCTCAGTCATTTTTGTTTAGGTTAAGAGGAGGTGTCAAGGCATGAGTACTTGAGCACTTCTGAAACATTTATTTACAGTTAATATCTGTTCAACTACGTTAGAATCCAGGCACACAAACACAGGTTCAAGTGTATCCAGTTAGTGGGCCAACAAAGGCAGATTGAACTAAGAATGATTTAGGGATTTAAGGGGTTTTTTTATTTTATTTTTTTTAAATTTTATTTTATTTTTAAACTTTACAATATTGTATTGGTTTTGCCAAATATCAAAATGAATCTGCCACAGGTATACATGTGCTCCCCATCCTGAACCCTCGTCCCTCCTCCCTCCCCACACCATCCCTCTGGGTCGTCCCAGTGCACCAGCCCCAAGCATCCAGTATCGTGCATCGAACCTGGACTGGCGACTCGTTTCATATATGATATTATACGTATTTCAATGCCATTCTCCCATATCATCCCACCCTCTCCCTCTCCCACAGAGTCCAAAAGACTGTTCTATACATCAGTGTCTCTTTTGCTGTCTCGTACACAGGGTTATTGTTACCTTCTTTCTAAATTCCATATATATGTGTTAGTATACTGTATTGGTGTTTTTCTTTCTGGCTTACTTCACTCTGTATAATAGAAGTATAGTTGATTTACAATATTGTGTTAGTTTCAGATGTATAGCACAGTGATTCAGTTATATATTTTTTCAGATTATATTCCATTATAATTTATTACAAGATATTGAATATAGTTCTCTGTACTATACAGTAAATCCCTGTTGCCTGTATATTCTGTGTGCAGTAGTTTGTGTCTGTTAATCCCCTGCTCCTAAATTACCCCTTCCCCCATAACCAGACGTGATACCCATAAGCTTGTTTTCTGTGTCTGGGAGTCTGTTTCTGTTCTGTATATAGATTTGTTTATCATTTTGTAGAGTCCACATGTAAGTGATATCATATATTTGTTGAGAATGATTTGCTTTTAAGCAAGAATGGATGCTGCTTTTGTGACTGACTGTCTCTGAAATATCTCCAAAGGTTTGGTGCTTAGTGCTTCTACCCAGTGGGGAAAATCAGCTCTACAACACTGGCATTTACGGTCAGATATTTTATTAACATTTACCGGGTTTTCTTAGTCTCTTAAGATTTTATTCCCTTGGTTATCCCTCTTACCTGCCTGTGTTCCTTCCTTTGCCCCCTTCTCACTGGCTGTTCCTGCCTCCTTTACACTCGAGTGCTCCAGCTCACACAGTCTGACTGTTTCCTCGTCTTGTCAGCAGTCACTCCCCATTCACCTATCCCCCCAGACCCTGACAGCCACTTCTCTGTTTTCTTTCTTTATAGATTTACCTATTCTGGACGTCTCATATAAGTGCAGTTGTGCAATCTGTGGTCTTTTATGTCTGGCTCCTTTCACATAGCATAATCTCCTCAAGGTTCATCCACACTGTAGAATGTTATTGGCTCTTCATTCTTTTTTTGGATGAATATGTTCCATTACAAATAGCTGAGGGAAGAAGAGAAGCTAAAGGCAAAGGAGAAAGGAAAGCTATACCCACTTGAATGCAGAGTTCCAAACAATAGTAAGGAGAGATAAGAAAGCCTTCCTCAGTGATCAATGCAAAGTAATAGAGGAAAACAATAGAATGGGGAAGACTAGAGATCTCTTCAAGAAAATTAGAGATACCAAGGGAACATTTCATGCAAAGATGGGCACAATGAAGGACAGAAATGGTATGGACCTAACAGAAGCAGAAGATATTAAGAAGGGGTGGCAAGAATACACAGAAGAACTGTACAAAAAAGATCTTCATGACCCAGATAACGACGATGGTGTGATCATTCACCTACAGCCAGACATCCTGGAGTGCAAAGTCAAGTGGGCCTTAGGAAGCATCACTACGAACAAAGCTAGTGGAGGTGATGGAATTCTAGTTGAGCTCTTTCAAATCCTAAAAGATGATGCTGTGAAAGTGCTGCAGTCAATATGCCAACAAATTTGGAAAACTCAGCAATGGCCACAGGACTGGAAAAGGTCAGTTTTCATTCCAATCCCAAAGAAAGGCAATGCCAAAGAATGTTGAAACTACCGCACAATTGTACTCATCTCAGATGCTAGCACGGGGCTTCCCTGGTGGCTCAGAGGTTAAAGCATCTGTCTGCAATGTGGGAGACTGGGGTTCAATCCCTGGGTCAGAAAGATCCCCTGGAGAAGGAAATGGCAACCCACTCCAGTATTTTTGCCTGGAGAATCCCATGGACGGAGGAGCCTGGTAGGCTACAGTCCATGGGGTCTCAAAGAGTTGGACATGACTGAGCGACTTCACTTTCACTTCACTTTCAGATGCTAGCAAAGTAATGCTCAAATTTCTCCAAGCCAGGTTTCAGCAGTACAAACCATGAACTTCCAGATGTTCAAGCTGGATTTAGAAACGGCAGAGGAACCAGAGATCAAGTTGCCAACATCCATTGGATCATCGAAAAAGCAAGAGATCCAGAAAAACATCTACCTCTGCTTTCTTGATTACGCTAACTGGAAAGTTCTTCAAGAGAGGAGAATACCAGACCACCTTACCTGCCTCCTGAGCAATCTGTACGCAGGTCAAGAAGCAACAGTTAGAACTGGACATGAAACAACAGACTGGTTCCAAATCAGGAAAGGAGTATGTCAAGGCTGTATATTGTCACCCTGCTTATTTAACTTATATGCAGAGTGCATCATGCAAAATGCTGGGCTGGATGAAGCACAAGCTGAAATCAAACCTCAGATACGCAGATGACACCACCCTTATGGCGGAAAGTGAAGAGGCACTGAAGAGCCTCTTGATGAAAGTGAAAGAGGAGAGTGAAAAAGTTGGCTTAAAACTCAACTTTCAAAAAACTAAGATCATGGCCTCTGGTCCCATCACTTGGTGGCAAATAAATGGGGAAACAATGACAGACTTGGGCTCCAGAGTCACTGCAGATGGTGACTGCAGCCATGAAATTAAAAGACACTCTTGGAAGAAAAGCTATGACCAATCTAGACAGCATATTAAAAAGCAGAGACATTTCTTTTCCGATGAAGGTCCATGTAGTCAGAGAATGGTTTTTCCAGTAGTCATGTATGGATGTGAGAGTTGGATCATAAAGAAAGCTGAGCACCAAAGAATTGATGCTTTTGAACTGTGGTGTTGGAGAAGACTCTTGAGAGTCCCTTGGACTGCAAGGAGATCCAACCAGTCAATCCTAAAGGAAATCAGTCCTGAATAGTCATTGGAAGGACTGATGCTGAAGCTGAAACTCCAATACTTTGGCCACCTGATGTGAATAACTGACTCATTTGAAAAGACCCTGATGCTGGGAAAGATTGAAGGCAGGAGGAGAAGGGGACAATAAAGGATGAGATGGTTGGATGGCATCACCGACTCAATGGAGATGAGTTTGAGCAAGCTCCAGGAGTTTGTGATGGACGGGGAAGCCTGGCGTGCTGCAGTCCATGGGGTCGCAAACAGTCGGACACGACTAAGCAACTGAACTGCCTGTTGTTCCATTATGTGAATGTACATTTTATTTATCCATTAAACACCTGATGGGTATTTGGGTTATTTCCACTTTTTTGGTTATTATGATAATACTGTTATAAATATTTGTGTACAAGGTTTTGTAAGAACATATATTTTCAGTTCTCTTGAGTATGTATGTAGGAGTGGAATTGCTGGGTCATATGTTAATTTTGTGTTTTAACTTTTGGGGGAATTGCCAAACTGTTTTCCATAGCAGCTGCACCATTTTACATTCCCACCAGCAATCTATGTGGGTTCTAATTGCTTTACATCCTCTCCAACACTTGTTATCTTCCTTTATTATTATTACTATTATTATATTACTACAACTGTAGCCATTTTAGTGGGTGTGAAGTGGCTGCTAATTCTTTTTTTTTCTTTTATAGCCAAATTCAATGAGTATTTCTGTCCATTGTATCAGTTTTTCACATCATTCTCTTTCCTGAATCCACCATAAACTGGCCCCCCTCCTACCTCTGTACTGAAAGTAAACTCTGTGATAGGAGATTCGAGGCCTCCTAATGACTAAAGCCAGTGGCTGTAGTGGCCATTTTCAGTGCCTGATTCTCCTGAAAGGAGTGCTCTTCCCATCTCCACCTTGTCTGTAGCAAGTGCTACCATTTTCTAAATCCAAACCCAAAAGTTTCTACTCTACTTGGCCTTTCACAGACTCTTGTAGTGAGTCTGGACAAATACAGTCCTTCTTGGCTCTGCCCATTGCTTTCGTTTGCTATTCCTTCCTATTTAAATCTAAACATTTACTAAGTGGACCATTGCAGGACTCTCTTGTCCTTCCCGACTTTCCCATAATGTCACTATTTTAACCGTCCACTTACTCAGAACTCAGGAACTTGTAATGCCTACAGGATATAAAATCCACATTCTTTATTCTGAATTCAGGGCCCTCCACTGGCCCTAACCTGATTCTCCTACTTTATTCCCCAGTATTCCTTCTGCAGTGGTAAAACCGGCTTGCTTGCTGTCCCTCGACAGTCCCGCCTCCCTTGCCCATTTCCCCCTCCTGGCACGTCCTCGTTCTCTCCCAGTCGTGGTTCAGATCACACTTCCTTCATCCAGGTTGCCCCTGACCTCCCTAGTTTGTGCCTGCTTCTCTCACCTCTGAAATTCTCTACCACCAGTGTCCACTCCTCTGATTTACCCTTGTATAATGCCACTGTTCTATATATTATTTTTTCATTGGCTAGATTTTATACTGTGAGAAGTCAGAAACTATGTCCTGTATTTTTATGTATGCCCTTTCTCAGAACTCATACAATTCTTATGTGATGGAAAGGAGGAAGAGTTACTCAGAATCCTTTACCAAGATTCGGATGCAGACAAAGACGGTCCAGCATAAAGGAGAGTAGAGACTGGAGAAGCTGGTAATATCCTTTGTGAAAAAGTGAAAGTGTTAGTCGCTCAGTCACGTCCAACTCCTTGTGACCTCATGGACTTGTAGCCCGCCAGGCTCTTCTGTCCGTGGAATTCTCCAGGCAAGAATACTGGAGTGGGTTGCCATTCTCTTCTCCAGGGGATCTTCCCATCTGAGCCACCAGGGAAGCCAATATCCTTTATAGAACATGCAAACTTGTTAATTTTTTTTTAAAGGAATAAAAGGATTATGGGAGCTTTTTCTTACTTTTCCCTTTCCTATTACAATATTGCTCTAAATTCATTTGAATTTTTTTTCCTAGCAGCTTCAATTTAGATCTGATTCTGACATAAAAGTAAAATGTCTTGGTTTTGTGCTAACCATTTTTTGTTTGGTTTTCAGGTTCTGTTTGTTCCCAGACACTGGTGGCATTATGTGGAATCCATTGATCCTGTCACTGTCAGTATAAACTCGTGGATTGAGCTGGTATTTTCCTTTTCTAACAAATGTCATCTCCTTGCTTTTAAGATACACAGTGCCTGTCTTTATAACTTGATGATTAATTTTAACCAACACTCCCGTGCTACCTTGTTTGCTGTGCTATGGGTTATGGATTCTGTGCTCTGTTGGTGGGTGGTGAGGTTGGAAATAGGGTTTTTGTGACACGCTGTCCTCTTTCTTCTCGGGGCACAGTGCGCCCTGAGGTTGGTGTGCCGGGCCTGCTCCCTTGACTGTTAGGAGAACTGTGTTGGGCCTGGCTGAACCTGCCACACACGTCCCATGGTGCTAGTCCCATCCCACACCATCTGGGCTGGAAATATCTGCTTCTTGGCTCAGCGTCCTCATTACTAATTGCACAATTCACAGTCCTGAGTTACACATCTTTTCAGAGCAGTCTTTCAGTGCTGGGTTTTATCATTTTATTTCTGCCAAAGGCTTTTTCCCTCCAATATGCTGTGCTTAATCCTGGTTGCCTGTTCCACTTGACAATTAGAATGGCTACCATTATGGTTCAAGTCTGTCTCTCCCACCTGAAGCATTGTTGCATCTGCACATGCTTTAACCAGAGACTTTGATCGCAGCCATGGCTGGCGTCTTTCATTTAGCATAATGTTTTTAAGAATTATCCGTGGAGTAGTGTGTATTAGTACTTCATTCCTTTTTTTATATAGCTAAAAAGTATTGTTTAGACATACATACCACATTTTGTTTATCCACTAATCAGTGATGGACCTTTGGATTGTGTCTACTTTTGGCTCTTATGAATAACGCTACTGCTGTCATTTACGTACGTGGTTTTGTGTGGATGTATGTTTCCATTTCTTTCGGTATATACCTGGGTGTGGAGTTGCTGGATCATATGGACATCAGCCAGGCAGGCCAGCAGGCTGGAAATTCAGATGAGTTCAAGTTGCAGTCTAGAGTCCAGAATCTGTAAGACAGGCTGGCAGGCTGTATGTAAACTGGCTTAGGATTTCTGTTGCAGTCTTGAGGCAGAATTTTTTCTTCTCCAAGAAACCTTAAATTTTGCTCTTAAAGCCTTCAACTGATCAGATGAGGTCCACCTGCATTATTGAGGATAATCTGCTTTTATTTAAAGTCAGCTGATTATAAATGTTAATCACATCTATGAAATATCTTCACAGTGACATCTAGAATAGTGTTTGACTAGACAATTGGTCACCATAGCCTACCCAAGTTGACTCATAAAATTAACCATCTGGTAACTCTAGATTTAATTTTCTGAGGAATTGCCAGAAATTGCTATTTTCCAAGCAGTGCACCATTTACATTCCCCCAACAAAGTATGAAGATTCTGATTTCTCCACATCCTTATGAACATTTGTTATCTGTATTTTTTATTATAGCCATTCTAGGAGAAGTGGTATCTCATCTTGAGGATTTGCTTTTTTTTTTAATTTAATATTATGTTTCTAATATTCATCTGTGTTTCTAATATTCATCTCTGTTGTCACATGTAGCTGGTCATTCATTTTCACTGTGGTATAATAATATCCTCTAGTGTTAATGTACCACAGTTTATTGATTCATTTTTCTGTTGATGTCTAATTAGGTTGCTTTTAGGTTTTTTTGCTTTTATAAATAGAATATTCTTGTATACATGTGCAAGAGTTTCTCCAGAGAATGTGTATATATCTAGAAGTGGAATTGCCATCTGTAGGGTATACAGTACTCAAGTTTGTAATATAATGCCTGCATATTTTCCAAATGTCTGTCAGCATACATTCCCGCCATCGATGTATAAGATTCCTGTCAATTATTTGACATTTCTCCATCATTTGGAATTATCAGACCCTCTTTTGCCAGTCTCATGGGTTTCTTGATTTGCATTTCCCTGATTATTAATGAGGCTAAGCTTATTTTCATGTGTTTATTACTCATATAATTGTTCTTTTTTTGACATGTTTGTCTTCGTGGCTTTTGCCCATTAAAAAAAAAAATGGGTCATTTGTCTTACTGATGTGTGCAGATTCTTTATATATTTTGCAATCAGTTATATATGTTACAGACATCTGGCTTCTTTATTTCCTTATGGTGTCTTTTGATGAACAAAAGTTACTAATTTTAATGTAGTTTATCATGATTGCCATAGTTTATACTTATTGTATCTTAAGATACAATAGATAGATAGATATTTAGCCTTCTCACTCTTGTGGCCAAGAATGTTGTTGTTGTTCAGTCACCAAGTCGTGTCCGACTCTTCACAACCCCATGGACTATAGCACACCAAGCTTCCCTGTCCCTCACCATCTCCTGGAGATTGCCCAGTTTTATGTCCATTGCATCAGTGATGCCATCCAACCAAGAATGTTTATTAAAATTTTTTTCCCATTCCTCAAAAAATTAGCTTGTCAAAATAATCCTCTATTGGGATTATTCATTTTCATGTGATACTTTTTAAAAGAAACTTTAAACATGTCAGAGACTGGAAAATGCTGAAGAAAATATCACAGGTGATTCATACTTAAGGCCTATTTCTTACAGAAAGGACCCATACTTAAATTTAGTTGGCGAAATATTCTGCAACTCTTTCTAGGTGGCAGAAGATAGTTAACACGTAAAAATCGTGGTCTGCCAACAGCATATTCATTCCTTCAGTAACAAAGCTTATGTTGATGAAAGAACAAAACACGCAGTTAAGAGACTCTCCTCTCTTTTAAGCAGTGAGACCCAGAGACAAATGAAACACTGTGTCTTCTTTTTTAACCTTGACTTAGGAAGAGGACCACCAAACCCGGGTAGAAGAGGCAATCACCCGCATACTTGTGTGTGCCCTGAAAACTGCAGAGAATCCACACAATACCAGAGCTTGGTTAAACCCAACTGAGGTAGGTCTCTTCCACTTTTCATCATGGCAGTTACTATCCTGTGATAAACCAACTCTGACAAGAACGCTTGTTTTCCAATTTATGTAAGTATGTATAACCATTTTAAGGAGTTTTTCTTTTTCCCTAGCTTGAGGAAACATCCCATGAAATCAATTGTCACTACTTAAATGGGGCCATCTCTGCTTTTTTTAATCATTATGGAACATCTGAAGTAGTAGAAACCCAAGCACGGAGAACCAACAGAGAGTACACGATAAAGGAGGAGTTAAACATGCACAGCCACGTGGGGGTAGAACAAGCTGGTGGCCACAACTTAAGCTCAGAAACAGTGAAACAGGAGGCAGCAAGTCCTTTTGGCCTTGATCTGGTACCTGTCACACCAAGTTCCGAAGAACCATCCTCAGAAAGAGGAGGCATATTTGAAAACGATGGTGAAGACTTTGTCAGCAAAAATGGAAAATCCTTTGGAAAGAGGCAGCGAATGATGAGTGAGAGTGAGAATGCAGTTGTGGAACAGATTGCTTCAGATAGGACTGTGGCCGTTTCCCAAACATTCGTTTCTACAGATGACTTGCTGGACTGCTTGGTGAATCCACAGGTAACCAGGATAGTGGCACAACTTCTGATTCAAGGAAGAAGTACGTGATTCTAATAGAAAATGATTTTCTAAATACTGTTTTAAGAATATCTTTAAAATAATGTAGTTTTTAAATAAAAGATGAACCAGCAAAAGTTCAGTTTGCACATGCTTAAAATGTACTGTTCTCACCTAATTAAATTTTAGTCTTTTGCCACCTTCTGGCATACACATTGCTCTTTGGACAGCCTGGCTTTTTGTTATTTGTATGCCTCTTTCCTCAGTGCCTTTGCCTTGCCTCTCCCATCTCATACCTTCAGCCTGTCTCAAACACAAGCTCCTGGTGTTCTCAACAGGAAGTGGTCTCTGCATCAGCCTCAAGCAGGGGTCAGCCTGCTGCTTGTTTTTGTAAATAAAGTATTGAAACACGGCCAAACCATTCATTTACATATTGTCTGTGGTGGCTTTAGGGTTACAGTCACAGAGCTGAGTCGTGACAAAGGCAGTATGACTTACAAAGCTGGAAATATTCACTGGAACTCCTTATAGAAAAAGTTTGCTAACTTTTTAATGGATCAAAGGCATCCATTGGGTGAATTCTATCTTTTGTTATTTTTGGCAGGGGGAGGGATTGCAGTTGCTCATTTCAATAGGTATTTTGGACTCTATGTAGTAAGGTGATGTGGGACAATTTGTGATTGTACTAGGTTGCCAACCTCTTAATTCAAATGCAGGGTGAATTCTCACCTTGATCTGAAGTGACCACACTTCTCACGTGTGTAGGATTCTCACTGGTTAACCCCTGTGCTCCAGAGTAGAGTACCCATCAGGAGAAAAGTAGGTGGGGCCTCTTTGTGGAAGGAGCTGGGACAACTAAGGACAACAGCCCTGCAATAAAAATGACCAAATGCTGCTGACTCCTGAAGCTAACAGAAAGCTTGTTTCGTCAACTTAATCCCACTCTCATTACATTTGCAAGATGTGGGGATAATTACTATCGTTACTGTTCAAGTACGAATTTAAAAACCAGATTGATCTCAGTAACCATTCATAAAAAACACATAGAAAAGATATACAAAGTCACCTTTTAAGAAGATTGACTATTGGTCTCATCCTTCTCACTTTTCAAACTGAGGGTATCAATAAATCCCAAGAGAGTGCTGGCTTTCTGGGAGAAAGGAGGAAGGGAGGTGAGCATGCCCAAGAAAAGAATGGTCTGAAAAAAGATCCTTCTGTAGGGTCTTTGGCCCATTTTTCTTATGTACATGTTTCAATGCTATTCTCTCAAATCATCCCACCCTCACCTTCTCCCACAGAGTCCAAAAGACTGTTCTATACATCTGTGTCTCTTTTCCTGTCTTTCATATAGGGTCATCATTATCATCTTTCTAAATTCCATATATATGCGTTAGTATACTGTATTGGTGTTTTTCTTTCTGACTTACTTCACTCTGTATAATAGGCTCCAGTTTCATCCACCTCATCTCTTTAATGGCTGAGTAATATTCCATTGTGTATACGTACCACAGCTTTCTTATACATTTGTCTGCTGATGGACATCTAGGTTGCTTCCATATCCTGGCTATTATAAATAGTGCTGCGATGAACATTGGGGTACACGTGTCTCTTTTCCGTTTTGGTTTCCTCAGTGTGTATGCTCAGCAGTGGGATTGCTGGGTCATATGGCAGTTCTATTTCCAGTTTTTTAAGGAATCTCCACACTGTTCTCCACAGTGGCTGTACTAGTTTGCATTCCCACCAACAGTGTAAGAGGGTTCCCTTTTCTCCACACCCTCTCCAGCATTTATTGCTTGTAGACTTTTGGATAGCAGCCATTCTAACTGGCGTGAAATGGTACCTCATTGTGGTTTTGATTTGCATTTCTCTGATAATGAGTGATGTTGAGCATCTTTTCATTTGTTTGTTAGCCATCTGTATGTCTTCTTTGGAGAAATGTCTGTTTAGTTCTTTGGCCCATTTTTTGATTGGGTTATTTTTCTGGAATTGAGCTGCAGGAGTTGCTTGTATATTTTTGAGATTAATTCTTTGTCAGTTGCTTCATTTGCTATTATTTTCTCCCATTCTGAAGGCTGTCTTTTCACCTTGCTTATAGTTTTTTTCATTGTGCAAAAGCTTTTAAGTTTAATTAGGTCCAATTTGTTTAATTTTGCTTTTATTTCCATTACTCTGGGAGGTGGGTCATAGAGGATCCTGCTGTGATTTATGTCGGAGAGTGTTTTGCCTATGTTTTCCTCTAGGAGTTTTATAGTTTCTGGTCTTACATTTAGATCTTTAATCCATTTTGAGTTTATTTTTGTGTATGGTGTTAGAAAGTGTTCTAATTTCATTCTTTTACAAGTGGTTGACCAGTTTTCCCAGCACCACTTGTTAAAGAGACTGTCTTTTCTCCATTGTATATTCTTGCCTCCTTTGTCAAAGATAAGGTGTCCATAGGTGCGTGGATTTATCTCTGGGCTTTCTATTTTGTTCCATTGATCTATATTTTTGTCTTTGTGCCAATACCATACTGTCGTAATGACTGTAGCCTTGTAGTAGAGCCTGAAGTCAGGCAGGTTGATTGCTCCAGGTCCATCTGGAGGATGCACTCACCACTATCTCACACTGTATATTTACCTAATTATTTGATTGTTGTCTGTCTTCCTACAACTAGAATGTCACTGCATTAGAGTTTGGTTTTGATTATTGTGTATTTGCAGAGCCTTGATCAGTGCACAGCATATGGTAGGTGCTCCTTAAATATTTGAGTAGATTTTTTTTAAAGGAGGCTTTCCTGGTGGCTCAGACAGTAAAGAATTTGCCTGCAGTGTGGGGAGACATGGGATTGATCCCTGGGTTGGAAAGATCCCCTGGAGAAGGGAATGGCAACCCACTCCAGTATCCTTGCCTGGAGAATCCCATGGACAGAGAAGCCTGGTGGGCTATAGTACATGGGGTCACAGAGAGTCAGACACGACTGAGCGACTAATACTTTAAAAAGGAGACCTTGTTGACCGATACTGCATCAAAATCATTGGGGCAGAGGATGTTGTGGCTAAGTATAAGATGTCTGTTTTCTGTAGCACGACATGCATGCTCATTCACTCAGTCATGTCCAGCTATACTGGAGTGGGTTGCCATTCCCTTCTCCAGGGGATCTTCCCAACCCAGGGACCAAACCCATGTCTCCTTGGTCTCCCACATTTGCAGGTGCATTCTTTACCACTAAGCTGCCTGGGAAGCCCCATCTATAGTAGATATGTCCCTATTGCAGAAATAGACATGTCCTGGTCTTCAGATCCCTTTTTTTTTATACCTCCCTACACTGAGAGCTCCCCCACACCCTCCTTCACTCAAAATTCCCTCACCCCTTCCCTCACGGGCTTCCCAGGTGGTTCAGTGATAATCCACCTGCCAGTGCAGGAGACGTAAGAGACACAAGTTCAACTTCTGGGTTGGGAAGATCCCCTGGAATAGGAAATGGAAACCCATTCCAGTATTCTTGCCTGGAGAACTCCATGGACAGAGGAACCTGGCGGGCTACAGTTGATGGAGTTGCAGAGAATCAACACAACTGAGCACGCATCACCCCTCCCTCACCCAGAATTCCCACATATCCTTCTTCACGGAGATTTGCCTCACTCCCTCCCTCCCAAATATTTTGCTATCTTTGCTGCTTCTTTGAGCATTGTTTTTCAAGTTGTAGATGGTGACCCATTATTGTTCAGTCACTAAGTCATGTCTGACTCTTTGTGACTCCATGGATGACCCATTAGCAAGTCATAAAATCAGTTTGGTGGGTGAGACCAGGATTTTTTTTAATGAAAGAGTACATAATTTCAGTGAATTTGGTAGTCAATGTATTTTGTGAAACTGTCCAGCGAGCATTTTTTTCAGGGTAAGTATATTTCATAATATTTTCAGTTATATCTGTATGTGTACTAGGCCTGACATAAAATGTACTTCTTAGTGTATGTTGGGGTTGGAAAAGTTTGAAAGCTGTTCTGAGTCAACGTACTGAATTCTGTTAAAGGTCTTTGGCATGCAGAGACCTGGGTAGAGAGTTAAGACATTGATGTGAATGGATTCTAAATGTAAATGGGTGTTGGGAGATAATATCTTAATTTTATAGAGATAGAGATTATGACAGAAAGAGATCCTGGCTATCTGCAAATTGGGATTATAAGAGGGAGAAAAGATAATTGAAAGGGGAAGGTTGTCAGCCACCAAGTAGGGGTCCATTTCATCCTATATTTCCCAGATAAGCATGCCCAAATGAGTGAAATCAATTATTAAATAAATACTTTGATTCTTCAGGCAGGAATACTGAAGTGCATTGCCATGCCCTTCTCCAGGGGATCTTCCCGACCCAGAGATTGAAACCGCATCTCTTACATCACCTGCATTGGCGGGTGGGTTCTTTACCACTAGTGCCACCTGGGAAGCCCCATCCAGAGGTTAGGGGGTTGAAGTTGTTACACCTAAAGTTACAGTATCCAGGTATTAGCAGGGTGGCCTATCTGGTAGGCACAATGGCTGGGGCCCCTGAGCTTTTAAGGTCTACAAAAATGTTTTAGTTTCTTAAAAAAAAAAAAAAAGAATCCAACTTCGATATATTCATGGTTATACCAATGCAGTAGCAACTTTTCCTGGAGTAAGGGGCCCACAAAGGTAAAGCTGCCTAAGACCCATGAAAGTCCTAAACAGCTCTGATTATGAGGGATATCAGAATCATTTGAGGGGCTTACTGAGGATGCAGATATCTAGGTACCATTCTATAGAGCTATAGAATCTGACTCCTTTGGGATGGGCCAGAATTTGCAGTCCCAGCAAGCACCTCAGGTGCTTCAAATAGCAAAAAAGTTTAAGAATCTCTGGCCCTGGAGTAGACCACCAAGACCTAACACAGGCTCAAAGTGGGCTTGTTTTAGCAGGGGCTACTGCTAAATAGCTCCTTACTAAAATATTAGCTCTCCTTACTAAATAGCAGTAGCTATTTCCAGAATTTAGCTACTGCTAAATACTGAAGGGCAAATCTGCCCTTCAGATTTGCTGAGCTAAAGCTGTACTGTGCCCTTCCTGCACCTTTCAGTTGAATGTTATTAATACTCTGAGGCTCTCTTGATGCTGTCAAGTTTAATTGTGGTCTTTTATCAGCAGTGGCCTGTGTTTATCATCAGGCTCTCCTGTATTTGCCCTTAAGGATAAAGATGTTTAATCACCAAATAACATCTTCCAAGTATTTTATTCAAAAAGGAAGAAATTATATTTATTGTAAAAAAATTTTATTGAAGTACAGTTGATGTACAGTATTATTTGTTACATATATACAATATAGTGGTTCAGTTTTCAAAAGTTATACTCCATATATAGTTATTATAAAATATTGGCCATGTTCCATTTGTTGTGTATTCCTTAGATTGAGGGCAACTGTTACATTTATGGACTGCATCACTGTCATACTTGGTACAGTACACCCTGATATTCAGCCTTGCCTAAGTTACCCAAACCAATGGAGAACAAGTAAGAGAGCAGATCTCTCCATTTTATTTCTTATATTCACTGTCAAGCCCAAGTTCAGATGCCAGTGACTAAGAAGCCACTCCTAAGCAATAAGGAGTCTTTGCCAATCCACTTAAAAAACAGCAACAGCAAGAAAAATTTCAAGATGTCTGTGTTTAATGAAGCGGCCACTATGGCTCCTCAACCTCCTCCACATGAAGTGCAGGTGTTGCTCCCTGAGGCCAAGAAAGAGTGCCTTTATCCTCCTGGTGACCCCTACCATCCAAGTTCACCATCTGTCCTGGCTCCCCACGGGCATAGCTCTGGCCTCTTGGCCTTCAGAACTTCAAAATGAAGAGCCTCTACAGTGAAAACCAAAGCCAGAAAGGACAAGGCCATGGAAATATGAGGATAATGTACACATTGTTTGAGATGTTCCTGAGTCAGTAGCATTAACCTAGAGGCCATGTTCTACAGTAGGAAGATCAAGAGGCTTGAAGACACAGAGACCCAGATTCAGTCGCTGGCTCTCAGGGCTGTTATGCAGGGGACCTCAGGCAAGGAAGCTTCTCATGCTCTAAGCAGTAGTTGCCTCAATTTTAAAATGGGGATATAATTCTTTAAAAAGTGTTGGGGGAATGAAATAAACACTGTATGAAGGCACCTATTATACTACGTGGTACAATTTAGGCACTCAATAATGTTTGAATCTGAAATTAGGGAAATTATAAAAGAAACTTTCATTACTATCCAATAGATAGGGGGTTAGCAAATTAGTAATATGACTGCTTAATTCCTTTGGTTTATTTATGCCCAAGGGTTTAAAATCATCAAAAGCTAGGCTGCCAAGGAAAATAAGCTATTTAACACACTTAATATAGGGTTTCATGCTGAAGACACAGCAGGCATTATCCCTTTTTCTGCTGGGCAGAACTAAGACCACGAATAGAAGTTACAAGAAGGCAGATTTGGGTTCATCATGAAAAAGGACGAGTTGGAGACCGGGCTGCTATACTGCACAACTCCATGGGACATGATTCACCTAGTCCCCAAGCTAGACCCCAGCCCCGGGCCTGTGCAGGGCATGGCAACACTGCAGTCCCAGAGCCCTGACCAGAGCAGTGCCATGTGCCCCAGCGGATTTGAGAAGAATACAGTTCCCTGTGATGGAATCTCTTCAGTTTGCAGCAAAGTGACAATAAGTCAAGGGTGTTGAAGAGATGGTTCCTGTTGGTCAGGAGTCTGACTGGGACTTCTTCATTTTAGTTTATGAAACACTTGTAGAGCATCCATTGTACATTAGGCATAGACCTCAGCCCAGGGATAAAAAGAATTAGACACCATTCCTGCAGCCAGGTAAGACAGCAGCCCCACCCACTTAGTAATACTGTGCTCCCCACAGTAGTATGGGGTCCTGACATGACACCATGTATGGGGTGTAATACTGTGCTCCCCACAGCAGTATGGGGTCCTGACATGTCAGTGGCAGCTGAAACTGTGTCACCGTGTCCCCTGCCTTTAAGATTAATGTTATTCTCTCCTTCCTGGAAGGAAATGACACACCTGTACTTCTATAGATTCGATGTCCATGATTAAGGACACACAGTGCTAACAGTTATCAGATTTAAATTCTCAAATTTATTGCTCTCAAGATAGGTTTATTCCAGTTATGAAAGAGAGGCTGGAGAAAGTCTGATTTCAGTGACAAAGGTCCTTTGATCTTAGAAAAAGCTGTTAGAGAAAAAAAAAAAAAAAAAACTACTACTTGCTTTACAGTTAGATATGTATAGATAAATAATATCTTCTGCAAAGGTTACCAAAATGTTAATATCTAAAAGTAATGAGGTACTCTGGGTAAGCCTGGTAGTCATAAAATACCACAAATAAATTTGGATTTTGCAGACAATCTGTGACAGTGTCATATGAGTCAGTAGGATTTTGGTGGTCCTTTGGAGGAGGCACAATTAATGATCTGTTTCCAAGTGTGTAGCATCCAGTGAGTACTCGCACATAATACATATGCTTCTTCCCATTTATGTCTGGTCTGGAGTACACATCACTGGCGGAGTAACTGGCATTGACAGCAAAATAGGTTCCCTTTCCATATGCTGTAGCTGTGACAAGAAAAACAAACCATCCTTAAGGATTTCCAATCAGTCCATAATTTGACACACTGATCCAGTATGTCAAATAATGTTAAAAATAATGTTCGGTTCTTTCTAAAGCCTCTTTTAAAAAGTTTTGTGTGTGTTTTTAATTTTTAAAAATCATTCCTCCACCCTGGAGGGCCAGTCAGCCCCTTTGGGATGAAATATACTGAGTCTAACCTAAAACTTTGGTTGTCGCATAGCCCCCAACCATGAGAGAACACAATGCCATCCACGCTGTCCCCAGCCAGCTTGGACTCTCATGGCTGACACCTTCTTTGAAGCAGCCAGATTACATGCTTCCTTACCATTCTTTCCAGCGTAACTGCGGTTAAAGCCTTTTCCGTTGACAAGTGCCACTGAGTCAGCATCTGTCCCATGGAAGAGCAGCTTCTCATTGGTCACCTGGCCATTCTTGGCATCCATGCTGTTTTTCTTTGTCTGATAGTGTTTCCAGAGCTCTGGATTCTGAATCCTCTCAATCTGCAAGTCAATAAGGAAAAATTTCCTGTCACTGCTAAGAGCCCTTGGCAAGATGCAGGAGATGAAACATGACCACTATTTTTCTTAAGTACAGATTACAATGAACAGCAAATTCAATGCCAGATGACACATTCTGCATTCAGAAATCTTTTTAGGTCTAGAGTTTCAGAGAAATAGGCCTAGATAAGAATATTAATTTAATTTTCAACATCTTTTATGCACCATATGAGAGCAGACAACGTTTAGGATCGTAAGTCCTCAATATATGAACTTGGCTGACCAAAGCCTCTCCAGCTTCTCACTGCTTCTGTTGCCATCTATCTCACTTTGTCACTTTGCTGCACTCGTCCCCAGATCTGGGATACTGGTTTATCTAGCCGTGTTCTAACAGGGGGAGAAGAACCAGAGTGTCTAGGCAAGAAGGAAATTTTAATTAGTGAAAATTAATCTCTGGTCCAGTTGGAAGAGTGGAATAGGAGGGGATCTAGTTACAGACCAAAGTGGCCATGCTTTGACCATACTCTTTGGCCTCCAGGATCATGGTGGAAACTCCTTGAGCCTTGGATTTCAGATCAGTTTCTACATTCCCCTAATCACCAGGCAGTGGCAGTTTCATAAGGTTGACTTGGGAAAGAGTGAGGGGCGGGCGAAGGGGGCCAGGACCCTTATGACTAGGCACAAGGTGAAGGTTCTATGTGGTCAGAATCTTCTAGTTCAAAGAACTCTCAAGTCTGACACCATTATTACGTGCCTTAATCTGTTTTATTTTTTCAGTTTTAGTTTCTTATTTAAGATAGTTTGCCCACTAGTTCCAAGTCTCAGCATTATCATGTATTTTGTTGATTCAATTTATAATCTTAAATTTTATTTTTCCTTTTGCCTACAACTAACTTTTTAATCTTCAAACTGTCCACTTCCATTTTATTTCTATTTACTTTAAATTTTACTCATTTAAAAAATAATTGTATTTATTTATGGTTCTGGGTCTTTGTCACTGTAAGGGCTTTTCTCTAGTTGTGGCGAGTGGGGACTACTCTCTGGTTGGGGTGAGGCTTCTCATTGTAGTAGCTTCTCTTGTCATGGAGCACAGGCTCTAGGGCATGCAGACTCAGTAGTCGTGGCACAAGCGCTTAGCCACTCTACAGCATATGGAACTTCCCAGGTCGGGGATCAAACTCATGTCTCCTGCATTGGCAGGTGAATTCTTTACCACACTGGGCCACCAAGGGAGCCCTATTTTACTCATTTTTTAAAGCCTTAAAATTTTATTCATACAGAGTTTTGAAACATTCTTTTAAAATTTGTTTATTTTTAATTGAAAGATAATTATTTAAAATTATGCTCATAGTTCAATAAAAATAAAAAGTTTGATACATTACCTGCAAAAAATATTCTTGCAAAAACTTATCTGAATTTACCCAAGACTTTCAACCTAACTGTAAGTTTACCAGAAATAAAGAGGACAGGGAATAACTTAAATGATTCCATGAGGAATCAAACAAATTAGAATCTATAAGAAAACTGCATGGATTCTTAAAGAATCTAGGCAAGATAGAGTCAGAATGTGGAATATTCTATAAAACAACTAGCTTAAACTCTTCTAAAGTTTCAGTATCATGAAAAATAATGTTTAAAAATGCAGGAGTACTGTTCTAGATCAGAAGAGATGAGGGAGAGATTAATATAATGACCAGGTACAATGTGTGAATCCAGATGGAGGCAGGGGTTGAGGGGACATTCTAAGAAAGCTGTTTTGATTGGGGAAATTTGAATATTGACTCTCTATTGGATATTATTAAATAAAAATGCAAACTTTCTTACATGGGATAATGATATTTGTGCTATTTAGGAGAATGCCTTTATTCTTACAAGACATGTGCTAAAATATTTAGGAGTATCATGATATCTGCAACTTACTTTCAGTTGTTTCAGGAAAAACAGCAAGGGGGTGCAGGGAGCGAGCTCCGCCCCTGGCAAAGGTCGTGAGGAAGGAGGCTTGGCATACGCAAAGGCAGGATCAAGCCTCAGGAGTCTCCCTGGAAATTCTCGAGCAATCTACCCCCAAAACCAGAGTCTGCCTACTTTCTGCTTTGTGCTTTCACCTACACCTCTGACTTTACGGGGGGCTGTCCCCCACTACCTCTCTCTGAAAAAAGAGTTAGCTTACAGCTCCAGTTAATAATTCCTGGGTGTGACAGTGTTTCAACCTACAAACTCCCTTGGAAGTCCTCTAGCCTGCCTGAATAGGTTTTTCCAGCCACATGTGATTGCTCAGAGCCTCCAAACTGTGAGAGGCAGGAGATGTTCTAAACTGTCTAAATACAGATTCCTTTGAGCAGTTAAAAGATTGATTAGAAATTGTATTGGTGAAGGGATTTTCACTTGTTGGGCCAATGTTTGCTGCTAAGTCTCCATATCCCTTACCTGCTGTGTCCCTGGCAGTGTATTGATTAATATAATTGGTGTAAATAGTAGCTTTAATGTTTGTAACCTGGGACCCTTGAGTTAATTCTTTTTCTTGTTATAGCCCACCACACCTTTGCTCTGTAGGAATGCAACTTTATCTAATGCTTTTTGGAGGCTGACGCCTGACTTTAGAATAATCACCTTTAGAGAAAAATAAGTTTCTTAAAATGTTAACAGGCCTCCGGGCCAGAAGATGATGCAAATCACCTAAACTTTTGCATATGATAAGTTTGCAGGAAGAAAGCCTGGCTTACTGCATGACTCTACCCCTTCCCCCATTATCCTCTATGCATAACTTAAGGTATAAAAACTACTTTGGAAAATAAAGTGCGGGCCTTGTTCACCGAAACTTGGTCTCACCATGTCATTCTTTCTCTTACCTTCTGGCTGAATTATTCAGCCTCTTTTCTCCACTGAATTTCCTCACTGAGCTATCCTTATTCTATTACTCTTTATATCCTTAATTAATGTTTAATTAAGCAATTGTTTCCTGATCCTCGCCGACGCCGTCCCCGCTTCGAATTCCCTGGTTCCACCGGGGCTGGACCCCGGCAAGGGGGAAGAAAGCAAATGTTACAAATCTTAGTCACAGGACATGACAGTCATGGAGGATGACAGACCACCCATTTTTCATGTTAGTGTTTTTGTACTACAGATACCTCCACAGAGGTGCTTTTTAGGTACAATCTAAAGCTTTGCTTTTACTGGTGTCATAGACCAAGATTTCACATAAGATTTTATTTGAGGGTTTCCCTGGCGGTCCAGTAAGTTAAGAATCCGCCTGCCAATGCAGGGGACTTGGGTTTGATCCCTGGTCCAGGAGGTTCCCACATACGTGGGGCAACAAAGCCCATGTGCCACAAGTACTGAGCCAGAACTCCAGAGACCATGAGCTGCAACTACGAGCCCGTGCACCACACCTACTGAAGCCCGTGCGCCTAGAGCCTGTGCCCCTCAGCAAGAGAAGACACTGCAGCAAGAAGCCAGCACGCTGCAACTAGAGCGTTGCCCCCACTCGTCGCAAGGAGAGAAGACTTGCAGCAACGAAGACCCATCACAGCCAAAAATAAATAATAAATATATATATTTTTAAAGATTTTATTTGAAAAAAGGGTTCCACTACAAAAGAGTGAAGTCATTTCTCTAGTGAAGGTCTGTCAACACATGGTAAGCCTTCAGGGCCTGCTGCAAACATTTCCGGTCACCTGGGTAATCCTGCTCAATCCAGAATTGGCATCTCATCACTTTTGTGCCAGAGCCCGACCCCCAGAGGACTGTAATTGGTATTTTGAATGAAACTTCTCCCAGAACCAGATCATCACTGAGCTGTGTACTTGAATTATGTTTTCTTGGTACCACATAGAATTGTTCTGCTCAACAGGTTTATATAGAGGGATCTATCTATCTATCTGGCAAGCTTATTTTTTCTTCCAGTTTTATCGAGATATAGTTTTCATGCATATAGCACTGTATAAGTTTAAGGTGTACAGCATAGAGATTTGACTTAAATATATCATGAAACAACCACCACAATTCCAGTGAACACCCGTCATTTCATAAAGATATAAAATTAATGAAATAGAAACAATTTTTTTCCTTGTGATGAGAACTCTAGGATCCACTCTCCCAACAACTATCACACATGACATAGTGTGTGAAAGCAGTGTTAATTATATTTATCATGTTGTACATGACATCCCCAGGACTCCTTTATCTTATAACCACAAGTTTGTACCTTTTGCCTACCTTTCAACCCATTCCCTCTCCTGGTACCCCCTGCCTCTGGCAACCACAAATCTTATCTCTTTCTCTATGATAAGTCTGTTTACTTTTGCAGTATAATTGACCTACAACACCATGCTAGTTCCTATTATATAACATAGTGATTCAATACTTCCATGTATTTCAAAATGATCACCATAATAAGTGCAGCTACAATCAGTCATCATACAAGGATGTGACATAATTACTGACTATATTCTCCACACTGCACACTTCATACCTGTGACTCCACTACTGTGCAACTGGAAGTTTGTACCTCTTAATCTCTCTCACCTATTCCTCTCCTTCCTGTATTGAGAGACTAAAACAAAATACACTGGCACAAACTTTGATATTGAATTCATTGTGAGTATGACTATGAAGATATTCTCTAGTACTTATTCACAGGAGAACTCTCTCAGGAGTCAGTCTCAGTATTGTGAAGCATTAAGTCTCTTAATCAAATGCTTGCTCTTTGATTTATAGACATTATAAAACTTAAAGTTGAGCGTTTACTTCTATGCATTGTCAACTAGGAAGCACAAGAATGAATTCGAGGGCCTCTTCTAGTAACTATCTGCTAAGTCGCTTCAGTCGTGTCTGACTCTGTGTGACCCCATAGACGGCAGCCCACCAGGCTTCCCCATCCCTGGGATTTTCCAGGCAAGAACACTGGAGTGGGTTGCCATTTCCTTCTCCAATGCATGAAAGTGAAAAGTGAAAGTGAACCCAGTTGTGTCTGACTCTAGCGACCCCATGGACTGCAGCATACCAGGCTCCTCCATCCATGGGATTTTCCAGGCAAAAGTACTGGAGTGGGGTGCCATTGCCTTCTCCGAGTAACTATCTAGGACCTGATAAAATACATGTTATGTATTTTTGTAAACTAACGGTACTAACAGTATCAGGAAACTAATTTCCCTACCCTCTTTTTTTGTCCATTTTCTTCATTTATTTATGTTATTTGAAGGACAGCTTTGTAGGACACTTCAAATCTTTTTTGAATTATTATTATCATCACTTAAGTACATGAATAACAGAGTGGTGGCAGTGCAAAAAGAGAATAAGAGAAAATTTGCAGAGAAAGAAAATATAGGCCTTATTGAAAGACTTGTTATTATGGATGAAAGGAAGGTACTCAAAGATCTCTAGCTTTCCTCAGAAAGTGATGGAATCAAGGACAGAAAGTGGGAAGGAAGGGGAAATGATGAGATAAGCTTTAGGGAGATTGAGTTAGCAGACAGATATTCAAGCGGAGATATTTTTTAGGCCACTGGTGTGTTCCAGGGCTTGAGTCAAAGATCTAGATTGGTGATGCTGATTTGAGAACTATCAACACTGAAATAATAGCTGCAGGTGAGAAGAGTAAAAACAATCCTTGGTAAAGCGCGGAGACAGAATGGTGGTGCTGGTTTAGTTGCTCAGTCATGGGCAACTCTTGCAACCCCATGGACTGTACCTGCCAGGCTCCTCTGTCCATGGAATCTCCCAGGCAAGACTACTGAAGTGGGTTGCCATTCCCTTCTCCAGCAGAGACAGGATACCAACATATGAATCTGTGAGTAAGCTAGGATTAGGGGTTTAGAGGAGAAACACATACCAGAGATAATGAAAGGAAAATTAGTTAAAAGAAGGAGAGGAAAGCATCTAAATAATATTGCCGTACAAATCCAAGAAGAAAATAATTTCAAAAAGCAAACTTTTTTTAAACTATTTAAAAGCAGAAGATGCCAAAATAAAGGAAATGAACAAGGAAGGCACCACTGGATTATCAAGGAAGAGGGCACTGCTGACCTGTGAGTGGTGGTGCAGAAGCATACAACCCTGATCTGAGGAGCTTCCCTGTGTCTCTCTGTCATGCTTGCTAGTTATCCACTCCAACTCAGGAGCCATATTTAGGCATTTTTGTTAGCTTGCTTCACAAAGTAAATATATAGTGTTATAATATTGTATTATAATCTAATATGATACTGTAATAACACAAGAAGCTCAATGACTCAGTAATCATAGTAACAGGAGTAGGATCTAGAATTTAAAACCTAATTACCATAAAATATTCTAATTTGGGATAAAACAAATGAGAATGAAAATGTATTTATCCAGGACCATGACAGCCCTTTTTCTACCATGGAGAATCCCCATGTCTGCAGAAGGCTTACCCTCTCTATTTTGAAGTGTGCACAGGTCTCTTGAAACTTGCTCGCCACAGTTCTGTATTCTGGATGATCAGGCTGTAGCTCAACCACACAGACTTTCTGCTGCTTCATATCACTCCAGTATGGGGGCAGCTCAACTGCAAAACAGACATTTGAAAACTCCCTTGCACCTGAGAAGCCTCATCTACGTAGTCCATATTCCTGGTATGCTTTGAAAAACTGACTACATTTGTGCTCTTGTTTTACAATCTCCTAATTTGAAGTGTACAAGAAGCCTCTTATCTTTCTAGAAAAAGGTTTCCAAAATGTGAGCCACAGATAACCCAAATCAGAACCAACTATAATGCTTGTTTAAAAAAAAAAAAAAACCCTCACAGAGACTTACTCGGTGGTCCACTGAATAAGACTTCATCTTCTAATGCCAGGGTACACGGGTTCAGTCCCTGGTCAGGGAACTAAAAGCCCACATGCTGCAGAGCAACTAAGCCCCCGAATTGTAACAAAGAGCCCCCTCACCTCAATGAAGACCCAGTGCAGCCAAAAACAACAACAAAGACAGACAAACAAAACGCTCTCACAGATCTACTGAATCAAAATCTGAGGGTAGAACCTGCATCCTACAGGTTTGATCATGCTCAGATTTGAGAACTCTTGGTGTAGTATAACTCAGCCACATATTCTGCTCAGTCTCTAATCAGTCAGAATTTAATAATTTTGCAATATAAACAATTTTCCTACAATGTTTGCAATAAATAGTCATTAATGTTTTGCTTACAAATGCATGGCTCTTTGCCAGAACTCAACACCACTACCACATCCTTCAGATCCATTCTCCCAATATTCCTCGCAGCACCCTTAAGAGGTGGGTGGGTGGCAGGTTTAGCTTTGTGGCAGGCTGGCAGGGGGCAGCTCTGTCTCCCCTTCTGCTAAACAGACTGCTGTACTTGTCATTTCCCCAGGGTTGCTCAGAGTCTGAGGAATCTGTCACATTGATCTCCCAATGTACTGAAAGCCATTTAGTAGTTTTCAGTGGGGGATTTTTGTGGTTCAAAGGCAGGAATAGCTGTCTACACAAGACGAGCTTTCCCTTCTCGGGAACCTTGAAGGCTGCTTCCTGATGTTTGTGTCAAGGATTCTTATCCTCAGGCAGGGGAGAAAGTGACTTCTGGGAGACCCTACAGGCTCCCCATGCACTCAGTCATTAGTCACAGACTCCAAGGGCCCACTCTCTGTTTTCCTTTTGTTCTAGAAAGCCTTAGGCTACTTTACAGCCCATGGCATCTCCTTTCCTGACTGAAGCAGCCATTACCCCCAACCCCCGCCAGCAAAACTGACTCAGGGAAGCTTATAAACCGCAGAGATAAGAACAAATGCAACCTTTGACTACTGCTACCATGAAGATAATGATGATCAGGTGCTGGGTGCACCCATGCTGTATTTTCCTGGCCGAAGTGTAAGCTCCTTCAACCCAGAGACCAAGTTTTCTATTTTCTTCCATGAGGGTTACTTGGATTTTATCTACTTGAACAACATTCTGATGTATGTACAACACACAACACAGGCATAAAGTAATGGACAGCAAGCATGAAAGTTTGAGTCACCTTCAGATTTTGTATGGCGCTGAACAGATAAGCTGTTTCCTTTTGCATCTGTAGCAATGTATGTCTTCAAGTCCACCGTGTAGCTCTGATTATTGATTTTGACATCAATTGTCTTTCTCTTTTGTTTCTTTGCATCCTCCAATTGCATGTTGGTTATTTTGTCAAAACTATGAAATATATTATTATAGTCCTCATATTGCCATTCTACAAAATCACTGGTACGATCTGCCAGAGATTCCTGTTCTTTGGACAATCTAACTCTCTTGATCATGTCCTCAATTGCGTTTCTAGCCTGTATCACATCTTTGATAATTCCAGAGACCTCAATCAAAGGTCTTTCACGGTTCAAGGAAATGGAAATATTTAGCTTCTTCTGAAGCTCATTCAATTCTTTATATTCATTTACATCAAAGTTTTTGATACATTCATCTTCACTGCTGTAGGGACACTGTTCCTTTTGAATGAGGTCCTGTATCCACAAGAGAGCATTTTCCACATTTTTTACATTTCTACCACACACCTGAAAAACTGCTAATTCTGTTTTCTTTTCTAAAACCAGAGTCTGTTTTTTGGGAGATTTACTCGAGAAGCCCAAAAATGCTAAAAAAGAAAAGAAAAGAAGATTAGCTATTTCTCTTTCTTTCTCTCTTCCTTCCTTCCTTTCCTTCTCCCTCCCTCTCTCTCTTTTACTTTCTTTGTCACCATGCTGTACATTACATTCCCAGGACTTGCTCATCTTATAACTGGATGTTTTTACTCTTTTGACCAATTTTACCCATTTCACCCACCTCTCATTCCCCTCTGCCCACCATGACCACCAACCCTACCTCTGGCAATCATCAGTCTGTCTTCTATGAGTTCAGTATTTTTTTAAAAGATTCCACATATAAGGGCTATCATTGAGTATTTGTCTTTCTCTGTCTTATTTCACTTATCATAATGTCCTCAAGGTCCAACCATGTTGTTGCAAGCGGCAGGATTTCCTTCTTGTTTATGGCTGAGTAATATTTCATTATATATATAATATTTCATTATATATAATATTTTATTTTATATATAATATTGCATTATATATATATGTACATATATATACCTCTCCCCTCCCTCTTGAGAGTACTGGTGTCTTAAAAGCTACTTTGAAGGTGGGAAAAGCCTAGCTTTCAAATAGGGACAGAATGAGTAATATTTCATGACATATATATTTAATGAAATACATATATAACATCTTCTTTATAATCCAGCTTTCAAAGATTCCATGTTGTGGCTACTGAAAACAATGGTGCAATGAACATGGATTCAAGGAAGTGATTTCATTTCCTTCAGATAAATACCCTGAAATAGAATTGCTAGATCATATGGTATTTGTATTTTTAATCTTTTGAGGAACCTCCATACTGTATTCCACAGTGGCTGTACCAATTTACATTCCTACCAAAAGAGCACAAGTTTTCCCTTTTCTCCACATCCTCACCAACAATTGTTATTTCTTGTCTTTTTTTTTTTATCATTTATTTTCCCCTATGTTTTCTTCTAGAAGTTTTATGGGCAGGTCTTAACATTTGAGTCTTTAATCCTTTTTTTCTTTTTTGCCATGCCACATGGTATGTGGGATCTTAGTTCCCCAGCCAGGGATTAAACCTGTGCCCCCTGCAGTGGAAGAGCAGACTTTTAATTTCACTGGACCACCAAGAAAATCCCTGGTCTTTTTGCCAGTAGCTGTTCCTCATGTGAGGTGGTCATTCATTATGATTTTGACTTATATTTCCCTGATGACTAATAATGTTGAGCACTTTTCCATATACCTATTGGCCATTTGTATATTTTTTTTGAAAAATGTCTATTTAGATACTCTGTCTTAAAATCAGATTGTTTGCTTTTTTTTTTTCTATTGAGTTGAATGAGTTCTTTATATATTTTGGATGTTAACACCTTACCAGATATACAATTTGCAAACATTTTCTCCCGTTCAATGGGTTGCCTTTTCATTTTGTTGATGAATTCCTTTGCTGTGCAGAAGCTTTTTAGTTTGATGTAGTTACACTTACTCATTTTTGCTTTTGCTATTTGTAATTTTAGTGTCAAATCTAAAAAGAAATCATTGCTAAGACCAATGTCAAGGAGCTTACCTATATGTTTTCTTCTAGGAGTTTATAGTTTCAAGTCTTATGTTCAAGTCTTTAATCTGTTTTGATTTGATTTTTGTGTCCAGTGTAAGATAGTGGTCGAGTTTCATTCTTTTGCATGTGGCTGTCCAGTTCATAGGCTTCTGAAGCAAGCACTCAACACTGTTTATTGATGAGACTATCCTTTCCCTACTGTATATTCTTGGCTCCCATGTTGTAAATTAATTAAACATATGTGCATGGGTTTATTTCTGGGCTCTCTGTGGTGTTGGTCTCTATTAATCTCTGTGTCTATTTTTATCAGTACCAAACTGTTGATTATTGTATCTTTGTAATATAGTTTGAAATCAAAAAGTATAATGTTTCTAGCTTTGTTCTTCTTCATCAAGATTGCTTTGGCTATTTGGGATCTTTTGTGGTTCCATGCAGATTTTAAAATTGTTTATTCTACCTTCTGTGAAAAATGCCATTGGGATTTTGATAGGCATTGCATTGAATCTGCAGTCTGTATTAAGCAGTATGGCTATTTTAACAATATTAATCCTTCCAATCCATGAGCATAAACTATATTTCCATTTATTTATATCTTTTTCAGTTTCTTTCATCAACATTTTATAGTTTTCACAGTATAAGTTTTTTACCTCCTTGGTTAAATTTATTTCTGGGATTTTATTCTCTTTGATGCAATTATAAATGAGGTTTTCTTAATTTCTCTTTGTGATAGTTCATTAAAGATTAGCTAATTTCAAATCAGACAGAGAGAGACAAACTGATAACGAGGAATTTGAAAAGGGCAAGGGTTGAAGGCGACTAGAGAAAGGTAGTCAAAAGATACAAACTTCCAATTACAAGGTAAATAAGTACCAGGAATGTAATATACAGAATGATGACTATGATATTGTGATTTATCAGAAAAAATATATTTGGTCATCTGAATGGCCAAATATTTTTCCCAAATATACAGTATTTGGCTTGTGACTGGCATTGAAAGTGGAGGGCCATCTTGTTACACTGAGAGCCCTTTGCCTGTGGAATCTGATTCCATCTCTGAGTAGATGATGTCAAAACCAAGTTGAATCCTCAGACACCCTGCTGGGGTCTGAGAATTGCTTGTGGCTATAGGAAAGCCTCCACACATACATTGGAATTGGGTCCAAAAACCTTCTTTAATGACTGCAGTTAACACTACTATATGCTGTATATGAAAGCTGTTAAGAAAGTAAATTCTAAGAGTTCTTGTCACAAGAAAAAAAATTCTTCTTTTCTTCTTTGTTTTCTCTTTTTATTGTATCTGTGTGAGATGATGGATGCTAACTAAACTGATCATGGTAATCATTTCACAATAATATAAGTCAAACTATTATGTTGTATATCTTAAACTTATACAGAGATGTATATCAACTATATCTCCATAAAACTGGAAGAAAGCTAATAAACTACCAAAAAAGGATAGCTGTTTCTCATGTAACATCAATATTAGGAACATGTATTTCATAAAAACGAACAACTCACATGCAATTTTAGATATCACAGACTGTTGGAAAGAAGCTTGATATCCTTCTCTTTTTGTCATGTTGGCACGAAACACATCCAGTACTTGAGGCTGAAAGATAACAACTTTAACTTTTTTCATAGACTGGACTAATCTTTTCTGAATAAATTCTTCAATGGCATCAAGTATGGCTACTGCAACCTTATCTGGGTCTTGTTTGGCATTACCTGGAAAGGCAAATAATAAAAATAATTAGGGGGAAAAGGCCCAACTGGAAAAGAGTGAAGAATAAATTAGGAATTCCAATTCTCAGAATAAATTCCCACTCTTCAACTCTCATCACCATGGACTTTACTAACAAGGCATCAGTAAACACTCCTGAAGTCCTGGATGCAATGGGGACTTTTTGTTCCAGGACGTCAGGAACAGCCCAACAATGAACAATGAAACATAACTTGGTGTCTGATGTTCTTATTTGCTCTATTCAGCTGATCCCAGCTCACTGTGTCCCTCTGTTACAGAGCACAGTTAACCTCTCTTGGCTCACTAGTGTCCTTAAAAGACCCAGAAAAAGTAAAAGATGATAATGTATGTTGACATATACTGCTATTTAAAGAGAACAATGATTACTTTTTGTTGAGTCATTTCTTGACTTTATGGATATATTCTTTTCTCTCAGATGTCTTTGGGTACCTGATTTAAAATGAGCTAATTCTGTAAGACACCTAAATCCATAAGCTATTTGTTATAATCTGTAATTCTTGGCACACAAATTATCCATGAGCCTCCAAGAAGTTTTGTCTCCTCCAGTCAGTGCAGTTTTAGCTGAGTTGCAAGGTTCAAGGCTGCCACCCGAGCAAGATCTTTTCCTATATTAAACATGCTTCATATCTTGATTTCCCAAGCCTACTGCCTAAATAAGAGTATGAAAGTTCCTTGAAAAGACTCATGAAAAGTCAGGGAAGCAGTTCCATATGAATAGCAGCTATCATATTGAGAGAGCTGCTGCTGCTGCTGCTGCTAAGTCGCTTCAGTCGTGTCCGACTCTGTGCGACCCCATAGACAGCAGCCCACCAGGCTCCCCCATCCCTGGGATTCTCCAGGCAAGAACACTGGAGTGGGTTGTCATTTCCTTCTCCAATGCATGAAAGTGAAAAGCGAAAGCGAAGTCACTCAGTCATGTCTGACTCTTCGCAACCCCATGGACTGCAGCCTACCAGGCTCCTCCGTCCATGGGATTTTCCAGGCAAGAGTACTGGAGTGGGGTGCCATTGCCTTCTCCGATATTGAGGGAGGGAGGCAGGCAATGTGAAAGTCCCCTGGGTCGCTTGGTGTGATAGATGAAAGGCCCACTTGGATTATCCCTGTTCATTGTGCCCACTATTATTGCAGACAGGAGAGCAACCCTCTCTGACCTGGCTATGGAGACAACTGTAGTAATGTAGACAATTCCCATGTAAAACAAACCTAGAGGGTTTGTGCACGGTTTTTTGATTACATGATCAGAGGAAGAGAGAAACTCTCATTGTAAAGCTGTAGTTATTCCATGATATTTGGAAGGATCTAAATGGCAGTGTTCAGATACATTCATCCACTCTCAACAATCTAAGCACTTCGGACACAGAGGATGTGACATGTGGGGATAAATAGGTGTTCAACAGGTAAAGTATGGGAAACTGAGGGAAAGGCTATGCCAGATAGAACAATGTAAGGGGTGTGATACGTTGAATTTGATGTGTTCAGGGGAACAGATCTGGTTTTTAGAAAGTTAAACCAGGAATAGAGTGGTGAATGGAGGAAGCACTGGAGCAGGGAGCCCAGTTCTAAAGTGGAGTCTATAAGTAAAGGTTTAGGCAAAAGATAAGAGCTGAACAAAGAGAAGAGGCCAGAATGAAGAGCTGGGTATCAGGGTTGAGGAAATATTCAGGAATTAAAGTCAGCAGGGCCAAGTGAGCAACTGGCTTTACACTTGCCTCCTGTCCTTTGCCACCCACATCCTTCATGTGTGTTTCACACGTCACACTGCACTGTGGTTGTTTGCTAACATGTCTGTGTCTCATAATAGGTCAGGTGCCTCTTCTGAACTGAACCTTTTTCTTAGTCATCAAACTAATTAATAAGCTAATGCACACAGGAGTGGTGAAGAGTGTAGAATCAAAGATTCTAGATAGAAAGTGATATTTTTAACATGCTTGGGGTTATAAGAGGAAGGGGCAGGTGTGGGGAGAAGACAATGAACTGGAGTTCAGAGTTGGCTTTCAGCTTGAGATGCCTGCAGATAACACTGAGTGCCCGTTCTCTCCCCTCAAGCAGGTGCCTGTGAGGAACAGGGAGAGGGCTTCCTTTACTGCCAGCAACCATCTCAATTACAGTCTCAACTCATAAACAGCACTAGGGAAGCAAACTCATCCATCTGTTAGTCTAAGGGCCTGCTCAGGTGGGGATAGTGACAGGGAAAATAGACGAACAAGAAATTGCTAACCTTGATTTACTTGTGCAGACCAGCAATGCAACCAGGTCAGTGGAAAATACAACAGGTTTGTAGTAACCCAGAAATATTTATACAAAACCAAAACTGCCTCATTTCCTTATTTCTTCTCTGACTCCACTCAGGGACTCCCTTGGGAAGGTAGTGCCACTCTGAGGCTGCCTGCTTTCTTGGCACAATTAAAGTTAAGGCAGAAACACAAGACTGGAGCTCAGAGGAAAAAGCAGTTGGAGGTAGAGACTAGAGAGTCATTAGTGGGTGTCCATTAAAAATGACAGAGAGCAGGACAGCCAGATAATACATTGGCCAATCTGCTAGGACTGAATGATACTACAAAGAGAATGGAATAAAGGGTATATAAATCATACTTTCAGATATAGAGAACCAAAGAGACATAACATTCTATGTGGGAAAATTAAGAAGAATGAAAAATACAAGAGAAATCAAAATATGGGATAGAGGATAACAAGAAGGCCCTGAAAGTAACAAGGATGGTTAGGTTTATGAAGCTAAGCTTTTGGAGGGCCTAAAATGCCAGTATGAGACACTCAAACTTGGATTCCTGAGCAATGGGACGTTTAACCCAGTGCTGTGCCTTCTCTCTCTGGGACCAGTCATCTCCAGCCACTTCAAGCCTGAGCAGCTCCCTTAAGGGAGACCAAGCAGGAGTACCTGATTCATGCACATGACTCAGATTCCTGGGGAAGCAGCTCAGAGAGCATCACCTTACAAATGATAAGCCCAAAGCACCATCCTTATAAAAGAAGACTCATAAAATCGTTGTACAGTTTGAGGAAAACAAGAAACTCCAAAGAGGCAGGCAGGCTGCGGAAGGCCTAGATTTTCTGACTCATTAGAATCCACCGAGTTCTGTTGCCTGAGAGGCCGAGACGCCCCGTGACCAGCCCCTTGTTGAGGAGGCAAGAGAAGGGGATGGCCATGCTGTCTGGAGGAAGCAGAAGTCCACGCACTGGTGTTTCAGTGAAGAGGGGTAGAGGGGAAGTTGAAGACAAACAATGGGACATGTGTAGGGGATGAAAAAGAGAAAAGAGTGGATAAAAGTAATGAGAAACGGACTTTTTCTCTCCCTTCCCTTCCATATTAGAAAGCAAATGTCTACTGTGCCAATACTCTCTTCACTTTTCTTCATTTTTCTCTTTTACTTAAACTACCCTCAGGCTTTGCTCCTTCCCTCAGGGGCTGCCCTGAGTTGAGGAAACTGACTGATGCTGACTCCGCGGTAAGTACATTAACCATCAGCACCAAATCCCAGGGAGAGTGGTCGCCTTGGGATTCAGCCTTGACAGCCAGAGGCCACAAACCTGTCCCAATGGCCGGGAGGCAAACAGACGAGTAATGGCGTTTTTCACACTCTTGCAAAACACAGGTGACTGATCTCTTGACATCATTTCCACCAATGACGTGAATGATATTCTTGCACTTCAAATCCCCACCTTCAGTAATTATATAATCACTGTGGCCCTGTTGAGCTAGGAAACATGAGACAAAAAGACACAAAATTAGAGGCTGAACCCACTCTCTGATTGTTTAAAAAGGAAAATGTCTGAATTGGAAGATGAAGTATTCTCTGTGAATAAGAAATTCCTGAAATACTAGCTCTGATGAATCTCACTTCTCTTATTAACTGGGAGATTACTTTTCATTTCTAATTCACTGCAACAGGAATTCTTCAGTAAAAGGCATGATTTCCAGATCAATATGTTGTCTTCCCAACCCCACGACTTTCCTCATCCTCCACAGTCTCCCATATTCAATCTTCCACTTAAAACTTAGAATCAAAAAATAGCATTGTGCCTTACCTTGGCGAGAACATTCTATTTCCACATTTCTCCCAGCTCTTCCTAAAATTGCTTTGGAGACCCCTGCATGAGAAAATCAAGGTATTTACACACATCAGAATGATTGCCTCACAGTCTAAACGCTTTCACCATCATCGAAGGAATCCTATAACTAGGGTATTTCTGATAACAAAGAAGAAAAATTCATAAAAGAACTGTTCCCAATTATGAGAAACCATGTCAAAACAATTTAAAAATTATTAATTAGTATTAATAAGAAAGAGTTGTAGAAACCAGTTTGGCTATAGGAACCCTACTTCATGGGCTCTACTGCGACTATTACACTAGTCAAAATTCTGTAAGTCAAGTACCTGCTTTGAGATTAAATGACTTTGATGTTGAATTTACGATCACATCTGCCTCTTCTTTGCTGATATCTCCAGAGGCTACCTGGAAAATGATGGGCCCAATCTTCATTTCATACACCCCTAAATCAGGGTTAGAAATAGTTCCATAGAAATCTGACAAGGGAAAAAAAAATGGAGTCAGTAACAAGTCAGCAATAGCAAGAATGACTTAGGTTTCATGGTCCTCACCTGTGCCCCGCTCAACCTTCTCTTTCTCTCTCTCTGCCCCTCTATGTGATCTCTGGCATTTAACTTGGCCCTGCCTCTGAGCCCTGATGGTCTATTTCTGGCAAAGGATTATAAAATATAATATATATCGAACGTGGACTTCAGTTGCTGATCGAGGTGAATCAGTGAACTTGAGCCTTTCTTCTCCACTGATTACAAGTGAAAACATGGGACACACACAAAAAGCCACTCTCGGAGAACTGAGACGTTCACAACAGCAGGCAAATTGGGGAAGGGAGTCAGAACTGGAAGAGGCAGCCTTTAGTGCTTCCCATTTTGTTTGGTAATTTTTCCTCTTTTATCTCCCAGCCTTGACCCAAGCATGGCCCTCGTTACAGAACTACACAATGAAGACAGGCAGCAAAACTCTCAGAGAATGTCTATCTTGTGGCCAGAGGACTGAGAAAATGGGTCCCCGTGAGCTGAAGAGAATAGCAGAGAAGCCTCATTTTTTCCCGTACTTTTCCTTTCTAAATCTAGACCCTGTATAAGGTGCCCTGGATGTAGAACTCCACAGTGACACCACGGGGAGCTAAAACTGAGGGAGATTCTATATTCCTGTCCAGAAGAATCAGGAAAAAAAAAAAAGGGACTTGTGGTCTGAAAAGTGTCTATGTGCTATACGAGAAATCCTTGGCTTTTTGTTTGTTAGGTCCCCTCCCTACTCCCTCTGCTTTGCCCAAGGGCAACTCTGATCTCTCAAAATTATAAGGCAACAGAACTTGCAGCTTCAACTCTGACAGAACCTTGTCCTTCTGGCCAGAAGACCTGGAGAATAGCCTTCTGCAAGACAATGTAAGGGGAATGCTGGGGCAGTGAGCTGGAGAGGGTGACCCCCTGTTCTCTGTATGACCGCACATGGGTAGACCCAAGCTGCACAGCAAAGGCTTTAGGAATGGAATTGATCTTAACCACTGCCCAAACATAAGGTGAGGCAGAACTTGTAGAAGGAAGCTAACTGACTGGCTGCCTGCTCAAACAAAGGAAACAATGACCATTTTCCAGAGGATTTTAACAGGACCCTAGTCGTACAGCATTATGTTTAAAATGCCCATTCTATAATCCAAACTTGCTTGTCACCCAACGAACCAGGAAAATGTGATCAATTCTCAAGTATAAAGACGCTCAATATAGATGCTTATCTTAAAGTGACTCAGATGTTGGAATAATCAGACAGTTTTTAAAGGCTCTACTATAACTACTATAACTCTCTGAGGGCAAAGTAAACACATTTGAATGCATGAAAGTAATCTGGAATGAAAGGAAAAATAGGGATCTCTACAGAGAAATATAAACTATAAAATAATAATCAAATGGACATTTTAGAACTTAAAAGACAATGTTTGAAATTAAAAGTTCACTGGATAGGCTATATATAGTATAGTAGACAGAAAAAAAATCAGTGAATTTGAAGGTAGATTAATAAATGTTATCCAATCTGAAGAACAGAGAGAAAAAAGATGGAAATTAAAAAAAAAAGAACAGATCTTCAGAAATACTATCAGAAGGCTTACCATTTGTGTTATTGAAGCACCAGAGGGAGAGGAGAGAGACCAGTGCAGAAAAATATATTCGAAGAAATGACTGAAAAATTCCCAGGTCTGATGGAAGCCATACATGTTCAGATTTAAGAAGCTTCAGCAAACTCCAAACAGGATAAACTCAAATATACAACAGTAACTTTGACAGAGGAGAAGCATTTGGTTGGTTTTATTTCTTTAAGTGTATCTATTTTTGAAAACACTTATCACATCATCCTTAGTAGCCTCATCACCACTTAAAAACCGATTGTACAGATTACATTTGGCCAGCCTACTCTTTCACCCCAGATCACATAAATATGACCAGTGTCTTGCATGCTTAGGTATATGGAATATAATTTAATATTTTATTTATCACAAATTGACTTTTTCATAAAAATCATCCTGTTTTACTTCTCACTGAATAGTTATTTAGCAATTATAAATAATTCCTCTATTTAAAAGCTTTACTGAACCTTGTGTACTTTCAGCCTTGGAAACTTTGTCACTGATGAAATTTCCATTAGCTCTTCTGGCAAATTCATCTGAGAATGCCTAGAAATACAAATACAGTTTTAACCACCACAATTCTCAGTAGATAAATCAATCTGATTCAGACATTTTGATCCTACATGCACATTTATGAGAGAACAATTCTCTAAGTATTATTTATTTTCATTATAGATTTTTAAGTTACAAAAACTCATAAACTCTATTTTTAGAAATATACACTATGAAAATTATCAAAGATGTGAACAAAGATATAAATATAAGGATACTGATTACAATGCTGTTTGCAACTGAGAAAAAACTAAAGTTTAAAACTCCAACAGGAAAATGGTTAAATAAATTTTTGTATGCCCATATGCTGTAGTATTTCCTTCCCTGGTGGCACATATGGTAAAGAATCTGCCCTCAATGTGAAAGATACAGGTTCGATCCCCGGGTCAGGAATATCACCTGAAGAAGGGCATGCCAACCCACGCCAGTATTCTTGCCTGGAAAATCCCATGCACAGAGGAGCCTGGAAAGCTACAGTCCATGGGGTCACAAAGAGCAGACACGACTACACAACTAACACTTTTACTTTCATGCTGGAGTATTTGGCAGCCATTTTAAATCATATTTTTAAGGAATAGTTAATAGAACAGGGAAAAGCTTATTTTATACTATTAAATGAAAAAAGGATGATATTAAAATACATAGTCCCACATTTAAAAGTCCACATATATAAAAGAAGACTGGAATGAAATACAACTAAAAGAA
>NW_011494604.1:673151-685154 GCF_000754665.1 Bison bison bison | reverse complement strand
GAATTTATGCATTTCTTATTCAGTTTCTACAATGAAGATGTATTATTTTCATAATCAGTAAAACCAAATATTTGCTGTTGTCAAAAATACAGTGTTAAGAGAAAGACAATCACAAGGACCCAGACACTTCAGTGTTTAACTTATTTGTACCAGGAGAGAAATCGCTAGGGGAGTAGTTTCTTGGGAGTTGGAGGCTGGAATTCCATTTCTTTGCCTGGTAGTGACACACCAATATCATCACTTTCTTCCTCCTTATTAGAAGCAACATGAAATTTTGTTGGAAATGAACAAGTAACATCTTGACTAAAAGGCTTATACAATAATGGGAAGAGGACCAGACAGAAGTGACTATAGAGCCAAGGTCTCAGGCTTAAAGACTACTACAAGCACCAGGCAGGTAAGCTACAGGGGGAAAGGTGGACAGGAGGAAAGGTGGACTGGTTTGACTCTGGGGAACTAGAGAGTAGCTGCCATTCAACCACAGCAAATTGTTCAGGCTCGTATCCATGTCCAATGTGCCAGAATTCTTGAATTTTTAGGTCACAGTGGACATCTGGAGCTTAATATGACATGTTTGATTCTTAAATGCCAGCAACAGAGTCAAATTGTTTAAAAAAAACAGCCCAAATAAAGCATATCTAGAGGCTCCATTCAGACCGCAGGCTTCTGTTTGCAACCTCTGTTATAGTCTCCACCTATAAATATTTCAATAAGTTTTGCTTATTTGGGGGCAAATAAAACCAAAGCTTAACTCTCTTTACAAGTCTTAAGAGAAAAAGTGTCACAGCCATGTATGGAAAAGCAATACTATTTCCAATGGCAATAACAGTGTCTGTCTAGGCTAACCCCTTTATCAAATACTTGAAGAATTTGAATCTTTAGGAAAGATAATGAAGGGCTGAGATTGCACAGAAATAGTGAGTTTTGAGGGTTCAGATCCATGTCATAGGACTCACTTCCTTCAATGAACCTGGCCATTCATTCAAAAACTCAGCATTTCATCTCTCTAGTTCATTTTATGTGTACAAATCTTAGCTCCCCAAGTAATTATGATTTGTAGGAGGGAGAGTACATGCTACATACCCATTGTGTAATCCATACCACTTTGTGCAATGCAAGTCATAGGGAGACTGTTCAAAAAGCATTTATTGACTAGAAATGACTGTAGTTACATGGGCCAACTAAATGGACCACATATACTGCTCAGGGGGTTTAGCTGTCTGATTAGAATTTAGATTTGCTTGCTTCCAGAGTATTTAAAGGTAGTAGCTAGAAAGAGGAAAAAAAAAGTATGACCTAAAAATTCAGTTGGTCCAATGATATATGGACATCTCTTAGATAGCTAGCCTTAATCTGTTATTTCTTGCACTGTTATGGAACTTTTCAAACATTTAATATCATCTACTCTCCTGGACTCTAAGGACTTGGAGGGCAAGAATAATGGCCTCTTATTAAATGCTTCTTGTTCTCCCGTAATGCTGATTCCAGCAGCTTACTCACAGCTGACGTTCAGCAAATGTGAGCTGGTTGATGAACTCTCTATGACCAAAGATGGTTCTGGTATTTCTGGCCCCAACCATCTTACTCCTATGGGGATGTGCTGAGTCCTTCAGTTGTATATTATTTTGACATTCTTTTATTTGTAGGACCACACAGTACTTTTATATTATGTATTAAAATTTCTATGTTAATATGGAAGGAAATTCTATAGATTAAAGAGGTTTAAGGGATATGTCAACTCCATTGCAATACTGGGGCCTTATTTGAATTCTGATTCAAACAAACAAGCTATAAAAACAAAATAAAATATTTATGAAATAGTTGGAAATATGAACATTGACTTGATAATTGATGAAATAAAGGAATGATTGCCAATTTCTTTTAGGTGTGAAATAGTATTGTAGTTAGGTTACTTTTAAAAAGAATCCTAATGTCTAAAACAAATACTGAATCAATTATGGGTAAAACGTATATATGGGATCCGCTTCAAAAATAATATGGAAGGAAAGGAAATAAATGGAGATAGAGATGAAACATACTGGCCATAAGTTGTTAATTATGAAGATGAATATGGATAAAGGGATTTCATTATACTACTTTGCCTAGTAGTAGTAGTAATTTAATCGCTAAGTCATGTCTGACTCTTGCGACCTCACAGACTGTGGCCTGCCAGGCTCTTCTGTCCATGGGATTTTCCAGGCAAGAATACTGGAGTGGGCTGCCATTTCCTTCTCCAGAGGATCTTCCTGACCCAGGAATCGAACCCAGGTCTCCTGCATTGCAGGCAGATTCTTTACCAACTGAGCTACAAGGGAAGCCAAATATTTTGTCTGTTTTTGTATATGTTTCAAATTTTTCTTAATAAGTCAAATTTTTTCTATATGCATACATTTGCTTGAAATTTGCCATACTACAACTAGTCCACACTACTCTTTTACTTTCTTGTGTGAAAATACATGAAAGAAACAACCTATCAAACCAAGAAGACACTTGAAAATGTTAGGGCTCAGTTGACAGAATAACCAGCAATGAGCAAGACCATACCTGAATAGTTTCATGATCACTTGGATGCAACAGAAACCAAACCTCTTGTAAAGTTCTGGGTTGATTCTTTCTACTGAATGTGAATACTTCTGAGATGATTAATTCAGCAAAAACGTTTTTAGGAAACCCCAGATTTCCTGTTCCTATTGCTGGAAATGCAATTGAGTTTAAGGACAAACTCTCAGTGATCTCCAAACATTCTCTGATTATGTTTTCCATGATCTGAAAAGAACAAAGCACATTCTTATACATTTTTGCCTAGAAATTAGAGTTCAAACAAAAAGAACAAGAATTTAGCTACTATGGGATCTCTGCTTACTCCTTTTTGCTTTCAACAAAAGGCAGGTTAAGGGCAGTGAGAAGGGGGAAGGAAAAATAGAGGAGTAAACGAGGAAAAGGAAGGAAGAACATGTGAGACCCTCCAAAAAGATTCAAATGCATTCAGCAATGATGGAAAGAAGCAAAGCAGTTACTGTTCTGACCCTTCGTTCTCTTCCATTCTTCATGCCTTCACCTTGCCTTCCTCACTAAAGAGTATCTTCAGCAACCCTTCCCTGAGTCCCAGCAATGGTTGAGAACCACAGTAAATTTATATTATTAACTGGTCCTTGGGAGAAGTCAGCTATAGCTCAAAGAAATGGCTCTGAGAATGTGATGTTATTACAGAACAGAGACAGGCAGAGTCCAGTCTACTTTACATTGAGAGTTCAAAGAGCTACCCAATTTTCTGGAGAATTGAAAACCAGGTCCCACCTTCTGTGATGACGGTCTGTCATTTCTCCAGTTCGGAGCCACCACGTGAAGCACATGCTGGCAGTGCAGACTGCAGCCGCTGGTTCGGAGAACAGTGCCCACATCAACAACAACCCCTTGTCCAGCTGTCTTCAATTCCTCCTGGAGCTTTTGTCCTGCTTTTTCCAAGAAGGCCTTGGAAAGGGGCCCTCTATCAAGCTCAAGATCCGAGGAAATGGAGTTGACAACAACATGGGTCTTAAAAACAAAACCAACAATTTGTTTCAAATTCTAAGAAAAAGCATTCATCCAGGATTACTATATTTAAGCCCCTGGGCTTGGCACGGTGGGAGACAACTAAGATGATTAAGTTTTCAGAGATTAAAATACCACCTCAAAAGAGAGATACTTATTTAAATAACACTCTAGGACAAAAAGTAGCTGTCAAAAAGCAACACATAAATGGTAGGGACTCACCAAAGGAGTCCAGAGGAAGCGCCTTCAGAGGTCAGTGAAGACAGTATGAGTGACACGGTGTCTGAGAAATGGGAATAGTTGCTGCAGGCAGAGAGAGATGGGGAATTCCTTCAGGAGGGGCAACAGCATGGGCAGAAGCAGGGTAGGTTGTGAGCAGCAAGCAGATTAGTTTGACCTGCTAGAGAGCTTTCACAGCAAAATGGTAGCAGCCAGGCTAGGAATACTACACAGCAGGTAGACTGCAGGGCCTTGAGTCCCAAGTCAACTGGGCTTCCAGGCATCAGTGAAGAGCCATGGGATCTTTTCCAGCAGGACAGTTAATATGAGCAGATTAATCAGGCTTGACTAAGACACCAAGAGAAGACGGGAGAGGGAATGGAACCAAGTGGTTGTCAAAGTTACCCAACAAGGGTCACCAAGAAGTGATGCAAAGCAGATCTGTGGCAGCAGAAGCCACACACCTATGGGAGTGGAAGGCATGGAAGGAATGTCTTACTACTCAGTGTCCAAGGTGAATGAGCATCGGAACTCATTCCAGTTACCGACCCCTGGCTGAAAGAGATTTCTGTTTATTTGCTTGGTTTTTTCAATGAGAAACAAAACTACTTCTATATTTTGAAATACAGCAATGTACATTCCAATCCTAGCTCTATCATTTGCTTGCTGTGAGACTTGGGCAAAATACTTAACCCCTCTAAATCTCATTCCTTCATCTATGAAATGAGAATAATAATCCTGGAATCTGCCTCATAGCAATGAATGAGAAAATGAACGCCAAGCACTTGGGAGAGTGCCTGGCACATAGGACACAGGCAGTGTTAGCTATTACTCTTGTAATTATGATTTACGCTAAGTAAAAATCAAAATTTTTACAACCTCTTTCCATATTTTAAGCTAAAATGAAAAATATTTTAAACAAAATAACAACTTGAACAAAAAAAGAGGATGAACCCACAAGATGGGAGAAGATATTTGCAAATCGTATATCTGTTAAAGGACCTATGTACAGAATATACAAAGCACTCTTAAATTTCAGTAATAAAAAGATAATTTAAGTGGGCAAAGGTTGTGAATAAATTTTTCTCCAAATAAAGTATGCAAATAGCCTTCCCTAAGAATCTCTGCCCCAAGACGGCTCACAACTCCCCATTTGGGGAAGCACAGCAGGGGACCTTCCAGCACTGCTTGGATGTTACAGCCTGTGTTGAAAAAGTTGCTAAATACAGTTTTTAAAAACACATCACTCCCTGACAGATCTACAAGAACCAGCCCCACATAATACCCAGACCTTCCCCAGATCCACTTTCTACCTTCCTCCCCATATTTTCTTACTGACGTTGGGAGTTGAGAGCCCCTCAGACTCAGTACACTCCAGACTGCTGTCTTCTGTCCCCATCTTATGCTCTAATTTTTCTGTATCTGCTATCAAAGAATTTGACAGGAAATTAATCTTAGATTTGCCAAAGTATGACAGGTGTAAAAGCACTGAAAAAGTATAGAGAGTCACGTAAACATTAGCTATTATTGTGGATTTTCACATTTGCTGGAAACTAGTGATCTGAGTACATTATCAGTTCTCACAAATAATTGACCAGTCTCAATTAGTGAGCACCTTGGTGAAGTAGCCCAGTTTTCTAAGGAAACCTATTTCAAGGCAAGGATGGAGGACATGGGATTCTCCCCTTGATCCTAATCTCCATTTGGCAGTAGGCTAACTGGAGTTCCCAGCACCCTGGGGGTTATTCTGAAAACAGGGGCACTCACTGTAGCATTCTGCACATCTTCTTTCACCAGGTGGATCCTCAGGCCTTCTGGGGTCAACAGACTTGATCCATTTCCATGATCTTTTCTCAAGTCAGGCTGGGCTGCTGCTGGTAAACTGGGCAGGGAAGCAACATCAGGCAGGGTGTCTTTAAATACACTTTTGGCACTTTCAGCAAAGGCCTCAACAGTCTTCTCAGCTATATCCACAAGGTAAATCTCTTTCAAGGTGCATCCATCCTTTTTACACTGGAACCATTCCTTGATCGCCAAAACAATGGCCTCCACACACTGGGATAGAGGAAAGCTTAAGGTTCTGGAACTAATAGCAGGGATGGCTATGGATTGGTACTTGTGTTTTACAGCCAAATTGAGACTTTCTTTCACAGCATTCTTTAGCTGCAACACACATTTCTGGGCCTCATCACTCTTCCACTGGGGCCCCACTGCGTGGATCACATGTTGGTATGGGAGCTTTCCTGCTTTCGAGATGACCGCATAGGGAGGTGAGAGCTTGCCCTTTTTCTTCAATATCTGGTCACAGTCTTCTTGAAGCTCAGAGCCAGCCGCTCTTAGAAGAGCAGCAGCCAATGCCCCCCTGAGCTTGAGTTCCTCATTGGCCGCATTCACCACCACCTGGACGGGAAAGTGCGTCAAGTCGCCTTGCTGCACAATTAGCGAGACTCCAGGAGCTAAATCTGTCCGAAAAAAGCACCTCTGCCCACCAGTGCCGCGTCCCTCCTTTTCTTCATCTTTCTTCAGTTCAATAAAACAACCAAATAATCTTCTGACCTCACTTTTATAATACCGTGCTTTATCCTGGAAGAACTGACCAGCTCCTGGTTTATCAATACGGACGCTTTTAACACACACCGAATCCAAGGCTTGTCTGACAATTTTCATTCCCTCCAGGACTTTGGCCTTTGGGCCAATTAGTGAAATGCTTTTTTGCTTGTTCTCAGGATTAAAATTTACCTGAACATTCATCCCCCTTATATTTGACCAGATTTGCTTTTCTGCTTTTAAATAATCAACAATTAAGGAACTCTTTACTCCAGTCCATCTCTCTATTTTTGAGTGCTTTTCCACGAAGTCAGAAAGCAAGCCGTAGATTTTACGTACTTCTCTTTCACAGCCTGCAATGATGACCTGGGCTGCAGTTCCTGAAGTTACCTCCTGGATTACTACAGTCTTTGAGGAGGAATTGTGTTTCTTACACAAATTTCCAGTGAGCCCTTTCCAATTCTTGCCATTAAGGACTTCCCTGTCCTCAATATCAATGCAATTACAAATTAAGGCGCTCTGCATTTGCTTTTCAGCTTCTGATAGGACTTCAGAAGAGAAGCCAGTTAAGAGGACGGTTGTGCCCTCTAGCTCGTAAACTGCAAGAATGTTCTGTGCTGTAAAGAGAGACTTAGAGAATTCTGCACAGTCAACCTGTTGCAGAAACTGGAAAACCTCAGGGTGAACATGAATGTTTCTCTGAGCCATGGTGTATACCTTTTCCTGGATTTCACACTTTACTTTATACACTTCTGCAGGGAGTCCTTTGAAGCACATGTGTTGAGAGGCTTCATCATAATAAATTTCCACATCTGGGCACTCCGTGTGGAGCTGCTCTTGTATGCCACTGTGCAAAAGAAGTGAATACTTGCTTGAATTAATGGCCAGTTTTTGTTTCAGACTTTGCTCTTCTCTTTTAATATTTTGAATGGTGCTTTCTATTAAGTCCTTGATCTGTGGCTCAATGTTTTGTACATCCTCTGACTCCCCCACTAAGGTTACAATGCTTGCAAGTGCATCAAATTCAATCAAAATTCTATCATCTTCTAAACTGTCTTTAATGGTGTCCCACACTGTTGGATCCACTTTAAATGAGGTCACTGTATATTCAGACCTGATGTCAGAGAAAAGTGTGGAAGCATCTTTCCGCCAAGTCTTGACTCTTAGTCTTCCTTGATTGACTAATGTGGCTGCAGGTCTGATGATCACTTCATTGCTGAGCTGGCACCATGTCAACTCACAGTGACAATATCTCATTTTATCACGTATCTCCTCAGTCAGATGATTCTTTTTCTGCAAGAATTTCCATAAGGAAAGATCCAGTGGTTCTCTGAATGATGCCGGAAGCTTGATCAGAGGTTTCTCCTCCCCATACAAGGCTGTGCCCAAAGAAGGATAGTATGGGAACACAGAGAGTGGCATATTATTGAGGTCAAGTTTCTTGGTCATGATGGTGTCCATCACTTAAAGGAAAGAAATAAAATAAACTCAGTATAATGTTTCAGAAGCAAAAACAAGCAAACAAATTTTCCTATTCTGGAGAAAAAAAATCCTAATGTTTGTAAGAACTTTGATGTGACAACAGGCTTTTAAAAAGCAACACTACTCCCAGAGTGCTCAAATATACATTGATATGTATTAATACTACACAGGTATTCCTTGTGTCATGAAATAACTACTTTCCAGCCAAGAGCACTCTATGCTGAAATTCTGTTAGGTAAATTCTATTCTGTTAAGTAAATTCTATGATAACACTAATATATATGATCACCGCCAGGTTAAGAAAGAGAGAGGAGTTTGGTCACAAGCATGAGGAGGGTGTTTGCTCCAGTGTGAAGAATGTTTTTGTTCTTAAAGCAAAGCTCATCTAGGAATCATGTTATTTCTTTCTTTCTATAATTTCTTCCTGTACAGTTGCAGAAATTTAGATTTCATATATGATTTAGATTCCATTAATACTTCTAAGAGGTGGTGCATAATAATAATTATCATAATTTACTATGTGTCAGACAATATTCTATATGTATATAACCCTCACAACAACGTTTTGAAGTAGAGACACTATTGTTGTCATCCTTATTTACAAATGATAAAACTGAAGCTAGGAGATGTTAGGTAACTCTAATAGGGTCACATAGGCTGAAAATGGGGCTTCCAGGTGGTGCAGTGTGAAGAATCAGCCTGCCGATGTAGGAGACTCAAGAGATGCAGGGTTGATCCCTGAATCAGGAAGATTCCCTGGAGTATGAAATGACAACCTGCTCCAGTATTCTTGCCTGGAGAATCCCATGGATAGAGGAGTCTGGTGTGCTACAGTCCATGGGATCACAAAGAGTCGGACATGACTGAGCACACACGCAGACTGTAAATATTTGAGCTAAGATTCAAGCCAGTGTCTTAACCCCAAAGCCCATACTCTTGCCCCTCTTCCAAACCAAGGTCATCCTCATGGTCATCCGACAACCCAGCCCCAGAGACTGATTCAGTAAGTCTTGCATCTCCCTTGTCCCTGCTCTAATGCCCTTCCTGTCACATTTACTGGGACACCTATTGGGGGATGTGTGTGTGTGTAGAGGTACTCTTCTCCCCCATGCCCCTCCTCACTTTGTGTTTAGTTGTTAGACAGGTACAAGGGGTCTAAGCAGGAAGGGAATTAGAATGAACTCCAGTAGCAACTTGGATTAAAGCAGTATCTTGTGAAAAGACGTCAAAAATAACTTCACCTTGTGCACAATTGGCTCCTAAGCCTGAAGGCAGACCTAATGAAAAGAACATGACCTTTGCAGGCTCAGATACATGGCTTCAACTTCCCACCATGGCCTGCAACAGGCTCTGAGTACCAGTGAGTACCCCCATGCCAAGCACTGCACAGATACAATTTAATCTGATGCTCACAACATTCCTCTGAGGTAAGTAGTAATGGGAGCCCTATATTATAGATGGAAAACAGAGACTTTTGTGGGTTAAAGTAACTTTCCCAAGATCACAAAGCTAGTAAGCACCAAAGCCAGGCATTTGAAGTCAGGTCTGTCTGGCCCAAGAACCATCAAAGATGTCACCTTTATGTGCCTTAAGATCGCTATACTGTTTTCCTCCTCTGTTTAAAAAAAAAAAAAAAAAAGTATATAACCACAGATTCTTATGAGGATTCAGCAAGATACTATTACAGAAAACACAGCAAAAGATCTCATGTACAACAAGCATTCAGTAAAAGTGCCCTTCCTGACAGGGTAAGATATATGGAGAGAGTAATATGGAAACATACATCACCACATGTAAGATAGATAGCCAATTGGAATTTGCTGTATGACTCAGGGAACTCAAACCAGGGCTCAGTGACAACCTAGAGGTGTGGGATGGGGAGGGAGGTGGGAGGGAACATAAGTAAGCCTATGGCTGATTCATGTTGATGCTTGGTAGAGTATATGATACTGTAAAGCAATTATCCTTCAATTAAAAAAAATATTTTTTTAAAGAGTGTCTTCCTTAAGGTTTTGAGAATTGAATTCTGTGAAGCTGAACAAAATAATTTTAGATAAATAATAACATAATTTTAAATCCAGCTTTATCTACAGTTTGTCTCATTATTAACTCTTTGTAAATGATAAAATATCCTCCAAGAAAAACTGATGTTCCAGATGCAGAGGCGACTGGGGCAAAGTGGAGAAGTTAGCACAGATTATGGTGCCAGTACAGTTCAGCTCAGTTCAGTCGCTCAGTTGTGTCCAATTCTTTGTAACCCCGTGGACTGCAGCAGGCCAGGCTTCCCTGTCCATCACCAACTCTCAGGGCATGCTCAAACTCATGTCCATCGAGTTGGTGATGCCATCCAACCATCTCATTCTCTGTCATCCCCTTCTCCTCCTGCCTTCAATCCTTCCCAGCATCAGGATCTTTTCCAATGAGTCAGTTCTTCCCATCAGGTGGCTAAAGTATTGGAGCTTCAGCAACAGTCCTTCCAATGAATAATCAGGACTGATTAGGATTAACTAGTTTGATCTCCTTGCAGTCCAAGGGACTCTCAAGAGTCTTCTCCAACACCACAGTTCAAAAGCATCAATTCTTCGGCACTCAGCCTTCTTTAGGGTCCAACTCTCACATCCATATGTGACTACTGGAAAAACCATAGCTTTGACTAGACGGACCTTTGTGGGCAAAGTAATGTCTCTGCTTTTTAATATGATGTCTAGGTTTGTCATAGCTTTTCTTCCAAGGAGCAAATGTCTTTTAATTTCATGGCTGCAGTCACCATCTGTAGTGATTTGGAGCCCAGGAAAATAAAGTCTGTTTCTGTTTCCATTGTTTCCCCATCTACCGTGCCAGACTCAGATTCAAATCTGGCTCTGTTACTTACTAGCTATGTAACCTTGGTCAAGTTATTTGACCTTCCTGTGCCTCAGTATTCTCAGATCACAGTAATCTAATAGCAGTGCCCATTAGCAGTGTCTATGAATGCACTTGGTAGCACCCTGTAGAGCTATGCAAACATAAGTCATAATCATAAGAAGGCACAGCCAGAGAAAGGGAAAATCAGTGTATCTCAGGCACAGAAAATGGGAAATGAGTGAGTTTTGAACAGGAGGTGTGGTCAACATAGTCAGATGTTGCAAAGAGGTCAGGGCAAAGAGTAACCTTTGAGAGTGCCCCTCAGATGTGGTCTGATGCTGCTACCGCTGCTAAGTCACTTCAGTCGTGTCCGACTCTGTGCGACCCCATAGACGGCAGCCCACCAGGCTCCTCCGTCCCTGGGATTCTCCAGGCAAGAATACAGATGTGGTGTAGCATAAAGTAAACCTGAATAAAACAGTTCCCAATATTATACATACATATGTAGCATAGACATTCTGAGGATACACGCAAGATGCCCTCAAGATGCTTGAAAGCTTCATAGCTGTCAACTCCCAGCTTACATGAAGTTAACTTGTCAAGTAATACCTTTATGTAGCTTTCTCCCTGGGCCCAAGGCCAGACTGAGAGAGATTTAAAGCACAGGCAACAGAAGCTCGTCTTTTGTCCCTTTGCCCAAGGAACACTACCTCTTCCACTCCATTTTAATCCAAACCATACCTTAACTGCAATTTCCCAACACATAAAAGCTAAAAGGAGTTTCCACCAAGTACCCGCCATGAAACAGTTTAAGTGGAAAATTCTGAAAGAGATGGGAATACCAGACCACCTGATCTGCCTCTTGAGAAACCTGTATGCAGGTCAGGAAGCAACAATTAGAACTGGACATGGAACAACAGACTGGTTCCAAACAGGAAAAGGAGTACATCAAGGCTGTATATTGTCACCCTGCTTATTTAAATTCTATGCAGAGTACATCATGAGAAACGCTGGGGTGGAAGAAGCACAAGCTGGAATCAAGACTGCTGGGAGAAATATCAATAACCTCAGATATGCAGATGACACCACCCTTATGGCAGAAAGTGAAGAAGAACTAAAGAGCCTCTTGATGAAAGTGAAAGAGGAGAGTGAAAAGTTGGCTTAAAGCTCAACATTCAGAAAACTAAGATCATGGCATCCGGTCTCATCACTTCATGGCAGATAGATGGGGAAACAGTGGAAACAGTGTCAGACTTTATTTTTCTGGGCTCCAAAATCACTGCAGATGGTGACTGCAGCATGAAATTAAAAGACGCTTACTCCTTGGAAGGAAAGTTATGACCAACCTAGACAGCATATTCAAAAGCAAAGACATTACCT
>NW_011494604.1:659463-673051 GCF_000754665.1 Bison bison bison | reverse complement strand
AGGCTATGGTTTTTCCAGTAGTCATGTATGGATGTGAGAGTTGGACTATAAAGAAAGCTGAGTGCCAAAGAATTGATGCTTTTGAACTGTGGTGTTGGAGAAGACTCTTGAGAGTCCCTTGGACTGCAAGGAAATCCAACCATTCCATCCTAAAGATCAGTCCTGGGTGTTCATTGGAAGGACTGATGTTGAGACTGAAACTCCAATACTTTGGCCAGCTGATGCAAAGAGCTGACTCATTGGAAAAGATCCTGATGCTGGGAAAGATTGAAGGCAGGAGGAGAACGGGACGACAGAGGATGAGATGGTTGGATGGCATCACCGACTCGATGGACATGGGTTTGGGTGAACTCCGGGAGTTGGAGATGGACAGGGGTCCTGGCGTGCTGCGGTTCATGGGGTCGCAAAGAGTCGGACACAACTGAGCGACTGAACTGAACTGAAGTGGCATTCCACGTGATTCTGTTTCATGCTCCCTCTGTTAATCCCAAGCATAACATCCTTTCTTCCCCTAAAAAGTCTGGCTCCCTAATTCCTACTCCTCAGCCTTTATCTCTGAACATCAGCAAAATCTCCTAGCTGACTTTGCACATGCCTTAGAGAACTGGCAATCTATGTCTAAGAAACCCTCAGAAGTGCTTCCCGAAGGTTCAGCGGAATGAGGTTTTCAGAGTTGCCACAAAGAACGATCCTATAGGCATCCACTGAGCATGTGATACCACCACTGTTAATTTCTGAATGATGACACTGACAGGTGAAAAGGGAAGTAAAGATACTTTATAGAAACTGTTTGTGTTTCTGAGTATATCTTTACTTGTTGAAATTAACTTGAGAATTTCTATCAAATGTAGAGCTAAAACATAGATCACCTCTTTGAAAACAATATCTCAAAGACTCTAAGAATTATATATTTTTATATATTTTTCAGTCTATCGTAAGTAGAGACTCATGAGAGAATCTCCTTATATCTTTCAAAAACTTGACATTGCTTCTCCAAATTTTGAATCAGTGGTTTCACCAAGTATCGGATGTACAGGATTACTACTTGGATTTCCGAGAAAAAATAAAACTTTTAACTGTTAAGATCTACTACAATATTTTCAGTTATGCCAGGTATGGTTTACAAAATTAAGATTAATAGATATTACCTTTTCTGTCAAAAAATTCAATCAGTGCTGAACTCTCCTCAGGGAAATATTCGATGCTGGCAACTCTTCCCCCTCCATTATGAGGATTTTCAAATAAACATTTTAAATCATGGTCATGAACACCAGGTGGCAGGTTTTCAACTCGAATTGTTTTTGTCACTTCCAGAAGTCTTGCAGAAAGCTGAAGTCTTTTCACTGAATTGTGCTTGGGACATTCACCGACAAATTTCAAGGCATCTACAAACCATAATCAATAAATCAATCAAAAAATTATATCTTCATATTGTATAGAAGAAATTGAATATTAATTGAGAAAAAGGAAGCAGGCTAAGCACTCAATTTTTAAATGCAAGATTTTAATCCCCACAGGAGAATCTATATGCCTATAGATTCCATGGAAGCTTCTGAAAAATAGTGCAAACAGGAATGTCTTACCGGTATTGCTGACAAGCATGTCCCTGCCTTTAGTCACAGCTCTCTCCACCTCCTTGACATCACTACCTGAATGCATCTCTACAACACAAATCTTATTTCACTCTTTCCTCAAGTCCTGAAATGGCTCCCCATCACTTGCAGGCATGAGTTTAAGCTCCTTAGTGAGGCATACAATGCCCTTGGCTGCTGCTGCTGCTAAGTCACTTGGCTATCTAACCCCAAACTAATTTCTAAACATCACCTCTGTTTATTACCTCCATTTATTTTATTTTCCACATTGACACACAACCCAGTCATTCTTTCAAAAACTCCATTCTCTCTTGCCTTTGTATATATAATTCGCTGCGCCTAAAATGCCCTTCTCCAATGTTTTTATCCTGCTCCTGTTCCTCCTTCTGGACTCAGTCCAATTATCTCTTTCAAATTAATAAATATTGATAGTGAGTCCGTGATGTACAAGATACCATGCTAGGATCTGGGGATACAGGGATGAATGTAACATGTCCTTGAAAGCTCACCATCTAAGAGGGAAGAAGTCTTGAAAGCAAACAAATGGCCTATTTGGGGACCAAATGAGGTGGGAAAACTAAGACTGGGAATCAGACAAGGGTTCTCAGAGTAAGCAGTCACTGATCTGAGTTTTGAAGGACAAAGAAGACTTTATCAGGGAGATAAGGGAAGGAAGGGGCTTTTCAGGTGGCTCAGTGGTAAAGAATCTGCCTGCCAGTGCAGGAGACTGGGGTTCAATCCCTGGGTTGGGAAGATCTCCTGGACCCACTCCAGTATTCTTGCCAGGATAATCCCAGGGACAGAGGAGCCTGATGGGCTACAGTCCATGAGTTTGCAAAGAGTGGGACATGACTGAGCAACTGAGCACGTAAGGGGAGGAAACGTTTCAGGCAGAGGGACTAGTAGGGTGTATAAATAACACAGCATATCTGAGATCTGATAGCCTGTTACTTCTGCAGTATAGACATCAAAGAAGACCAAGTCACCATGTTGGGTCCCCTTTCCTCCCATTCCCCACAGCCTGCTGTTCACAGCTGAGAAAAGCAGCTTTTCCTCCTGCATCTTCATTACTGACTTATGAATGGGTTTCTTCCTGCCCCATATGAGTTCCTCAAGAGCCGTAAGCAAGAATCATTCACCTTTGTACCTACAGCCCCTAGACTAGTACCTCACACCTAGTAGGTATGCAAGATTTTTGCTCAGCGAACAAAAGCAAGTCGACTTAGTTTTACCTTTATAAGAAATAATCATAAATTGAACCTGTGCTGGTTGATTAAGATCAACCATTCCACTGCCATGACCATGGAATAGTGAGGGCTTGGAATTAGAAAATTTCCTTGTCTTCTGCAGATAGCTCTTCCAATTTCAGAAACTGTCCAGACTCCCCACACAGACCTTAAAGAGCATGCACTTTCTGCAGCAACTGCATTTACTCATCCCTGCATATGTGATAACCATGCAAGTACTAAGGAAATATATGGTAAAGAGAATAAGAGAACAGGCTCTATAGAGATTGGCTGCCTCGGTTCAAATCTAGCTCTTCCAGGTACTAGCATCTCTGTCTCCCCAACTGTAAAATGAAGGACAATAATAACCTCAGAAGGTTGTTGAAATGAACAAATAAATTGATACATGGAACAAACTCAGCATAGTACCTGACTTACAGTAGCACTAAATGAATGTTTACTGCTATTACTATTACTCTCCAGTAAGTCCAGTTAAGTAACACAGATCAGTATTTACTCATCTCAGTGAGACAACACACAGGAAACACTGAGTCCTCTGCTCAGAATCTCTAATAACCTGAGACTTTAGATTTCTATTTGGGTGTGTTACTTCTGTCTCACTTCTCTCTCAGTCTCTGTCTGTTTCTCTCTCACACACACGCACACCTACACACAACTCATACAATAAAGTCTGTTTATTAAACATACCAGAGTTTGGTTTCAAGATGAATTTGCTTCTCTTTCAAAATAAGAAATTAATATTAACTTACGAGCTACTAGAGAGGCTGCCGCGGTGGTTCAGATGATAAGGAATCTGCCTGTAATTCAAGAGACCAGAGTTTGGTCCCTGGGTCAGGAAAATTCCCTAGAGAATGAAATGGCAACCAACTCCTGCCTGGAGAATTCCATGGACAGAGGAGCCTGATGTGCTATTAGAAAGAATGAAGCTTTCAGAGACGTTCCATAAGCTAGGTGTTCCAAACCCCAAAGTGTAGTGCAAGAAGGCTGACAAATGGAGCATCATTTGATCTTACCAGTATACGTTTGAAAGGTAACTACAGCCACATTAAAGTCTCGTATGATTTCCAATTTAAAGTTATCATTCGTCAGGCCACTTATATTCTCCACTAAAAAGATTAACATCTCATCAGTCACATTTGCCTTGAGATTTTCAAATGCAACCAAAGAGGAAATATCTTCACACTCTTTTGGGGTGTCTTCCTCTTTTTCTGATCTTCTACTGAGAGAGAGGTCTTCCTCTAGTTCTTTTGATGCATCTGATTTTAGGGAGACAAAAGGGTACAAGATGTTAGATTTATCTTTCATGTTCTTAGCAAAATAAATTATCATAGGCTAATATGTAAAATAGATAGCCAGTGGGCATTTGCTATATGACTCAGGGAACTTAAACCAGGGCTCTGTAACAACCTAGAGAAGTGGGATGGGGAGGGAGGTGGAAGGGAGGTTCAAGAAAGAGGGGACATATGGATACCTATGGCTGAGTCATGTTGATGTTTGACAGAAACCAACACAATACTGTAAAACAATTATCCTTCAGTTAAGAATAAATAAATGTTAAAAAATTATCACAGGCTAATTACACTGCCTGCTTCCTTTCCTGGTTTCAAAGTTGACATAAGTTACACAAGTAACATGCCAATTATGTCTCAATAAAACTAGAATAAAGAAAGATTAAGAATTGGGGGAAAATGGATCTTAGAAGACTTTCAGCTTAATTTAGTTAAAAATAAAAAGTATTTGATATGATGCTGATCATGATTATGTTCAATTTTATTACACTCTTTTCTGCCTTGTTTCTCTGAGGAACCTGCCTTGCTTTTCATAACACTTGACATATATTTCTATCAAGCACCATATTACAGTTACTGAACCAAGCTTCTCCAAAGCAAGGGACACATTTATTCACCTTTGTATTTCTGGCTCATGGTATACAGCTGAAGCTCAATAAATGTCTGCTGAATTGAAGATTTACTGCTTAGATTACCAGAGGAAAGCAATATTATCCAATGATGCCCAAACATGGGAATCACCTAACATATTATGTTCTGAAAAGCAATAATTTCCAATCACTGGGGGAAAAAAAAGGATTCTTACAGCGAATGACTAAGGAATGCACATGGAAGATAAAATGGCACAGAGAATTATGTGTATACCTCAAACTTATGGAATAGCAACCACCCCAGTCAGGTGCACCTCTCTACTGTGACCATAAAGAGTTGCATGTACACTTGACCCTTGAACAACATGGGGATTAGGAGCCCAAACCCCTGCACAGTCAAGTATCTGTGTATAACTTTGACTCCTCAGAATCCTAACTACTAATAGCCTACTGTTGACCGGAGGCCCTACCAATAACATGAACAATTGATTGACACATATTTTGTATGTTATATGTACATCTACATATATTTTATGTGTTCATGATATAACTAATTTTTTCTTAATTTGTTCAGTATTTCTAAGCTATGTGGTTCATCTGTGAATTTCTTCCAATTGTCACAAATTTCCAAAAATTTTTCAAATATATTTATTGAAAAAAATTCATGTACAGTTTGATCCACACAGTTCAAATCCAGGTTGTTCAAGTGTTAACTGTATACAGAAGATCAGTCTCACACTATGCTTGTGCCCTGAAGCATGATGAGTATGTCACGATCTTTAGACATTCTGTGAGCAACTATCCCCTTAGAGCCCTATGTTTATGGCACTGGTTGTGTGGTGATGGGTACACACAAAAAATGTTGGAAAAGGAAATTACCAATTTTCTAAAGGAGGTACACAAAAAATAAAAATAAGAAGGAGCTGACATTATTATGGCAGAGTAAATGCTATCTGCTCACCAAACCCATTTTGTTTTCATCCTGGGCAATATTTTTGAAAACTATTAACTCCATTCCAGTTAATTTCAAGAGTCCTGGCCTTAGGGCCATTGTCAAGATTCAGTGTGAAGCAACTATTCAACAAAGAACCTCTTCTTCCAACTCTTAAAGGGGTCAACTTAAGTATCTTGTTGAAGACCACCCCAATTCCTGGCTGGTTACTACAATTAGAGTGAAGCTCAGGTTACAACAGGTTTAGTAAATGCATCTAAAATCTCCAGGACATTGGTGGAGGCTGATTGGCTCTCCCTGAGTACATACTTGGAGCATTAAGCAAATCTGAAACAGTGCTAACAAATGTTATGACAGGCTGAAATCTATAAAACCATAAGAAACACAGACTTGATTAATTCCAAAAACGGTACAGATATAAATGTACTACAAATATAAAACCACTTTCTGGTACAAAATTGAGCTTGAAGGTACAGCATGCAAAGAATCTTTCAAGAAACAGATATGGGTTTAGGGAGTCACAGTGAACAAATACTGGGAGTTGGGCGAGCCATATCTGAAGAAGACAAAGCAGAACTTCCTCTAAAGAGACAAAAAATTCTTGTCTCATAAGCAGCAGGAGCTTCTCAACCATGCATACTCTATTCTACAGTTTAATGGTACATCCATATTAGGCAGAAACAACCTATACATCCCTATCCAGGCATTTTGCCAAGTTAAGGCAGATCTCATCCCAGAGCTATTTTCAGAAAAGGAAAGCTGCAAAAATCTAAACATGTTCTTAAGAAAATTTCAATTTTAGAGGACAATATTTAAACTTTTCTTGGGAATTCCTCTTCCCTAAGCTTTGTATATATGGATCACCTTCTCTTTCCCGCTTGGCCATTCAGCCCAGTCCATCTTCCTCCCATTTAGAACAGCATGCTTAGCCAGGAAAACGCGTGTCTTCTTTAACAAACGTCAGGTGGCACGCAGGCCAACACCCAGACACAAGTCAAGTAGCAGAGTCCACAACAGCTACTGGATTGTTGGCTGTTTCCTACAGCAGATGGGATAAGTGCTGATCTGGAGGGCTGCATTCATATCCTGCACCCAGCGCTCAGAGAGCAGTGTCAACTGACTTAGCTGCACACAGCTCCCACTGTCACGTCATGTCCTTGCTTCTCAACAGGTGATTGGGCACAGGTAGAGTCTAAAGGTCACTTCATCCACCTACAGGTACCTCTTTATCCTCCCATCAATTGCAAGGTACTCTCAGTCCCCACAGAGAGAGTTGTTCCCATCCTTCTGATCTGAACCCTTAGAACTCAAGAGGCAGCCGTTGAGCAGATGGCTGAAAGGATGGAGATGATGCAGCCCAAAGCATCTCTCAGCTGAGCAAACCCTGCCTTATGAGGTCAGGAAGAAAAGGGTGACCTCTGCAATGCAAAGTGTTTAGTAAAAGCAAAACTGCCTGATAAATGGAAGTTACCTGATTCTTCAACCTGTTCTTTGGTCTTGGATTCCTGAAATCAAACAATAAAGTTGCATTAATAAATTACTAATAATTTATTTACATTAAGAAAGTGTCCCTAGGGCCAGCCTAAAGATGTAGGGTCTACAGAAATGATAACTAAAAACTCAGGCAATAATGCTGTTGAATATACCTCACATTTCATAGCATATCCACTTAGCACACAATCACCAGTAAAAACAAGTCACAAAACTCCAAAGGAACACCAAATGTTCGTGGTAAGACCTAAATCAGAGAAATAATGCAGCTCATGTTCTTTTCCCCATTTAACAATGAATGTTTTTTAATTCAATACTAAATATTGAATGTTTAGTATTAACAAGCACTAGGCCAAGTGCTTTCTTTACTAAGACTGTTTCATTTAATCCTCACAACAATCCAATAAACCAAAGAGGTCAACACTATTACTATCCCATTTTACAACTGAGGAAATACTTAACATATGGAGTATAGATCACTCGCCCCTCTAAACCATGTGAACATAAAACAAATATGGCAAGTTCCAGGTTATTAAGTACCTACGATGAACAGACCCAAGATTTTACATCTCAAACCATCATTATGGTAGCCCCTCAATCTTGAATTTTCATAACAACAAAAAGTGCTTTCTCTCCCATTACCCCATCACCACTCTCACTCCCTCCACATCTATAAATTGCTTTTCTCACCCCAGTGAGAGTTATACTTCTCATTCTACTATGTTTTCCTTGTCGTGGTTCCCATCCCCACATACCTTGGGAGAACACCCGACTTCCCTTGTAATCACCGTTATAATTACCTTTGTGGGAATTTTCCGCTCCTGGACTTCATCTGGGACTGTGGGAATCTGGACAGTTAACTTGAATGTTCCTTTTCCTGGCCATTCTAACTCATGGCTCTCTCTCTCCAGAACTTGCTGCCGAACTGAAATTTTTAAGAAAAGCTGTTAAGCAATCTTTATTAACAAAATTATTCTATGATTTCCATAAATTTCATCATCATCTGTCAGTGGCTTGGTCAACTTCTCAAGAGAGGCTGTGTATGATGAAAAGAGGAAAAATTTAGCAAGCACACAGATATGAATTCTATCTTTAAATTTCCTTTTTTTTTTAACCCTAAGCATGTTCCTGAATAAGCTTTACTGACAAAATCTCAGTCTTCTTGTCTGTTAATTAATGAAGACTGTCTTATGTGTTACATGGATTAGACTGAAGAAATATTATAAGGAACTTAGTACAGTACCCTTTGCTCAGTGGGCACTCAGAAAGGTAGAAATATTTATTCTACAATGAAAGGAAAGAATTAAAGCATCTCTCACTGTAAACTACTGATACTAAGATATGACATTATGAAAGCCATATTTTAGGAAACTGGCTCAGCTGACAATGAGCAGAATGGAGAGCAGCCCTCTTAAAAAGGTATTTCAATCAATTATTTAACCTGTGAAAAGAGCCTTACATAGGATAGTAAAAGGAATAGCAAAGGAGGGATGGGAAAGATTCTTACAAAATACAAAAAAGAATTAGCACATTTGGTAGCTGAGCTGTAGTGCAAAAAAAAAAAAAAAAATGAACAGTGGACATAAGTTTAAAGACCTTGATTCAAATTCCAACTCTGCCATGAAGGAACTGAGTCACTGAGAAAATATTTTAGCTTCTTGAGTCTCAGTTTCCTCAAGTGAAGCAGTGTCTGTGAATGAATTTTGTGATACTCATAAGGGCTATGTAAATGTAAGTTACAATAATAAGAAGGAGCAGCTAGAGAGAGAAAAAGAAAATCAGAGACCATGGTATCTGACGATGGAGAACAGGGAGTGGGTGAGTTTAGAGGGGAAGGCATGGCTGACACAGTCAGGTGGCACAAAGAGGTCAGGGTGAAGGAGAACCTTTGGGAGTGCCTTGCAGGCACAGGTGTGGCTCTGTCGTGGGTGCTGGGCTGCCGTGTTGTGTTTTGATGTGGTTGCCTGCCGAGGCCAAAGATATAAGCAGAATCTTTCATCAAGAAGGATTTGAGGGATGTCCCTGCTGGTCCACTGGTCAAGAAACTGGCTGCCAATGCAGGGAACACAGGTTTGATCCCTGGTTTGGGAAGATTCCGCATGCCTTGGGGCAACTAAGCCCATGTACCACAGCTATTGAGCCTGAGCTCCAGAGCCCTGGAGCCACAACTGCTGAGCCCACATGCTTCAATTACTAAAACTGGACCACCTAGAACCTGTGTTTCACAGTAAGAGAAGCCACCGCAGCTAGAGAAAGCCTATGTACAGCAATGAAGACCCAGTGCAGCCAAGAAAATATATATATATTTTTTAAAAGAAGGTCCTGAGTAGCTTTCCCACTCCAACCATCCATGGAGAGGATGAGGGAGGTGATGCCCTCACTGGATGCCACTTCAGAAACAGGCCCAAAAACAATATGAAATGGAATGCCAGACTCTAATTTCACTCTTTATGAGATGGAATGCCAGACTCTAGTTTCACTCTTTATGAGCAGGGTGAGTGTTTTTGCATGGACTCATAATGGGCTGTCCTAAGCTGAGGTGAGGACTAAGGACTGGATAAGACCCCTGAGCTCAGACAGCAGGCTATTTTGTAAGCCAAACTATCTAGAGCCATGGACCTCTGTGTTGCATTCTGTATATTTTGGAAGAGTCCTGTCCAGGCACCTACATGTGTCAGCCTATTCTGAGATTGTGTGTAATATGTATAGGTACGACTATTTCAAGAGAACAGATGGCAGCAGTATCAGTAAGTGATCCAAAACAAGAAAGTGAATCTGGGAGGAAAAGAGATGAAATGGTGACGTCTAACCACTCTTGGACTTCCTGGTAGCTCAGTGATAAAGAATCCACCTGCCAATGCAGGAGACATGGGTTCGATCCCTGGGTTGGGAAGATCCCTTGGTAAAGGAAATGGCAACCCATTCCAGTATTCTTGCCTGGAGAATCCCATGGACAGAGGAACCTAGAAGGCTACAGTCCATGGGGTCACAAAGAGTCAGACACAACTTAGCAACTAAACAACCACCACCACTACCTTTACCCATGTGGACAGGCTCTCTTGTGCATCAATCTCAGACCATCCATATGTAATTATATTTAAGAAGTTGGGTTCCCTTACCTCAAAGAAGCTGACAATAATAAGGAGCCAAATAATGACCAAAAAAAGATGACAAATATGCATATCTGAAACAGAATTTTAAATCTCACAAGTTAATTTACACTTGACTTTCCAGAAATTCAGCCAATTATATAAAACAATAGAGCTTCCAGATAGTTTGTTTCCTATCCATTCATTTCTACAGAGAAGTGCTTTGGGGCTCGTGCTTATGTAAATGATAAGGCCCAAGTTGTGTTACACTATGGGCCTGCATCTGTTGGGGCCACTTCCTGTTGTGGAGGGCAGAGGGCATTCCCGAGAGAGAGAGCTCTACCCTTGGGGCAATGATGGGGTAAGTCATTCGATGTTATCAAACTCCTGACTGCTGAGAAAGCCATTCCTCTGGTAGGAAATCAAAACTAAAAGGGATTTTTCCACTCCCAAGAACTTTGACCATACAAGGATTTGAGTTGAACTCAGTTTGAGTGTCTGTGCAAGGGGTACTGCAAGAGGGACATTCAAGAAGTCTAGGGCTGGAGGAAGGGAGGAAGTGGGCTGGGAGGTAGGAAGGAAGAAACCCGGCAGGGAGACTGAAATCATTTCTGCTTTGAGGACTAGAACAGAATGATATTATCTTCACACAATTATATTTTTGCTGTTTGTATTTTTATGATGTTTGTATTTCCTACAATCATTTCTTTTTGTTCCAGGTCATCAACAAACAACAGGGATTCTCAAATTTTAATGCTGTGCTAAGTTATTTCAGTCACGTTCGACTCTTTGCGACCCATGGACCGTAGCCCACCAGGCTCCTCTGTCCATGGGATTCTCCAGGCAAGAACACTGGACTGGGCAGCCATTTCCTCCTCCAGGGGATCTTCCTGACCCAGGGATTGAACCCATGTCTCTTACGTCTCCTGCATTGGCAGGTGGGTTCTTTACCACTTGCACCACCTGGAAAGTCCCAAACTTCAGTGAATTGGGGTTAAACATGCAGATTCTCACCCACTCCACCTTCAGGGTACCTGAGTCTCTAGGACAAAGTTGGAAATGTGCCTTTTAACCTGTTGTGATTTGGATGCAGGGAGTCTGTGGCCCCAGTTTGAGGACAACTCTTGAGGATAATGGGATTCTAAAGAAGAAAGAAGTGTCCCTAAGGGCCAGGCCGGTGGTGATGTTGACAACTGGAATCAAAATGGTAAAACCCTGTGAGGAAAAGTGAAGCCCGAGGGGGAAATGACTTACATTGCACAGATACCCTTTAAAGCATTTCTTGGTGAAATTAATCCTTGGAAAACTTTATGACATTGTTTTAAGGGCTCTGAGTCAAGCTCATCTCCTGATCCATGCCTACATCTCCTCTGTCACACTTCACAGGGATTCACCTGTGAATCCCTTTCTATTTTGGGGTTTTATTCTTTCCTTTTTACATCCCTGCCCTAGAGCATTCCAATTGTTCTCAGGGCTTCCTAAGCCTCTAAGCTTGAAAGTGAAAGTCAGTCGTGTTCGACCCTTTGCGACCCCACGGACTGTATAGTCCATGGAATTCTCCAGGCCAGAATACTGGAGTGGGTAGCCTTTCCCTTCTCCAACAGATCTTCCCAACCCAGGAAGCAAACCAGAGTCTCCTGCATTGCAGGCAGATTCTTTACCAACTGAGCTATTAGGGAAGCCCCGCTCAATTGGCTATGGGGAGGGAATTTCCCTCTGAAAACTCAATCAACTTAGAATATCACCCCTTCCTTCCCCATCTAAAAAGTAAGAGATACAGAAAATGTCTGTATAAATTTTTATTTAAGTTGGATGATTTTGAGATCTCCTCTGTAAAGAGGAGAGAAAAACAAAAACTGCAGTTCCCCATAAGTTTTTAAAAACTGTATACTATATTTGCAGTAATATTCTGAATGAACTGTAAATAGGAGGTAGAAGAATAATGCTTATGTCAAGTCCTAATACTACAGTAGAAAAATGGAAGCAATGCAAATAAATTTTTTTCCAAAAAATAAATAAGTAACAGAAAGCACAGGGGCTCTCTCTCTCCATCAAGTGAACACCTATTATTCCTGTAGAATCAGCTACAAAACCCAGAACAGTAGAAAACACGCATCTTTCATTCACACGCTGAGTCTCCTTATTCAAGGCCTCACTGGTCCTCACTTGGACATGGCATGATCTTCTTCAGATCTAATGTCCAAGGTCTCTCCCAACAGAAATCATTGTATTATTTGCATCCAAATTTATCTCCTGAAAAATGTATATGGACATGGCCCTTCACTGCCTACCTGTGGGGGAAAGTTCATACTCCTTAGCATATCATGCAAGGCCCTCTCTCATCTCAACCCAACTTTCTAATAGCCTTAATTTGCACTCTACTTCTTTTTTAAAAGGTTTAATAAGAGAAGGCCTAAGATTTTTTAAAATTACAAGCATCCTCTTTGTAATCTTATAAAATTGCCCAAACCTCACATGTTCATTTCATGCAGGTCTCCAGACCTCACTCGCATGTGCATATGGAGAAGGCTCACTCTTCAAACCAAAGCTACCCCCAGGGAGCCCGGCACTTCCCTGGGCACTTCCCTGGAGAGCCTTTGCTGTCCTGCCCCCAGCACTGCCACCAGCTCCCATCTGAACAGCCCTCCCCAACATCTCACCTATCAAGAACTGAATTCACTTTCAGGAGTCAGTTTAGACGCGACTCTCCCAGGAGACTCTCTTTCCTTCAAACTGTGTTCAGTTGCTCAGTCGTGTCCGACTCTTTGCGACCCCATGCACTATTGGGGCCCTCCAGGCTCCTCTGTCCATGGGATTTCCTAGGCAAAAATACTGGAGTGGGTTGCCATTTCCTTCTCCAGGGGATCTTTCCGACCCAGGGATCAAACCACATCTCCTGCACTGGCAGGTGGATTCTTTAATACTTGGACCAGGGAAGTCCAAGGGTGGTTAGACATCGGCATTTCAGCTCTTTTTCCTTCTCCTTGTTTCGGATCACTTACTTCAAATTGTGTTCCCATAAAGCTCTGGAGTTTCAGAACTGCTGCTTTCATAGGAAGAAGACAATTGCAATGGCACTGCAACTCTGCCACTAACACAGGATGCCACTGCACGATGTAGCCCTGTAAAACGTCCACCAGCTCTCCGGCAGCCCCCTTCAGTCAACCATGCCAAATGTTTGTTTAACTCACCTGCGCTGGCTGCCGCACCTCCAGCAGCGCCGGAAGCGCAGCGCGGGCGGAACTGCTGCGCCCTAGACCACCTCGTCTATTCCGCGCCTCCCACCCCATGGGCTTCTCTACAGTTGCTGCCGGAGCCGGGCGGATTCTCCCGCCGTG
>NW_011494604.1:637935-659363 GCF_000754665.1 Bison bison bison | reverse complement strand
GGCGGCTGCCCCCGCCGTGCCCTCGAGCCCCAGGTTTCCCTGGAAGAGCCCAGCTTGCCCTCTCCTCCGCAGCCCTTGCCCCTCTCACCGTCGTCCGGGTAGAAGAGCACTAGGAAGCGGTTCGAGCTCCCCGGCACCGGGCAGACCTCACATTCCCCGCCTCCGGATCTCTTCCGGCTCTGGAAGTACATCTGCAACTTGGTGCTCAAGTTCTTCGGGGGCGGGGAGCCCCAGGCCCCTTCGACCAGCAGCGGGAAGGAGCCAGGCGCGGCCATCCTCATCTGCTGGCCCAGCTCCGACTACTGGTTCCTCCCCGACTCCCAGCGGTTAAGCCTCTTTCGCTTTCGTTTCCCAGAACACTCCTCCTGCCTTTGGTTTCTGCCTTTGGCTGTAAACGGTTGGCCCAAGTTAGACTAGAAACCACCCTGCCCCTCCCTCCACCTCCCATTCTTCACTTTCATCCGTGGACCACGGCAGAAGCTGGCATCGCTTTGGGGCGTCCCTCCATCTTTATGCTCGCGACCTTAACCTCAGGCACCATTTGCTACTCACCCAAGCCACAGATGAAGTCAGCCGTGCTGGGTCACTAGACCTTGTACCAGAAAAAAAAAAAAAAAAAAAAAAGCTTCATTTTTGCCCTAGGCCGCCATTTTACAAACTGTGATTCTTTAGAATTGTTTGGGGCCCATTTTCAGCCTTCTTTCAACAATTAATTAATTGTCAGAATTTTACCTTGCTTCCCTACTTTTGCATTTTGTTCCTTGACCTGTTAATATTCTACATCTAGAAATGGGGAGAACAGTACATTCACAGCTGTTTTTTAATAGAATATTTTCTAGGTGCCATGCACTCTGAATGGATTTGACAGGCAGACACAACCTGTGCCCTCACTGAGGTCATGAAACCGTGGGTATACAAGGACTTAGGACACAGTGGAGTAAGTGTTATGGGAAGGAATATACAGGTGTTGCCAGAACAAATCAGGGGAGGCTCCTAGCCTAGGTATGGGGGCTCAGGCAGGGTTTCTGGGGAGGAAACATGTAATCTGAAGCCTAAGAATGATTACAGATAGCCTTGGGCATTGGGCAAGAGGGGAGTTCCACGTGATGTGCTTGTATGGGATCCCTTGAGCTGCTCTGTGGTAACCAGGGTAGAGGCAGGAGGCCAGCCAGGTGGCTGCTGTAGTGTCAGGTGGGAGATGAGGGTGGCTGAGACCAGGGTGCTGGCCGAAGAGGACTGAGAAGGGCTGGGGTTCCAAACTGATACTGTAGGATATGGGCAACAAGAGAAGACACTCAGGCATGACTCCATGTTCCTCCATGCATGGCCTGAGCAACTGACTAGATAAAAGTGGCATCTATCTGATGGGAGCATTAAGGTGAGAGAGAGGCTAGGATTGTGTGTATCCTTGACCCGTAATGAAGGAGTGTTTCAAATACAAAGAAGGGATCATCATTCAAATACAACTAGTACATCAGGTGAGAGAAATGTCTATTGGACCCTGAGGACCTGGTAAGCACTGTCTTCTGGTGGGGAGGGAACACAGGGCGGTGGACAGAGGACCGAAAGGAAGGGAAGAGATTGTAGACAGTAAGTGTGGTCAGCTTTCTCCGGATGTGTGACTATGAAAGGGAAGAAGTTAGACAGCAGCTTATGGGTATATAGGATCAGGGAGTTGTTATTTTTGTTTTTTGGCTTTTTAAATATATTTAAGATGGAATTTAAGAATCTTAGAAATGTTTAAATATAGTTAGAAAAGTAAAAGGAAGATCGAGGACACAGGTTGTGGGAGAAGGCGGGAGGGGATCCTAGAGCCACTAGCCCAAAGAGGGGACCCTTTTACTACTGCACCGGGAAGGAGGAGCTAGAGTACAGAAGTTATATTGTTGTTAGTGGCTAAGTCGTTTGATTCTTTGTGACCCCGTGGACTGTAGCCCACCAGACTCCTCTATCCATGGGATTTTCCAGGCAAAAATACTGGAGTCGGTTACCATTTCCTTCTCCAGGGGATCTTCTTGACCCAGGGATCGAACCTGCATCTCCTGTGTTGGCAACTGGATTCTTTACCACTGACCCACTAGAGAAACACGGAGTACAGAAGTAGGTGATTCTGAATGACTCCTGATAGGAAGGTCTGGAAATTCTCTCCTGATGGATTTTGTTTTATCTGTGAAGAAGGTGATGAGGCCTCTTAGAATCTGCCAAAAGTAGAGCTTCTATTCCCTGCAGGACTGGACCTTATATATTGTCTCTTATCATAGTGAAACTAAATTTCAGGAAGAAGAGAACCAGAGATGGGCCAAAGAGCGTTTGTGTTAGTCGCTCAGTCGTGTCGACTCTTTTCAATCCCACGGACTGCAACCTGCCAGGCTCCTTTCTCCATGGAATTCTCCAGGCAAGAGTACTGAAGTGGGTTTCCATTTCCTTGTCCAGGGGATCTTCTCGACCCAAGGATCAAACTCAGGTCTCCTGAGTTGCAGGCTGATGCTTTACCGTTCAGTTCAGTACCATTACAGGGCTTTTATTTCTGATCCGTAGTAATGCTAAACAGGATTCAGATATTTTCTCCTACTTCCAGCTTTCCTCCTGCAGGTGGCGCTCGTCATCCAGTCCAAACCACCCTGGACCCCAGTAGGAGGAAGTGGAGAGTATGCAGAAGGGTCTGTCAGGGCTTTCAGACACACAGTCGTTAGAGGAAGCACACTGAGTGAAACCACCCACCCTGGCCAGGCACCATAGTAATCATCTGCATGAGTTGTTTTACCATGGGAGGTTCTGATAAGGAACACGGAACTAGTAAACCACCAGCAACCAGAAGAGTTCAGGAAAGGGCAAAAGGAGACACCACATGTCCAACCACCTCCCAGAATCCTCCTCTCTGCCATTCATCTTGGCTGAACAAGGTGTGCACCACCAGGAAGGACTCTGAGTCAGAATGATTGGCTAAAGACAACCTGGAAACTAATCCCATCACCATGAAACCCGAGACTTTGAGTCACGTGGCAGAGCAGTTCTCTTAGGTTCCCTTACCCTACTGCGCTCTGCCCAGGCACCCTTTCCCAATAAAATCTCTTGCTTTGCCAGCACATGTGTTTCCTCGGACAATTCATTTCCAAGGGTTAGACAAGAGCCCAGTTTCAGGTCCTGGAAGGGGTCCCTCTTCCTGCAACACAGTGGTGACTGTTTCCTTTCAGGGCATTGGCAGCTTTCACTCCAAACCATAGCTCAAATTAGCACCCTCCTCTAACCAGTTTGGGAATCCAGAACTGGGCAAACAGTTTTATCTTTTTCCTTACACAATCTTTTTACAAAAAATAAAAACAGAGTGAAACTGAAACTGTAGTAGAAGTTGTGGTAAGCCATTTCTGGATTTTTTTCAAGAATTGTTTTAATTATCAGCAGTATATTTTGTCACACAAGGTCTGCTCAGCATTCCTTCTCTATCATCACTGGAAAAAATCTATCAGAGGAATTAGGATGTCAGATCTTAAAAGACAAGGAAAAAAGTAATTCTAAGAGTAACAACTTGCAAACATCATTAGCCCCTGAAGTACTTTGTCTTTTCTCCTCAGTTGTTTTGCCCACTTCCACTTGTTGAACCCACAGCCTCCCTCCTCCAGCAGTGTGCTTGCTGCTGCTAAGTCGCTCTTACTCTCTCTCAATTCTTTGGCCCCATAGGGTGTTTGCTTCCTGAAACTCACTTCCTTCCGAGAAAGCAAGCATCCTGTCAGGGCTGCAGACTCCAGCAGAGATGTGGCCACATTTACATGGCTGTTCTTTGTTTCTCTTGCCAACCAGGAGTCACAGATGATCTTAATAGAACAACCCATATCTGCATTTTGGGCTGAACTTCCCTTTCTCTGCTTCATCTAAGTTCCCACTTTCAACTTCTCTACAAACTTATATAATCTAGCGTCAGCCTCCCCTTTCAAGTTCTCTACAAGCCCGCAGCAGTTCCCCCCGCCGCCCTGCCACCCATTTGTCCCACTGAAGTATATACTGGGAAATGGGTGGCATTCCCATCTGTCCTGAATCAGAGTTGTGAGCACCTCATACCCAACTCTTTGCCTCACTTTTGCTCCCAAAAATGCTTCTCTAAAAACGATGTGACCTGAGAAGTGAGGTAAGCTACCCTGCCTTCTACCTCTTCAATTTCAGTCCTCAGAGCGTCACCTGATGGACACACACCAGGTGGTGGACTTACTCCCTGTGCTCTGGTCCCTTGTAGAAGTTTCATCTTCAAACTTACACAGGGATGTCTCCAATGCCCCCACTCTCTCAGTATAGTAATTCCTAATGTATATTTTCCCCAAATAAAGTCATTTAAGGAGATCAAGGGCTTCCCTTGTGGCTAAGCTGGTAAAGAATCTGCCTGCAATGTGGGAGACCTGGTTTCGATTCCTGGGTTGGGAGCATCCCCTGGAGAAGGGAAAGGCTACCCACTCCAATATTCTGGAGAATTGGACCGTATAGTCCAATTGGAGACCAATTTGAGACCCCAATGGGGTCTCAAAGAGTTGGACCCTGCTGAATGACTTTCACTTGACTTGAATGGCTAGACCAGTGAAGCTAAGCTCTGCATGCCAGATTGGTGAGGGATACACTGAGGATACACTTCAGTTCAGTTCAGTTCAGTGGCTCAATCATGTCTGACTCTTTGCGACCCCATGGTCTGCAGCACGCCAGGCTTCCCTGTCCATCACCAACTCCCAGAGCCTACTCAAACTCATGTCCATTGAGTCAGTGATACCATCCACCCATCTCATCCTCTGTCATCCCCTTCTCTTCCTGCCTTCAATCTTGCCCAGCATCAGAGTCTTTTCCGGTGAGTGAGTTCTTCGCATCATGTGGCCAAAGTATTGGAGCTTCAGCTTCAGCATCAGTCCTTCTGTCAGGTGAGTGTATGCTCCTCAGTTTTTGTCTTGTCACAACAAAGATTTGGAGTGATGGACATTAAAGCCCCCTCGGCATGTCATAGCTCTCGGGGCTTGGACAGACTGTGTTATAGCTCTCAGGTCTCAAACAGACCATGTTATAGCTCTTAGACAATCAGTGTTACAGCTCAATTTTATTTAGAAGATAGCAGGAGAATCCATCCTAGAAGCGTGAAGTCATGCCAACCCAAAGACACGAAGAGAAGAGTGCCCCAGTGTGCAGAAGAGAAAGAGACCCCCAGCCCTTTGGCTCTTCTATTTATGTTTTTCTTCCCCCTGGGCCTGCCCTATGCAAATTGGGCTTAGTCAGGAGTGCTGTTCTACCTGAAGTCCTCACTCCAGTCCTCGGACCTTTCTTTGACCTTCCTCTGTTCTATTTTTGTGGGCTTTTCCCTTCTTTGTCTTTAGCCACCACCATTTTGGACTCCTTTTCCCTATTCTAACTACCTAACACTTCCAATGAATATCCAGGACTGAGTTCCTTTAAGATTGACTGGTTTGATCTCCTTGCAGTCCAAGGGACTCTCAAGAGTCTTCTCCAACACCACAGTTCAAACTTATATGGTCCAAATAGCAAAGTGTGATAGTGAGGGTGTGAGGGGGAAATGGGATCTCTCATGTGGTGGGTGATATGTTAACTTCCCCTTGTAATTTTGCCACTTTTCCCTTATCTTCTTTTGCTTTTGCTTAATTTAAGGGTATATCAATTCAAGACTTTATATCATCCAAGTAAAGTGTTTCTTTTTGTCATTAATGTGTGCTGTTCTTTCTCCTTTATTAATTCTCATTGCCTTGAAGTCCATTTTGTCTTATACTATAACCACTTTAATTTAGTTAGTCCTTGCTAAGCGTTACAGACATTTTGAGTAGGTTGGCTGCTTTCTCAGAGGCAGTCTCCCCTTCCTTGTTAGGAGCAAAGTGCTTAGGTAAAGCAAATGCCCTTTCAGACACACACTTGACTCATGGTTGGGCTAAGTCAATTTTACTCATCTTATTCCCTTCTTATAGAATTGGTTTAGGCATGACCATTTTATCCAGTTCTAGGCAAAGAGATAGAAAGGGAATTCTGCTTCTAGAAAATACTTTTTTCCCCCCTCCTTATATAGAGACACAATGGGAAATCCCTTGTAAGGGAATCCCTTACATTTTGGGGGATGTAATCAGTTGGGATATGTTGATGGGAGATACTGCAGCCATTTTGTAACCATGAAGGCCAATGCCTCAGAAACACTGAGAATGGCAAATTGGAGAGAGAGAAAGAGTCCAGATCCTTGACGGTGTAATTGAGGTACAGAATCAGCCCTAGAACCACCTACCTCCAGATTTCTTACTGAGTCAGTAAATGTCCTTGTTGTTAAAACTTCTTTTAGTTTTATATTCAGTTGCCAACACCTGAAAACATCACCTAGTCTTGGCAGAGGCAGTTCTCTGCAGGCTCAGATGAACTTCCAGTGAGGGATGCAGCTGTGACCTGTCAGCAGCAGATGTTTCTAGCAACTGAGAGAAAGGTTAGTCATTCCTAAAATGGTGTCTGGATAGACACTCTTGTATCCTCTTCAAGATATTGATAGTTAGGGCAATATGATAATTGAGACCTGGGTCAGACAGACTTGGGTTAAAGACTTATTCTGTATTTTACCAGCTATGTGACCTTGGACAAATTAATAAAAATCTACAAATCTTGGTTTTTTCATCTTTAAAAAATAAATTTAATAGTACTTGCCAGTAAAATTTATTTTCAGGGTTATATAGGATAAAAAGATGAATATGTAACCAGTATCACATACTGTCTGACTTCATATGTTTAACTTATGCTGTTATATAGTAAAAAGAAAGGCCTATTAATTTATTGATATTTTCAAAGAACTGGCTTACAGATTTATTGATTTTTTCCTTCTACTCTTTCTATATTTTTTATTGCATTGATTTCTTCTTTTATCTCTATTATTGTCTTTCTTTGGTTTGTTTAAAGAGCAAGGTTTAACTTGCTCTTTTTCTAGTTTCTTAAGACAGAAATTTATACCATTGACTTGAGACCCTTCTTTTTTTATTATAAGCACTAATGTTATGTTATAATTTTCCCACTAAGCACTGCTTGAGCTGCATCCCATCCTTTTTTGATGGAGAAGGTAGGGAGAGGGTGATGAGGAGAGGTGAGGTGAAGGCTTCCTTCTGGGGTTCCCTAGAAAATACACTGGCTGGTCCAGTGGTTGACACTTGTTGCTTTCACCACTGGACCTGGGTTCAATCCATGGTTAGGGAACTAAGATCCCACAAGCCACAAAGTGTGGCTGAAAAAAAAAGAAGAAGAAGAAAGAAAGAAAGAAGAAAATGCACTGGAAATAATGGTTACCAACTCTTGCTCCAAGATTGTATCAGTTATATGCAAATGGTTAATAGTAGATTTTAGCCCTTAAAAGTCTATCCTTTGTCTTCTTGATAAATCACAAAGTTTTCATTCACTTAACTTAATGAGTAAATATGGCTACTTCTGGCTTTAAATAAGGAAAGCATGTAATTGAGCACTGCAGTTTACAGGTGTAGACCATCAGACAGAAGTAAGCACTAGTAGTGTCAGTCATGTCTGACTCTTTGCGACCCCATGGACTGTAGCCTGCCAGGCTCAGCTGTCCATGGAATTCACCAGACAAGAGTACTGGACTGGGTTGCCATTTCCTTCCCTGGTGGCTCGGTAAAGAATCTGCCTGCAGCACAGGAGAGTGGGATTCCTCTGGCAAAGGGGATGGCAACCCACTCCAGTGTTCTTGTCTGGAGAATTACATGGACAGAGGAGCCTGACCAGTCTATGGGGTCACAAAGAGTCAGACAAAACTGAGCGACTAACACACACACACACACACACACATAATTGGGTATGACATTTTGAAGCATCTTGTCATTCCATTGAATGAAGGCAGATCAGCAACTGGGAACAAGAGCCGTCTGCTCAGTCAATCCATTGTCTTTCATAGCCCAACTAGAGAGCCTTCTGAAGAAATCCGTGGTGTCCTTCCTCCTTGCAGTATCAAATTCAAGGTATTTGGGTATTACATTTTCATTGGTCTGAAAGTACAGTCTTGTGAATTAGTCAACATACAAGAAGGTGTGTATGTTAAAACCCTTACATTCTAGAAGTCTTTGTTCCATCGAACAGGTTTGGTACATTTTTTATTTCTGTTAGTCAGTCATACACCTGAATTAAAATAAATAAAAAATCTCTATCTTCCATATCCATCTTCCCTAATTGACATAACCAGTGAAATCAAGGCACGAATGTAAAAACATTTCAGTCTGTATTACTCTCTTGGGAATTACCTGGTGGTCCAGAAGTTAGGACTCAGCACTTTCACTTCTGAGTGCCCAGGTTCAACCCCTGGTCAGGGAACTAAGATCCCACAAGCTGTGCAGTGTAGCTACAAAATTATTCTATTTTTATATTCAGCAATGAACCTAACTTTTAAAAATTCTTGGCACAGTGAGTGCTGAGTACATTATTCTGGTTATATTTTGCTGTTTGATAACCCTCCCCAAAATATAGTGATATAAAACAATGACGATCACTTGTTACTATCATCTTGCAAGATTCTGGACTCAGGTAGACAGTCTTCATCAAGGTCTCTCATATGATTGTGGTCAGACTGTGGGTGAGGCTGGAGTCATCTCAAAGGCTGTTTTATTCACACAGGTCTGGTCCCTGCTGCTGCTACTGCTAAGTCGCTTCAGTCGTGTCTGACTCTGCGACCCCATAGATGGCAGCCCACCAGGCTCCCCCGTCCCTGGGATTCTCCAGGCAAGAACACCGGAGTAGGTTGCCAGTTCCTTCTCCAATGCATGAAAGTGAAAATTGAAAGTGAAGTCGCTCAGTCGTGTCCAACTCTTAGCGACACCATGGACTGCAGCCAACCAGGCCCCTCCGTCCATGGGATTTTCCAGGCAAGAGTACTGGAGTGGGTTGCCATTGCCTTCTAGGCTGGGATAACTAAAAAACTGAGGCTCCTCTGGCATCACCATGAACACGTGATCTCATTACGTGGTCTCTCCGGCCTGGCAGCTTCAGGATCACTGGACTTCTAACGTGGCAGTTTAGCTCCTAAGGGATGTGGAGAGGGACAAGGAGGGAAAGAGAAAGAGAGAAGAGAGAGACCAATGTTGTACCAATTTTTATGACTTAGCCCTCAAGTTATGCAGTGTTTGCTATCCAACATTCTATTCATTAGAAACGAGTCAAAGTGAGTCTCTAAAGCCATCTCACATTCAAGGAAAGGAGAAATAGACTCCACCCCCTTATAGGAGGAGTATTTATAAGAACTTGTCAACATATTTTAAAGCCAAACCTTCTTTTGAGCTGAAAAGCAATTGAACTTCCTTTATTTCTTTCTTAGCTGGTGTTGTATCCTGCCCAAGAGATCCTATTTCCATGCACATTCCAGAAAACTTACAAGGAAAATGACAAGAATCAACATTTAGTTGGGCTTCCCAGGTGGCTCACTGGTAAAGAATCTGTCTGCCAATGAAGGAGATGTGGGTTCAATACTTGGGTGGATAAGATCCCCTGGAGGAGGAGATGGCAACCCACTCCAGTATTTTTGCCTGGAAAATCCCATACAGAGGAGCCTGGCGGGCTACAGTCCATAGGGTCGCCAAGAGTTGGACATGACTGAAGTAACTTAACACACAGCACATATATAATTTGGTATTATTCCTTTAATGTAACATGTGTGTGTGTGTGTGAAGTCATTCAGTTGTGTCTGACTCTTTGCGACCCCGTGGACTGTAGCCCGCCAGGCTCCTCTGTCCATGGGATTCTCCAGGCAAGAATACTGGAGTGGATTGCCATTTCCTTCTCCAGGGGATCTACCCAACCCAGGGATCAAACCCGGGTCTCCTGCATTGCAGGCAGACGCTTTATCTTCTGAGCCACCAGGGAAGCTCTAATGTAACATGATTTAACCAAATGTCTTCTATTTCCTGCATCATCTTTATATCTTCAGTGTATCACTAGAGTATATATGTTATTTTGATATACCACAGATAGTTTCTATATTTCAGCACTGTTGGGATCTTCACTTCTTTTGGTATTTTAATATCATAAAACAAACATTGTATATGTCTACTTTTGTTTTTTTATTAAACATTATTTCTTCAGGATAAATCTCATTACTTAGTGGGATGGGGTGCTGGAACATACTCATGATTCTTTCAGTAAAGTGCCATTTTACCCTTCAGAAAGACTGGCTTTCTTTACATTGCTGTCATTAACGCATGATATCTGCTTTCCTCAAGCCTTGCAGGCTTTGAGTTTTATCACTTTTCAGAAGTTTTTCTTGTTCTATTTTAGGTACAAAATGAAACTTCATAGTAGGTGTATTTTACAGCTATTTTACCAACAAAGTTGGCTGCGTAGTTTTAAAATCATGATTTAAGATCATGTTTCTTCTTGTATGATTGAATTTTAATCGTTTGTTTGATGGGCAGTTAGTATTTTTGCCTATTTATATGCGCTCTTTATTCTTCTCAGTTTGAACTTCTGTGTTTGTGTGCAAACATTTTCTCCATTTCTCTGGATTTTTAAGATCTTAGCTTTATTGATGGATGTTCATTCCATCAAAGCTAAAACTAAGTAATGAACCTGTCCATCTTTTTTTCATTTCTATTCCATCAAAAGTCAAAAAGTGATTCCCCCTAGTGCTAGTCTGTTCACATTCATGAGAGTGTATTTGTTTTGGCTTTTAAGTATTTAACTTTCATTCCACCTGGAATTTTTTGAAGAGTATTGGGGAAAGTGTGAGTCTTTTTAATATTCTCATTATTGATATTTTCTTATACCAGGAGTGTCAAATTGGTTGCTGATAGATTTCAATGTCTGCTAGGACAAATTCTTCTCATAAGTCCTTTTGAATCTAGAATACTTTTTGATATTCTTTTCCATTTATATTTCAACATAAAGCCAAAATCACATTAATTCTATGAAGCATTTTGTTTCTAATCAGTGGCAGGTCACCTGAATCCAATAATGTCCTAGGCTGAGTTGAGATTGAGTTGCGCCCTGGTAAGGCTCAGTCTACCTCAGTTTTGCTCCTGTCTTTTCAGGATTTTCAGCAGAAATCTCCCTGGTGAGTCCAGAATTCTAATCCTTGTCTCACAAGATTTTGGAAGACTCTGTTCTGCTTCAGAGGCTTTCTGCTTCTGTTTTAAGAGCTCTTGACTCATGCATCCCCAGAATTTAACAGATGCCCTAAAGGAACCTCTCAGATCTCCCATAGCTCTGCTGGTCTGTTTCCCAGCAGTGGTGTTCCCTGGCTGTGAGACATGGAATTATCAGCCTCGGGCCCATGCCCAGAATCAGCAACTAACACCTGGGTGAAGTGGCTGCAAAATTCAGCCCTCCCTCTTCAAAATTCTCCCTTTCTGGGGTCTCAGCCTCTCCAGTTCTTCTTGACTTAGCAGCTCTTTTTTACCTTAAAACAAACGATTTCTCTATTGTGTTTCAATTTTCTGTTTGTTTTAGGTATGAGTGCTGGCTGTCACTGGCTAATCCATCCCACTTGAAAAAAAGTTCATTTCACCTTAAACGTTTTAATTGTTTTTTCTTATATTTTATTTATTTATTTTTGGCTGTGCCATGCAGCATGTGGGGTCTTAGTTACCCAATCAAACCCATATTGATTACCCAATCAAATTTGCCTTGAAAACACGGATTCTTAACCACTGGATTGCCAGGGAAGTCCACCTTCTTATATTTTAAAAACCAAAAAAAAAAAAAAAAGTTAAATTGAGATATAATCGACCAACAACATTGTATAAGTTTAAGGTGTACAGTGTTATATTTGCTTGGCTTGATACATTTATATACCATGTACTTATTGTACACATATACACACACACACTTATATATGTCTATTATATACATTTGTATATAGACTGTAGGAGCTTTGGGCTTCACTAGTGGCTCAGATGGTAAAGAATCTACCTGCAATGCAGGAGACCTGAGTTTGATCCTGAGGTCAGGAAGATCCCCTGGAGAAGGGAATGGCAACCCACTCCAGTATTCTTGCCTGGAGAATCCTATGGACCAAGGAGCCTGGCAGGCTACAGTCCATGGGGTCGCAAAGAGTCAGACGTGACTGAGCTTACAAGTACGCACAGGAGCTTTAGCTAACACCTTTAACATTTACTTATTTGACATACTTCTATTAGGGGAGGAAAAATCTCTTCCTCTACCCATTTGAGGTTCTCTGCCTGGAACCCTGTAAATAGGACCGATGAAATACAGATTAACAAGAGAAAAGCAAACAGAAGTTTATTAACATGTGCATCACACACGTAACATGGGAGTACCCAGAGATGAGAATTTCAAAGATTCGGTTAGAACTTGAGCTTATACAGCATCTTAGCAAAAGAACAATAAATTTTTAGAGGAGTAATAAGTCAAAGGAAAAGGACCTTGAGTCTCTATGGGCAGCAAATCATGGGAGGGTAAATGCATGGGAAAACTAGTGGTAGACAAAGACCAGTTAGTAGAATTTGTTATGAGATTTTTCCAGTGCCATCTCTAGGCTGCTATGGGTCTAAAGTTGTTTCCAGTGATTAAGTTTTGTTCTTCCTGGTAGACAGGGGAGGAGAGATACCATTTTAAATTTATGTCCTAAAAACCATGCTTCTCCTGAGCAAGTCTCAGTGTTATCTGAGGGGTTATATTCTGGGCTATATTCCACAGTTTGGTTCAAATAAAACTCTTTTCTATTCCTATTATAGATTGTTGATTATTTTGTGGATAGAGGTATGTATCAGATTCTTTTGTGTATCCCTTGAGGAGGAACTAGGACCCTGACCATTACTGTACAACTGTTTCTTGACCTCCTTTCCTTTGTTTCTGCATCCCCTCACTCTAATTAGCAACTATTTGACCCTTCCCTTTAGAACACAGGGAAGATCTGGGAGGCTGAAATGTTTTCCCTACCAACAAGAAATGGGGGACACGAAAAGGCTTTTATACCCAAGAGGACCCTACGGTGTTCTGCTCAGTTTTGTGGTGCACCTAGAGAGGGCATGGAAGTTCCATGACCTTTCCCCATATGCATCTCTTCCATCACCAACACAATGGACATAAGTTTGAACAAACTCTAGGAGATGGTGAAGGACAGAGGAGCCTGGAGTGCTGCAGTCTTGGGGTCGCAAAGATTTGGACATGACTGAGCGACTGAACAACAAAATCTCTTCCATCTGGCTGTTCCTGAGTTATATCATTTTATAGTAAACCGTAATCTAGTAAGTAACCTGGATTCCTGACTTCAGTGAGCTGCTCTAGCAAATTAATTGAGCCCAAGGAGGAGGTCTGGGAACCTCTGATTTTATAGCCATTTAGTCAGAAGCACAGGAACAATCTAGACTTGTAATTGGCTCCTGAAAGGGAGGACAGTTTTGTGAGACTGGGCCCTTACCTGTGGAATCTGATGCTATCTCCAGATAGTGTCAGATTTGAGTTGAACTGAAGGACACTCAGCTGGTGTTGGATTGCTTAGGGGAAAATCCCACACACTGAAATTGTGCAGAAACTGTCTTTAGGGAAACATCAACTATCTCAGTATTACTCATAATTCTCTTTTTTTCCTTTGGAGACAAAGGTGTCTTGATTTGCCAGAGCCTAGTGAGCCATCAATGGCACCCCACTCCAGTACTTTTGTCTGGAAAATCCCATGGACGGAGGAGCCTGGTAAGCTGCAGCCCATGGGGTCGCTAGAGTTGGACACGACTGAGCGACTTCATTTTCACTTTTTACTTTCATGCATTGGAGAAGGAAATGGCAACCCACTCCAGTGTTCTTGCCTGGAGAATCCCAGGGACGGGGAAGCCTGGTGGGCTGCCGTCTATGGGGTCGCACAGAGTCGGACACGACTGAAGCAACTTAGCAGCAGCAGCAGCAGCAGCAGTGAGCCATCTGGGTAATGCAGTTTTAATGCTGGAAAGGTGAAATGAAAACTGTTGGAGTCAGGAGGGACAAGTGTGCTCTGATAGGTTACTATGTATGCTTTCTTAGGAGAGAAGAGGTGAAACCCTGCAGCTGACTTTTACTTTTGTAGTAACCTATGTGTTAAAGAGGAAAAATAATAAGAAATGTGATTTTTACAGTTGAACAGGGCAGCAGTGAAGTTAATAGTAGTTAAGTCTATTGTGATACTACTTAGCAACAGCTACACACACAACTGGGCTTCCCAGGTAGCTCAGTGGGTAAAGAAACTGCCTGCAATGCAGGAGACACAGGAGATATGGGCTCAATGCCTGGGTCGTAAAGATCCCCTGGCGGAAGGCATAGCAACCCACTCCAGTATTGTCTGGAGAATCCCATGGACAGAGGAGCTGGGTGGGCTACAATCCATAGGTCACAAAGAGTTGAACAGGACTGAAGCGACTGAGCACACATACACAAAACCAAGCAAAGGCATCTGCCCAAGTGGTATGCTGCACACTGAATGTATTGCAGGAAATACCCAGAATCTCAACCTTAGGAAAAAGAAAAAGGAAATGGAAAAGAACACAGACAATATGTTCCTAAAATGGAAATAACTTTATTTATAGCAAATATTGATAATAATACCTTCCACAGAGCAAAAGCAGTAATCCAAAGGCTTGACAACCACTCACACTATGAAACTTGCACACACGTTGCAATCAAGGATCCAGATCTTAGCAGGAACCAAACTTTTCTTTTTTGAAGCAAATTTAACTAACATACCCATAGACACAAAACAACTAATTATAACTCTATGACTTAAATGAATCACCAAAAACTAAACATCTAATCTGATTTGAAACATCTAATCTGATATATATATACCATTTACCTTAAATTTCCTCAACTCTCTGAACAAAATTTAAAATTTTGGGGTTTAAAATTTTTCAAATAGGATTTCCTCAGAGGAAATCTACTTTGAGTACTGTGTAGGAATCCATTTCTGAGAGAAGCTCAGAATAATGGGAACTCCTCAGGCTTCTCCATGGAGGAGAAGACCCCTATAGGAGGCAGTACAACTCTGGGCACAAAAGCCTTGGAATCACCCTAACTCCTTCAAATTACAGCACCACTACTTATCATGGGACCTTTGTCAAGGTACTTACCCTTTCTGCACATCAGCTTTCTCAGTTATAAAATGGGGATACTAATAGTATCAACAGCCCAGATACAAAGTTCTTATAAAGGGGACAAAATAAATATACAATATCAACTATTACTGTCTGACCAAAAAATTGTATGCATGTATTTTTAAGAAAACAGCATCTCATTCATCATTTTTGGAAAAAGACTGGAACATGGATAATGAGATAGTTTGCTATTAAAACTTGTGAGCTGGAAAACCATTTAGAAGTAAATTTTGGCATGTTGACATTTCTTACAGTAGGTGCAACTCGAGCCTTTTCTCTGTTCAGTCATTATGAGAGAGAAATAATTTAAGGGAGAAAGCATGACATGGTGGGACTTAGCAAAAGGAAGGAGAAAGTGCTGTGGGGGCTACAGTTACTGAGAAAATGATAGTCTATGGGCATTTTTGTGATTTATCTGTTAAAACTCAAAGTAGCATAATATAAAAGTACAATAATATCCAGAGAGAAAAAATGCTCAGAGATGTGTAGCATTACTATGGCAGGGGAAGTGCACACCATTTGGCAGATTAGAAGGATCAGCAGGGAGCAAGGACAAAGTTTGGCCAGTCAGAGTTCAGAGGCCATGAGTTCTGGAGTAACAAACTCATTTTCCCCAATAAGTGGTGAGGACTCCAGAAATGGCTTCCAAAGCCAATGGCTTCCAAGAGCTCTGCCAAAGATTTAGGGAATATATATTTCTCTGCTGGGTTATTACCAACTTGAGTCAGGCAGCAAAAATTTATTAAGCATCAACTATACACTAGGTTCTGTGTCCCAAACACTGGTGGCTCAGATGGTAAATCTGCCTGCAGTGCAGGAGATCCAGGCTTGAACCCTGGGTCACAAGATCCCTTGGAGAAGGAAATGGCAGCCCACTCCAGTATTCTTGCCTGGAAAATCCCATGAGCAGAGGAGCCTGGAGGGCTATAGTCCATGGGGTTGCAAAGATGTGGACATGACGGAGCAACTTAAAGAGAGAGATTCCATTTATTACCAAAGGTTGCTCAATTTCTGTCCTGGCCATGGGATAGGAAGAGGAATGTGGTTCTCTAATTTTTCACAACCAAAGCCTTCCTCCCCTCCCCTGCCTCCATTCAGATTAGGATTTTACTCTTAGGATAGAGTTTAAAGGGCAAACAAACCAAACTAAAGGACTATCACAGAGATAGCAATAAAAGGAGGATCAACTGGCATCGAGTACTTCAGCTGAACAACACAGAAGGTGATTGCAATTCACAGCACTTCACCCCTGTAACCCCAACAGTGATGACATGTGAATGAGGTGCAATACCTCTGCAGCAAAATTACAAAGATCTCTGGGGCTTTTTTCATCCATAAAATATAACACTCCAGAAATGACAACCTTGCATATACAAACCACTTCTTGAGATGAAAAAATGTTTAAGGTGTTTTTACTCAAGGATTTAGATTAGAATTTACTCTACTTCAACTGTGCCTTTTGGAAGCTTGGCTCAAGACATCCTTTTAATACAGTCTTTTTACTCAATTCCTTTATCTTTCAGCTCTTGTTTGACACGTTTCAGATAGTCAGGATCAGGATAACCATACCTGCAGAAGAAAACATGCCCTTAGCTTCACCACAGATGTTTTTTAAAAAATCTGTACAGTAGGTCCTTGGCATTAACATTCAGAGTTGCGGATATTTACAAACCATCCTGAAGGCCAATGACTGATAATCATTTGTAAGTGTGCTGAGGTGAATCATTTAGCTGGTGAATAGGTCTAGCTACCTGCCCAGGATCTGCCTTCTAACAAGACTTTAATTTCAGCTCATGGTTAAGCAATGATTCTCATAAAGTTATAATATACTATATTTCTATGGAGGGTAATCATTTTGCTATAGGAAGATTTTCAAATTTGGGGAATTAAGTCAGGATATATTCCCTTTTGAATACCAAGGGTCTGAGTTATTCTATCTGAATTTCATAAAGAGCAATTGGATTGCCCATGATACAACTTCCATTACCATTAATTAAGACTTTTCTAGAGTTCTATTAGTCAAGTGAATTTAGGATCTCTACTGGACTCATAGGAGAGGAGGGTAGAAGAAAGGGTGATCTTAAAAGAAGGCACAGTGACATTCCTAGGCTCTACCCTTCAAATAGATGTGGAATATTAAAATTATACCAAATTAAATCACCTTGGATACCATTTACTTGCATTCTGAAGATCCACTCCCCTTTGATGCAAAATTTATGAACTGTATGATACTTTGTGGTTGGAAGGTAGAAGGTCATGGGAACCAGTCTTTCTGTCTTTGAGATTATCATCCCTGATTAGCATCTGTCAAAATACTGCATCCAGTCTCACTGATATAAACTGTCTCCTTACAGTCACATCTTCAAATTGCCATGTTTTATGACCTCTAAATTCTATTTAGCAGCCATTCTGTTTCAAAAGGTTCTCACCTTTGTGATCCTCCAGTCCTGGATGTTTTGTGGTGGATATCATTCCATGTAATGACACCTGAGACTCCTAATGTTCGAGACTCCCCCACTGTGAAAATCAGTTTTTGGTCAAAGGCCCTACGAAGCAGACGCAAAACCTCGTTTCCTTCCTTGTTATCAGGCAAGTATGCAGTTCGCCGTATTCCAGAAAATCTCTCCCCTGGGTTTGGGTGTTCTTTCTGTATGAAGGCAAGAAAATGTCACATGAAAACATCCGTGTCTAAATTTCACTACATGTGTAGATGTGTTCATATGCAGATAGAGCAAACAAAAAACAAGAGCACTGAAGGTCTGCTCATATTCCCCAGATAATTCATATTTCTCCTCTTTCCCCAAATTCATTCTGGGAATACAATCCTCCTTCCAACGCACAATCACCACCCATCCCTTCTCTGCCTTAATAGACAAGAAAGATACCTGTTATAAGTAAACAAAGTACTTTTTACTACTTACAAAGTGAACTTTATAAATAAGCATTTAACTGTCTGGGAAATCTTCTGCCAATTGGTAATAGAACAGTCCCTGTTGCTCTGATAATCTCAGTTTACTGGAAAGAAATTCATGGAACTCAGAAACACTTACTGTCTGTATGCCTCCTTCAATATCATAAGTAATTTCAATGGTGCCACAGGATTCATAACCTGGAAGTGAACTTCTTACAACAAAGGTACTCATTCTTCCATCTGGCTGATTCCCTTTCTGGACACCATAGGAAGTCTGGCACACAGGACAGACTGGCTTATATGAGAAGGCTGCCTGGATACAAGGGCTGCAGAATTTATGCTTGCACTTTGAAAGCACTTGTTTGTTGCTAATGGTGTTCAAACAGATGGCACACATGTCCTGTTCCTTATTCATTTCTGACACCTCAGAACTGGCGGGGTGCTGCAATGTTGGCGGAGCTGTTTTTGAATTATGACTATCAGTGTCCATGAGTGTTTCATTCCATTTCTCTGTAGCTGATGGAGACACCCCACATCTGTTTAAGACATACTGTTTTGCCTTTGTAAGATGATTTGGCAACCCAATCAAAGTCATTGACTCTCGATTTAGCACAAAGTGTATATCTGGATGCCTTTTCCTAAAATCATCAGAGAACTTTGTCCCATATAAGTGTTTTCTCTCCTTGCCCAAAAGTTTCAGTGAAAGAACTTCTCTCGTAATCTGACAAGAGACATATTGATAGGTGTCGATGAAACTTGAATAAGCATGTATGGATAGATCCAAATCCTTGGTTTTGGGTTCAAATTGAATGCAGGTTTTCTGATTTATCCCCAAAATGTTACTTTGAGTGTTGTACTTTTTTTCTATCTTTGGTATCTCCTGGGATAATTCTGCTTCTAAAAGCTTATAGTGAGCGGTATCAACCTCAATTCCCTTCATCATGTGCTTAGGAGTCAATATTTTCACAGGTGGCTTGACAAGACTTTCAAAATTCTTTGAGTCAAGAAAATCTTTGGCAGCTGAAATGTCATCTGCGGTCCCAAGGAGAGTTAATTCTCTTCCTTTCTCCTTTATGAGGAGCTTTGCAAAGTGGTGATTTAACTCCTCCTTGATTTTGGTTGCCTGCTTACTGTCTGCTACGGCAACACATTCCTGCTTCAGAGTCTCTACACACTTCTGAAATTCTCCAACAAAATTCTTGTGAGCTGCTTCGAGGTCACCTGATCGACTGGAGGTGAAGTCTAAATAGACCATATTCGGAGAACTTGCCTGACTTTTTATTTTTGTACCAAATTTTTTCTCTATGGAGGCTATTTTATCAGGGTAGGAGTGTGTAAAGTATTCAAAGAAAGCCAAGGGAACTTCAAAACGGCAGCTTTTTTCTTCTGACCTGCTTTCTGGTTCGAAGGGAGAAACACAGCTGTTCCTGTCCTGCTGACTGAGTGGCTCCCTCTCTGATGTCAAAGGGGAAGATTCATGTCTCTGCTCCCTTTCCAGGAGCAGTTCACTTAAGAAGCCATGTACTTTTTCAATATCTCTGAAGTTACCACAGATTTTCTCAGTTCCATCGTGGTCCTTCACTCGTTTGACGTTGGGGCAGTGAACAGTGATGAGGTCCCTTTGCTCTTTAGAGAACAGTTGACAGTTCAGTTCTGCCGTGACAGTAAGAAAGATCTGAAATTTTAAAAGAGAACAAATAAAATATATTAAACATCCAGGTCTATGTTCTCCTCTCAGTAGAATGTCTAGAGATGAGAGAAATAACCACGACGACTTCTTTCAATTCCTTTCTGCAGAGCAGGCAATGTACTGCAGCCCAGAGGCACTCTTGCCCTGATAAAATAGCCAGCCCTGTTTGCACACTGGAATCGCCCAGGGAGGAAAAACAGCTGAGGCCCAGGCCCATCTTCAGAGATTGTGATGTAAATGTAGAATCTGGGCATTAACATTTCTAAAAATCCCAAGGACAGTAAGTCTGGATTCTAGAGCTGCCACTGTTGATTTGACCTTGACGAGTCGGGTGGAAGGTAGGTGAAGTGAGTGAAAAACTGAAGTCGCTCAGTCGTGTCCGACTCTTTGGGACCCCGTGGACTGTAGCCCAGCAGGCTCCTCCTTTCATGGGATTCTCCAGGCAAGAATACTGGAATGGGTTGCCATTTCCTTCTCCAGGGGATCTTCCTGACCCAGGGATTGAACCCGGGTCTCCTGCATTGGATGTAGACACTTTAACCTCTGAGCCACCAGGGAAGGAGGTTAGGTAGGCACTTCATTTTCTTGGTAAATTGCTATGTTTCTGACTAAAGGGTGTGAGCCTAGGAGGGGGCCATACATGTGAGGATTAAGTTTTTTCCTGTTATTGTTTTTTCTCTCCTATGCTCCTCCTTTAAAAAAAAACAAAAAACAAAAAACAAAACTAGCCCCCTAACTGCATGCAATGTTGCTAGTCCCTCTAAACCGTGGCCTTTAGAAACTCAAATATGAGAGAAACCCCAGATTAGGCAAAAAAAAAAAAAGGACAGTGGCAAATTGAACATAATATAAAAGCAAGATTTTGTTTAATGTTTTGTTCTCCCTCAAAGTCTTTGCATAAGCTGTTCCCTCCTCATGTAACACTTTTCCTCTAGATCTTCCTTCAAAATGTTTCCTGAATCCAGCTACTTCTCACACCTCCATCAGGACCACCCAGAGTCCAAGCCAATGTCATCTGGCACCTGGCTCACTACAGCCCCTCCTAACTGGACTCTGACCTTCCACTTCCGCATTTTCCTAGACTCAGCCCTCCACACAGCAGTCAGAGGGATCCATGAGAAATGTGAATCAGCTCACTCTACCCCCCTGCTCGAAACTACCTAAGGATTCTCCTAATATCTAAGTTGAAATCCGAAGTCCTGACCTTCATCCCTCAAAGACCAGACTTCTGCTACCTCTTCAAGGTCCTCTCTCGCTCTCTTGTTCTCTGCCCTCCAGCCACACTGGCCTCCCTCCTTGAAGCTTCTGGGCTCGGGATATAAGCTCCTGTCTGGGTGTGTTGGGGGTGGGGGTGGCTGTGTCAGCTTTACACTTGTTATTTCCCCTCTGCCTAAAATCTTTTTCCCTTAGAAATCCACTTAGCTAGCTCCCTTACTTTGTTCATGTCTCTACTCAGAAGTCACCTCATTTGAGAGGTTTTTTCCCAATATCCTATTTAAAATAGTAGTCCTTTACTATCATTTATCCGATGGGGAAACAGTGGAAACAGTGTCAAGACTTTATTTTTCTGGGCTCCAAAATCACTACAGATGGTGACTGCAGCCATGAAATTAAAAGACACTTACTCCTTGGAAGGAAAGTTATGACCAACCTAGATAGCATATTCAAAAGCAGAGACATTACTTTGCCAACAAAGTTCGTCTAGTCAAGGCTATGGTTTTTCCTGTGGTCATGTGTGGATGTGAGAGTTGGA
>NW_011494604.1:624207-637835 GCF_000754665.1 Bison bison bison | reverse complement strand
ACAGAGTCAAGGCTATGGTTTTTCCTGTGGTCATGTGTGGATGTGAGAGTTGGACTGTGAAGAAGGCTGAGCGCCGAAGAATCGATGCTTTTGAACTGTGGTGTTGAAGAAGACTCTTGAGAGTCCCTTGGACTGCAAGGAGATCAGCCCTGGGATTTCTTTGGAAGGAATGATACTAAAGCTGAAACTCCAGTACTTTGTCCACTTCATGCGAAGAGTTGACTCATGGGAAAAGACTCTGATGCTGGGAGGGATTGGGGGCAGGAGAAGGGGACGACAGAGGATGAGATGGCTGGATGGCATCACTGACTCGATGGACGTGAGTCTGAGCGAACTCCGGGAGATGGTGATGGACAGGGAGGCCTGGTGTGCTGCGATTCATGGGGTCGCAAAGAGTCAGACACGACTGAGTGACTGATCTGATCTGATCTGATCTGATCCTGCTTTATGGGCTTCCCTGGAGGCTCAGTGGTAAAGAATCTGCCTGCCAATGCAGGAGACGCAGGTTCAATCCCTGGGTCTGGAAGATCCCCTGGAGGAGGGCATGGCAACCCACTCCATGGGATTTTCCCAGCAAAATCCCATGGACAGAGGAGCCTGGTGGGGTACAGACCATGGGGTTGCAAAGAGTCGGACACAACTGAGTGACTAAACAACAACAAATTCTGCTTTGTTCTTCCTAGCAGACATTTATCACTGGTAGATATTTTATTCCCTATCTATATGATTACTATTATTATCTGGTTCCCTAGAACGTAAGGTCCCTGAGGGCAGGGTCTGCTTGTTCCTGGCTGTACCTTTGGCTCCTGTGACAGTGCCTGGCACATAGCAGGCAGTTGATTCTGATTTGTCAAATGTCTCTGCGTGGCTGGTCCCTTCTCATCATTCAATTCTCAAGCCAAAGGTCATCTCCTCAGTGACTTCTGGTCAGAAATACCACAAACTCCTTCTCTTTCCTTGCCCCAGCCCTGTCACTCTCTAAGGCAAAATCCCTTATTTTCTTCTTAGCACATATCACTCTCTGAAATGACTTTGGTTATTTTGTTTACTTGCTTATTGTCTATGTACTTCTCCATCCCCAGCAGGGACCTGTCTGTTGTGTTCACCTCTGTGTACCTCTCAGCTTCCCTGGTGGCTCAGATGGTACAGAATCTACCTGCAATGTGGGAGACCTGGGTTTGATCCCTGGGTTGGGAAGATCCCCTGGAGGAGGGCATGGCCACCCACTACAGTATTTTAGCCTGGAGAATCCCTACAGACAGAGGAGCCTGGCAGGGTACAATCCATAGGGTCACAAACAGTCGGATACGACTGAACAACTAAGCACAGCTGTCTCCCAATGTCTACAGCAGTGCCAGGCTCATAATAAATCCTCAGCAAATGGTCCTTGGACTGGAGAGGAAGTTGCAGGAACATTCATAGCTCCCTTCAATACCTACCTTCGGGAGACAGGAGTCCACAGCATTATGAATGTCCTTTACATTTGGAGGCTTCTCACCGTGCCTTGCCCCTTTTTGTGGCTGTGTTGAAGAAGACATTATGGTCTTCTTCTCTTCTGCATTTTCATTGGGTTCCAGGAAAATAGTCACAGGTTGGTTGTCAACCACAATTTGGTGCTTTCCTTTTTTCAACACTCCATCCTTACCTTCGGTGGAGACATTAAATATACACATACACACAGAAATGAGAGCAATTTCAAATAACCCTCTTACTCATGCATCTGTACCTTGCCCCAGCACCCTCACAGTAAGGGCTGCTCCCTGTATCCTGGAATGGTGGGTTAACTAGAGCGTGAGGAGCCTATTCAAAACTCCAAAAAAAAGAAAGTCACTCAGTCGTGTCCAACTTTTTGCCATCCCATGGACCATACAGTTCATGGAATTCTCCAGGCCAGAGTACTAGAGTAGGTAGCCTTTCCCTTCTCCAGGGGAATCTTCCTGACCCAGGAATCAAACTAGGATCTCTTGCATTGCAGGTGGATTCTTTATTGCAGCTGAGTCAGCAGGAAAGTCCCAAAACTCCAAAGAAGGCAGCTTAAGTTATACTGTAGAAAGGAAAGCTTAATGCTAATGGAATATCATCCACTCATTAGAAGTCACATTCCTGAAACTGTCACCAGCTTCCCATTTCAATGTCATGGAATAATGCTCATCATAAATCAAGTGAGAAGAGCAGGAATCAAACAGTAGATTCAGGTTTATAACTACATATATGTTTGCTGACACTCAGAGGAAAAGGCCAGGAGGAAATACACCAAAATATTCATATTGTTTTTCTCTGGGTGTTTTCTTCTTTATTATTTTCTCCCCTTTTCTTAGTATCTATAACTCTTGCAATTCTAAAAAACAAATCAATGGAATAATGATGAAAAACATCAAAGTGAAATACCTAAGTGACAGAGGGGTCTGGGGGCGGCACGGGTGTTCTGTCAACACCGGGACCCCGACAAGTAAAAGCCAGGTCAGAGACTGGGCACTTCAGCGCTGTGTCCTCTGCGTTGGGGTTGCGTCTGTCAGCAGGAGCCCCCACTTACTGGCTCCCACCGAACGGTACCAGACTTTCTCCCGCCCTCTGTCCTAGATAAGCTTGAACTGGGTCTGCATGGAACGCCCGGGGGGCCCCTCCAGGGACGGCGGTTGCCACCCAGCCCCGGCCCTCAGCTCACCCGCCCTTTTGTTGAACTGCACCCGGAAGGTGTTCGAGTTGGGGTCGCTGGGGTCCAGGGCCAGGACGGTGCACTCCCCGCCGCCCGATTCCCGGCTCTGGAAGTACTTTTCCAGCTTCCATTGGAGGCGCGTGCAGGGATGGGACGCCCGCACGAGCAGCGGGGACGGCGGGCAGAGGCTCGAAGCCATGGCTGTCGCTCGGGGATGGCGCCGCGAGAGGCGGCGACGCAGCTGGGCTGGGCCGGGGCCGCCCCGGGGCGCAAAGTTTCAGTTTCGCTTTCCCGAAGATCCTTCTCGGTTCCTGGCAGAGCCGCACCCCCTCCTCTCTTCGCCGCCCTCCTGGCCGCGGACTGCCGGGTGAGTAGGTCCCATTCTCTGTTCCCCGGGGGGTGGGCGCAGAGACTTCCCGGGGGTCCTCTCCTGCGGCCTCGCGCCAGGGGCGGGGAGAGGCGCGCGAGGGACTGGCGCCTAGTGCTGGGCTTCCCCTGGGAGGATGGAGACGGGGCAGATGCTCAAGTCAGAGAAAGTTTCTCCTGAGTTTGTGATTCCTTTTAACTCTTATTGTTACTGTTATTTGCAGGGAAAATGTAATTCACATGCTAAGTTCAGATTAAACTTACCTACATTCCAAAAAATTTGAATTTGTTCACCTGAATTATGTCATATCACCTGTTACCTCTCTCTCACGCAGTACTTTAGACTGGCTCTTCGGGCTTTTCCGCCCTCCTTTCTCCATTTAGCCAACAATGCTGAACTTCATGGGGGCTTCCCTGGTGGCTCAGGGTTAAAGAATCCGCCTACCAATACAGGAGACCCAGTGACAAGGGTTCCATCCCTGAGTGGGTAAGATCCCCTGGAATAGCAAATAGCAACCCACTCCAGTATTCTTGCATGGAAAATTCTGTGAACAGAGGATCCTGGTGGACTACAGTCCATGGAGTCGCAAAGAGTCAGACAGGACTGAGCACGTATGCACTGAACTGCAGGGCTGCCCTGTGTACTACGGAATAAAGGTGAGAGCCGAGGCACCACACCTCATCTGCTGGTAACTGGAGTCAGACTTGTGACTCAAGAAGCAAAATCTCTCAAAGCCCTCAAGAGGAAGTCTGAAGTAAAGCAGAATCTTAAAAGAGAGAAGGAGAGGGAGGGATGGGGCTCATCAAAGGCATAGGGACTGCCGTATGTGAAGCACAGACGTAGCACGGAGGCTTTGGAAAGGATGTGATGAGTAAGGGAGATGACAGAGGAAGGGTCTAGTGGAATATAATGTGTCTAATAGACATTTCCCTGGTGGCTCAGATGGTAAAGAATCTGCCTGCAATGCAGGAGACCTGAGTTTGATCTCTGGGTTGGGAAGATTCCCCTGGAGAAGGAAATAGCTACCAACTCTAGTACTCCAGTATTCTTGCCTGGAGAGCTCCAAGGACAGAGGAGCAAATATAGTGTGAGCTACATATTAATTTAAGATTTTTCAATAGCTAGAATTTTTAAAGTACACACAGGTGAAAATAATTTTAATTTTATGTTCTTTTGGTCACAATATCCTAAATTAATCATTTCAGCATATAATCAATGTTAAAAACTTACTAAGGAGATATTTTACACTCTTTTTTGTCATCGTAGGTCATTGCAATCCAGTGTTATCTCACATTTGCATCATCTTTCAGTTGTGCTTAGCCACATTGCCACATTTCAAGTGCTCCAAGAGCTGCACGTGGCTAATGGCCCACACTGGACAGCACAGTTCTAAATGTCGAAAAGTCTTGAAGATCAATAGGGAGATATGGAAGACAGATAAGTAGGGCAAACAGGAGAGTGATTCATCAGATGTGCATTTTAGAAAGGTGGTGTTGGCAATGATGTGGAGGACACATTTCCATGCAAGGGTGAATGGAGGTGGAGAGGTCAGAGATAAAGTTTTTGCACATGTCTGGTAAGACTGTAAATGGGTGAGTCTTTATACAGAACAATTTGGCTGTACTATCAGAATTATGACTGCATATTCATTCTTATTTTGCAGGTCCACTTCTAGGAATTTGTCCTGTTGATTGATTAGCACCTCTGTGAAGTGACCTATGTACTAAGTTGTTCTTTTCAGCCTTTTTTATAATAGCAAAAGATTAGGAACCACTTAAGCGTCCATAAGGGCTTCCCTGATGGTTCAGATGGTAAAGAATCTGCCTGCAATGCAGGAGACCTGGGTTCGATCCCTGGATTGGGAAGATCCTCTGGAGGAGGTCATGGCAACCCACTCCAGTATTCTTGCCTGGAGAATCCCCATGGACAGAAGAGCCTGGTGGGCTACAGTTCATGAGGTTGCAGAGAGTTGGACACAACTGAGCAACTAAGCACAGCACATAGCAAGTGTCCATAAAAGGGGTTGCTGCTGCTGCTGCTAAGTCACTTCAGTCGTGTCCGACTCTGTGCGACTCCATAGATGGCAGCCCACCAGGCTCCCCCGTCCCTGGGATTCTCCAGGCAAGAACACTGGAGTGGGTTGCCATTTCCTTCTCCAAAGCATGAAAGTGAAAAGTGAAAGTGAAGTTGCTTAGTCGTGTCCAACCCTCAGCGACCCCATGGACTACAGCCTACCAGGCTCCTCTGTCCATGGGATTTTACTAGTAGTTGAATAGCTTACAATGCATCTATACGATGGAATATAGGCTAACATGGAAAGATCTCTAGGATACCTTAAATAGAAAAGGTAAGATGCAAAATAGTGCATATTAGATGCTACCTTTTGAGGATGGGCCCAGGCTCTGAGGAGCACTCTGCCCAAAGCTGGTGTCCCAGAGCTTCCTCCCCAAGAGGGCAAAGGCCCAGAGGTGAAGGAGAGTTTGGAGAGCATCAAGTAGTGCCATTTCATAGCACTGAAGTTCTGTGGGAGCGTTAGGTATGTAAAAGGGAGGCAGGGAAACTGAAATTTCAAAGAGACCCTTGGATGCCAGGCTGAAGAGCTTGAGCTTTACCATAGGCAATGGAGTCTGTTGAAGGTTTTGAGCAGACAGTGCTTCTCAATAAATGTATACTTTATGAGAGTTTTTTTTTTTTTTTAATGCTACCTTTTGTGTAAAAATGCTCCTGGAAGGATATTGGCGAAGCTAATAGCATTGATTGCCTCTGGGAAGGGGATTTAGTGAGGGGAGTAGGAGGGAGCCGTTTATATGTTCTAAATTTGAACCAGTAAATGTACCTGGTAACTATTCAAACAATAAAGCATAAAATAACGTACATTTAAGTCTTTAAAGAGAATGTATTGCCATAGCTCAGTCAAGGAGCCCTGAAAGCTGTGAAGTGAAGTGTTATCTGTGGGCAAGGAGGGTAGGGCCACATCCTACCGTGATTTAGGTGGACATGGCCCTGTGATGAACTGAATATGAAACAGAAGAGAAGATTCTAGATTTCTGACTTGAGTAGATAAATGGTGTATTGTTTACCAAGCTGTGGAATCCAGGATATAAAGCATGGATTTTGGAGGGATTGGGTGAGGGTAGGTAGCAATGTTGGAGAAGGCAATGGCACCCCACTCCAGTATTCTTGCCTGGAGAATCCCATGGAACGGGGGAGCCTGGTGGGCTCCCATCTCTGGGGTCGCACAGAGTTGGACACGACTGAAGCAACTTAGAAGCAGGTAGCAATGTGGGGAGTGGAGATGAGATTATGGATCCAGATTTTCAGAGGCTATGTTGAGGGAACTATGGGACGTTCAGGTAGACTTGAAAAATTCAGCTCAGGAGAGCCATAGCCTAGAGTTACAGGTATGGGAATCATATTTGCAGCTGGTGAGCTGAAGTCATAAGAGTAGATGAGATCACATTTGGAGAGTATTTAGAAAGAGTTGAGATGTTCCTCTCATAAAATCCTGGGACAGCTGATGAAGGTTGAATCCAGTTGAAAGGTCTGTAAAGGCAAAGTGAGAGGTGACAAGAACCAGGGGAAGATGGTATTGGAGAAGCCTAAAAGCAGAGGTTCAGGAATCAGGTCATGAAATGAATGAAACTATAGAGAAGGGCCAAATAAAGAGTAGGAAAGAGGAGAGGAGAGTCCACTGGGGTTAGCCACCTGGAAAACACTGATGAGCAGTTTCAGAGAAGGCTTGGTGTGAACTGGGAGCCAGACTGCTGTGGGCTGAGCAGGTGGATGGACGGAGAGTCAACTCCTTCAGCCGCCCATGAAGAGAAAGGAACATAGTAGGACCAGCAATGAAAAGTTGGGAAGTCTTTTGTTGCTGTTGTTGCTGTTAAAATAGAAGAGATTGAGTGTTTGGGGCCATATGCTCCTTTCCTTGTTTCTAATTACTTTGGGGTTAAAAGAGTGCCGCCCCATACTGACCAGTCTGTCCCAATGTCTTAAAAACTCCCTGATGCCTCAGCGGCAAAGAACCCGCCTGCAATGCAGAAGATGTCGATTCCATCCCTGGGTCAGGAAGATTCCCTGCAGAAGGAGATGGCAACCCACTCCAGTATTCTTGCCTGGGAAATCCCATGGACTGAGGAGCCTAGTGGTCTACAGTCCACAGGGTCGCAAAAGAGTCGGACACGACTAAGAACTAAGCACAGCATAGCACATCAAAAGCAAAAACCCACGGGAAGCCCACAGCAGAAGCTCTCAGTTTTCCTTCTTTTATGAAAACAGCAGTGCCCTCTGGAGGCAAAAATGTGTCTTCTCCTTGCATTTTAGGATAGTACTTGGACTTGCTTTTCCTGACATTTAATAATAGTGCTCTGATACTGCAGGTAGCTGTACAAAATTTTCCTTTTGCAAAAGCATTAGAAATGATTTCAGAGGGCCTCAGGCGACTATGTGGCAACAGGTGTGAGCAGCTGTGTCTTTAAGCATTTTTATTCTTATTCTCCCCAGTCTTTAATTATGTTAGAAAAATCATTAAAATGTGCTTTCCCAGGGTTTCTGATTTTTATCCACATAATCCCCTTTATAATTAGATCAGGGATATTTATCACAAATTCAATGATGTATATCCCCACAGGCACAAATACAGTTTCCTCTTTCTTCAGGCACTGTCCAGGGGTCTTCACTCATTCATAGGCTGGTTTTCTTTTTTCTTTCTCTTTTGACTTTCCCATGTTTTATTAAAAATCTTTTAGGGTTTAAATTTTTTATTTTGCTGTTGTCTTTTTTTCCTGAATGCAATAGTCAAATTGCACAAATTGCAATGTATTCTCAAGTCATTTTTAATTAATTAATTTTAACTGAAGGGTAATTACTTTACAACATTGTGGCAGTTTTTGCCATACATTGACATGAGTCAGCCGTGGGTGCACATGTGTCCCTCCATCCTGGACCCCACTCCCACCTCATCCCCCTGGGTTGTCCTAGAGCACGGGCTTTGAGTGCCCTGCTTCATGCATTGAACTGGCACTGGTCATTGTTTTACATACGATAATATACATGTTTCAGTGGTATTCTCTAAATCATCCCACCCTCACACAGGCTTGTTTTTCCTCATTGCTCTCTGAATGCTGTGCTCATGTGTCGTCATCTTTCCTCTTCTAAAAATGTAAAAGCCTACTTCATCCTTCAAGACCTGGCCCTAGCCTCACCTTCCCCATACAGATTTCCCTGCTGTAGCCCATACAGCTCTTTGCCTTCTCTGAACTGCCATTATGGTTTCAATTGGAAGCTCTCAGTAAAAGATAAAAGGTAAACAACAGAAGCAAAAACAGTGTTTGCATGTTCACCAATGTAATGAAAAATAACTCAAGATCAGAAATCATGTTTGGTCTTCCGGTTGTGTATCCTCACCAAATTCCCTAAGATGCTCATCAGTGCTTATGCATCCTTCTATTCATTCCTAGAAGGGGGCTGCCATATTTGGGAAACGCAAAACAGCAAACATTGAAAGACCTCAGAGACCTGGAGGATGGACTTTTCCAAGGTAAAAAGCATAAATGTGTAAGTTATAGACTTTGATCAGCACATCATAGTTCTTTCTAAGATAGCAAAAATTCTGGGATTTCCAGTTTATACTTGGCAATCTTGTTTGGTTTCAATATCCCAATAAAAGTTTTCTCCTTGCCTCATGTGAGAGATGGGGAATCAAGGATGTGCTAATATAATCAACAGAGTCAACATGAGGATGGGTGATTTTTTCAGAATGTTGCCTCAGTATCATTTTTATTTTCTCTGCCCAGCAATTCTACTTTTGTAGCATGAGGGGTGGCGAAGAAATGGCAATGCACCCCAGTATTCTTGCCTGGAGAATCCCAGGGACAGAGGAGCCTGGTGGGCTGCTGTCTATGGGGTCACACAGAGTCAGACATGACTGAAGCGACTTAACAGCAGCAGGAGCAGCAGCATGAGGGGAGGAGGTGGAGGGAGGAGAAATAAAAATAAAGGACCAGGAAAAAGGCACCTCATTGGTTTATCCTGAAAAGTCCACATTCAGGCTTATGTCATTATATAAGCCATTGAAAGTGGGTCCTTTCAGGTTGATGGGGAGGTGAAGCTGATAGGCTTTTGTCCCCATTTCTTCTGTTCTGTCTAGAGGAACCCCACAAGGCTTTGGAGATTGGAGTCCTCTCTGAGAGTTTGGGGTCTTTTTGGTCTGTGACCTTTGAGCCTTTTCAGGTGGTAATCTCCAACCCTTCATCTCATCCAGAATTAAAAGTACATTGGCCTCTAGGGAAGAGGGGTAGAGTCAGTGTTGGCTGGAACACTTAGTATTTCAAGTATTCCAGACACATTGATCAAACAAACGTGTTCCCCTTCCCCTCTCCAACCCAGTGCTCTTAGGAAGATTTCTGTTGCTTTGTGTTTATGAAACTGTATTTGTCATCAGTAATCTGTCAATTATTCCATCTCGATAATTTTGAAACCACTCTTGCTTTTCACAGGGTGTTGGGGCAGCAGCTGACAGTGAGAAACCAGGTAGGATCACCTCACTCTCACTCTTGCCTCAGAAAATCTTTGCTCACATCTTTCCTCAGTGGAGAAAGGGGAATACAGAAGGAGACTATCTCCCCCACCAGTGCTCAGGTGCGTGACTGCAGGGCCTTGTGGGGACCCGGCACATGTGTTCTCTAGGGCTCCCGTTGGTCCTGTCCTTTGCACACAAGATGGGAGACTCTTCTGACAACAGCCCTAGAACTAAAGCTGGCACGAGAGGTGACCCACTGATTGTCTTCTTGCTCAGCAAGGCTTGTAAGAGCCAGCCTAGCCTCACCCTAGGATGAGGCTGACCCCTTTGAGATTTTCAACCATGGCACAAGCCCATAGGCTCTGACAACTCATGTGCTGCTGCTTTGGGGTAATTGAGGCCATTAGAGGTCTTTCTAGATGGCTCAGATTAGAAATGGGAATTGAAGTAAAAAAAATAATCAGTTACTGTTGTTCAGTTGCTAAGTTGTATCTGATTCTTTGGGACCTCATGGACTATAGTATGCCAGGCTCCTCTGTCTTCCACTATCTCCAGGAGTTTCCTCAAATTCATGCCCACTATATGGGTATGCTATCTAACCATCTCATCCTATGCTGCCTGCTTCCCCTTTTGCCTTCAATCTTTCCCAGTCAGTGAAATTACTACATTGTATCTATTTTAGGACACAGATTTTTTTCGGGTCTCTGAAATAAGGCTGCTCCCTATCCACTGATAGGTTTAGTTGGCATCGTTTTTCCTTTCTTGGTGGCATATAGTAATACTTTAGACCCCATGAACTACAGTGTCACAGGTCAGGTTCTCCAGGAAGCAGAAAATGAGATGGAGTTAGGGATGCTGAAGGCTTATTGTGAAAGGGAAAGAGAAGAAACCAGATTGGACAGTTGGAGCCATCAGGCTGTAATGAAAATCTGGCAAAGCTCTGCCAGCCTAAAGATTGCTCATGGGCGAAGTTGGACATCAGTGGCCTTATCCAGCTATTGATGGAGCCCCCTGAGAATAACGTGACCTGGGCTGGAAAGCTGAGGGGCTAACACCTGGAGGCTGTTGGCTAATCATCCTCCCCGCTTCACTAAAGGAGGATATGATCAGTTAGCGCATCATCTTGCTGCCACCTGCGGAAAATACTTTCTAGCCAATCAGTTTTAATTCCACCAAAATCATGCTACAAAACTAGAATATGATGAAGAATTACTTACTGTCCTGTTGTCAGTGCTCCTCCCGTCTCCTGGACCATGCCCCCAGGAGCATCCTTGACCAATGACTGATAGAAGCTGGGTAACCAGCTCTGTCACCCCGGTGATGTAATTCTAAGACGCATGGTCTACACTGCCCCTCTGTGGAGTTAAGCTTCATTTTCTTTGTAACATCCCCTTTATTCATTTCTTTCCTTTCCCTGTCTCACTTTCCCACTTGATTCTCCCCATCCCATGCCCCTGGTGTTTTCTGGGATAACCTCCCAAATAAATTTATACTCAACCCCTACCTCAGAATCAGCTTCTAGCAGAACCCAAGCCAAGATGTTGACAAAGGCAAACAAGTTATAAATAAAGCCTCCACATATTTTTGACTCATAATTAAGTCTAATACTTGTGCCTTAAGAATGGGTCTTCCCAAACGCGCTATTTTTATGTAGGTTTTTAAAATCTATGAACCTTGATAAACAGTTTCATACCACTGTTATTGCATCATGGTAGCTACCACCAAGTGGGTATTTATTTTATGGCAGGCACACAGCTAAGCACTTTATGGTGATACCATGGAAAACTCTTAGATATCCTTGATCTAAGGAATAAGGGAGAAGCAGGAAGAGGCCTAGAAGTCATCTGTCTTTTTTGCATAGAGGAAGCTCAGTCTCCTGGTGTGAAGTAGAATTAGATCCTTTTCAAAGGACCCCTTGCTCATTTCTTTATTTTTTTATCTTCTCTCCTTTTCCAGAGATTGATACTCTCAGAGGAAACTACAGTCAGCAAATTCCCATTAGTCATGACAACTTCAAAATTTTGAAAAATAATGAGAGTCTGCTGTGTGAAGTCCTCCAGAATAAATTTGGCTGTAACTTTACCTTGGTGTCTCCTGCCCCGGAAGGTAACAACGAGTCTCTACGAGTCTTCAGAAAAATGCTGACTCCCAGGGTAGAGTTATCTATTTGGAAAGATGACCTCACCAGACATGCTGTTGATGCTGTGGTGAATGCAGCCAATGAAGAACTCCTGCATGGAGGGGGCTTGGCCCAGGCCCTTGTGAAAGCTGGCGGCTTTGAAATCCAAGAGGAGAGCAGACAAGTGATTTCCAAATACGGCAGAATTCCAACTGGTGAGATAGCTATCACAGGAGCAGGGAAGCTTCCCTGCCGAAAAATTATCCATGCTGTTGGCCCTCGGTGGTCACTGATGGATAGCCAGGAATGTATTGATAAACTGAAAACAGCCATTGTAAATATTTTGCATTTTGTCAGCAGTAAAAATTCTATGAACATTGAGACAGTAGCAATTCCAGCCCTGAGCTCTGGGATTTTCCAGTTCCCTCTGAGTCTGTGTACAGAGATCATTGTGCAAACTATCAAAATTTATTTCCAAAACATGCCAATTGCCAGTAATTTTAAAGAAATTCACCTGGTAAGCAATGAGGACCCTACTGTTGCTGCCTTTAAAACCGCTTCAGAAATCATCCTAGGGAGGAATGAGCTTGAATCCCTGGTAAGTCAAGGAGCCACCCAGCCTTTCAATACTATGGTTGTGAACAGCATGACTCTTCACATTGTCCAAGGCCTCATTGAAAGGCAGGAGGTAAGTCTTTATTGTATTCTCTTGCACTGCCAAAGGGGTTCCCTGAACTGTGTATTACCTAGCAAGTATGTTTTGAGCATATACTATTTCAAACATGGTTTAGAAAGTATCTTGTTTAGGTTAAGAGTATGGATTTCAGAGCCAGACCATCTGGATTTCAATATTAGCTTTGCCATTTACTAACTGGATGACCTGAATTGAGTTAACTTTACCTTTTGGTCCTCAGTTTCTTCATCTGAAAAATGAGGATAATAATAGCGCTTTTATCTCAGAGTTGGAATCAGAACACATAAACTGCTTAGAATAGAACTTGGCATGTGATAAGTATTTATAATTATTGTTACCATTATTCTCAAGCACCATGAGAAAATAGAACAATCTTTGATTCTAAAGACGTAAAAATCTACTGTGTTCTTTTCATATAAAAAGATTCTCTAGTTGAAACGTCTCACTGGGGAGACAAACCATCTGAATATTTCTAAAGCAAGCTATCAGTAATAATAAACAAAAAATCTCAATACAAAGTGAATTCATAATATTTCAGAGTATGTACATTTTTGTCACAAGAGTGCAGTATAGTAGATCAAGAAGGATTATTTCAGAAGATACGAGTTTGAATTTGATCTCAAGTTATGATGGTTATGAATTGGCAGGAGAAGAGGCCTGGGTAGTTAGAATGACTTAGCAGAGAGATACAGAGAAATTGACAGATCAAAAGTTATAGGCTGGACCAGTCAGGAGTACTAGGTGGAGCTGCAAATTGTATGTGAGTATATGGCATCCAGTCCCACCACTTCATGGGAAATAGATGGGGAAACAGTGGAAACAGTGCCAGACTTTATTTTTCTGGGCTCCAAAATCACTACAGATGGTGACTGCAGCCATGAAATTAAAAAACGCTTACTCCTTGGAAGGAAAGTTATGACCAACCTAGATAGCATATTCAAAAGCAGAGACATTACTTTGCCAACAAAGTTCGTCTAGTCAAGGCTATGGTTTTTCCTGTGGTCATGTATGGATGTGAGAGTTGGACTGTGAAGAAGGCTGAGCGCCGAAGAATTGATGCTTTTGAACTGTGGTGTTGAGAGAAGACTCTTGAGAGTCCCTTGGACTGCAAGGAGATCCAACCAGTCCATTCTGAAGGAGATCAGCCCTGGGATTTCTTTGGAAGGAATGATGCTAAAGCTGAAACTCCAGTACTTTGGCTACCTCATGCGAAGAGTTGACTCATTGGAAAAGACTCTGATGCTGGGAGGGATTGGGGGCAAGAGGAGAAGC
>NW_011494604.1:590814-624107 GCF_000754665.1 Bison bison bison | reverse complement strand
CAAGAGGAGAAGGGGACGACAGAGGATGAGATGGCTGGATGGCATCACTGACTCGATGCACATGAGTCTGAGTGAACTCTGGGAGTTGGTGATGGACAGGGAGGCCTGGCGTGCTGCAGTTCATGGGGTTGCAAAGAGTCGGACATGACTGAGTGACTGATCTGATCTGATGTGGCTCTGTGCCAGGGGCTGTGGAGGATACAAATTGTAACTTAGCCTTTAGCCAGGGATAGTAGGGCACAAAGGTGAGGGCACTGACAGGGAGGGGATAGAGTCAAGGTAACAGTGAACCAGGTGCTTCTGGATTAGTGCAGCTTCTCTACCAGGCAGAGAGCACCTTGACGGTGGGGATTGTCACTTGTTCATCTCTGTAGCTCTGGAGCTGGTCTCTGGGCATGCATGTTGGTGTCCAACAAGTTACTGACAAATAACTGAAAGGAGGCAGCAGAGAGCAGGGGCTGCAACAGAGGAAGAGAAAGAATATAAGGCTATATTCTCTATTATCCCCATGATCCGTGACTCTCCTGTGGCCATAGTCAAACAGGATTAATCACAAGTGAAAAAATTCCGTTTATTGCTTACAAGACAATTAGAAAGAAGACTGAGGGGACCCCAGGAGATGAAATATTTATTTGATAAATCATTAATATGCCAATTTAAAATTAAAGTGGAAACATCCTGGTTGAATAGCTTATTTCTTTAACTAAAATTCTATTATATTTAATTATTACCAACATTAAGAATTTTAAAATTTGTAAAGGGTGCCAGTGCCTCCAACTTGCAAGTTCTGATTGCATTTTCAAAGTGACACATTCATTAATACCCATGAGAAGTACATAAGTTACCCCAAAAGGAGCCAAAGCCATCAAGATGAATTAGGGGGACCTGGGGACCCCCACCAAGAGGGAGACCTACTTCCCACTGTGAACTTTTTCATCTCATTTGTGCTTTCTTTAACCATGTGCCACTTACTTTAAAAAACACGAACTTTAGGGGGTAGAAATTTCCTTATAAATTTTATTTCCACTCTGTAAGACAACATGAACATTCACATAGAAACAGCGAAAAGTGAAGACAGTGGATTATAGAATGAAACCACTTATTGATGAAGCTTAAAACAAATCATCGAGAAGGTTCTGAATCTGGGAATATTGGGAGTATAAGCCAGCAAGGGGCTGACAGATGTTTGCAATAAAAATTGTATCATCTACATGTTTTACGTAATTTCTGATTAGCACGAACAGACTCATGGTAATCAAATGATCACTCTTTGGAAATTTTATATCTGTTATTAAGTGATAGTTTTATGGATTTAGGATCTTCAAAAGTATTTTTCAAAGCTCTTCAGGAAAATAAATATTTAAATTAGTCATTTAAGAAAAAGTAATATAACACTGAACCGTGTTCATTTTTTTTCCCTTTTCAGACAGATGTAATTGTTAATTCTATGTACCCCCGTATTGGTCTTAGAGCTGGGTCTGTGTCAGAATCAATTCTAAAAGCAGCCGGAGATGAAATAGAGCGGGAATTACGCCAAAAAATAACTAAGACAGTACTAGATTCCCAGTTGGTACTGGTCACAAGAGGATTTAAATTGTCTTGCAAATACATATACCATGTGTTATGGACTTCAGAATATTCTGAACAAAAACTGGTAAGGTCAAAATAAATTTATCTTTCTGTGTCTCCAAAGTCTATGTAATAGTCTGTTGAATTTCCATCATGTCATGACATTCATGTTATGTTATTGTCAAGTGGAATATTCCCTATTCTCTACTACTCCTGTGAATACCTGAAATAGTAAACAGATGTTGTGGTCACAAATTGTCTTAAGAAGTTTAATTTAAATTATCGCTTAGTCCATGTCTGAATTTTAAGTGGGCATGCCACAGATAGACACAGAAACATCAGGGCTCCCTCTCTGCACCCAGTGGCCCTACAGGCCTCTTCTTACATATGGGCCAGGCACTCAGCCTCTCCCTATCTCCTGCCATCTGTTAAATCCCAGGAGGACCTGGGATCTCTCTTCCAGTACCATTCCAGTCAAATCTGTTACCTGTGAGGGCTTCTCTGTGGTAAAGTACCTGTGGTAAAGCTTAGCTTTCTGGCTGACTCTACAACTGAGGGGCATAAATTGTATACGTTAAGGACTAGGGGGAACCCACTGAAATGTAGAGAAAGGGAAACTTAATCTCCTTTTCTGTCTTTGTCCATATTTATTTTATCACCATTTCTGATCTTCTCTTGTCTAGAGAGCCCTCAAATCCCAAATTGGTCATTCAGTCACTCTCTGCTTTTTCCAGTCACTCAGTTTTCCGAGGTCCTTGCACATTGGTATAATCTTGTTACATTAGTATAACTAACATACTAGTATATTAGTATAATGTAAGAAAGTTATCCAATAACCTTCCTACTACAGTGTTCAGTTTGAATGTTGAAATATTGATGGAAGTTTAAATCTGCCAAAAATAAATTACATGACAGATCTTAATGACTTTAAATAAATGTTGATCACTTACTTTAACCTCTCCGTCCTTTATTAAAGCTCTTTATGTTGATCCAGAAGTGGCAGGTAAGTGGGGGATAAACTGAAGATTGGCTTTCTAATCTGGGGAGAAGGCTACATAAATTGAGGGCAATCCCGATGCCCAAATGCCCTGAATGGCACAACATGTACCAGTCAGTCACTTCAGTTTCTCAACCCTTTCATTCCTCATCATTTAACCTTACAGCTGTAATGGGTCCCCTACGGAGTGATACCTTTCCTGTTCTCTGAGGAGGCATGGGCATGGCCCTGAGGAATAGTGGAGGTTGGCGTTATAAAATATGGGCAGGATTAAAGGGTAAGTGGGTAAGTGAAGTCTTATTTTTGACTCAAAATACTAATCTTAAATTTTTGTTTTTCCTAAAGCCATTGAAAGGTGCAATGAAGAAATGCTTGGAAAAATGCCTTGAACTAAATATGACTTCCATTTCCTTTCCTGCCTTTGGGACTGGAATCACTGGTATGAAGAAGAGTGAAATAGCAGAGATTATGTTTAATGAAGTTTTAATATTTGCCAGACAAAGTTTGCAACAATTAGCTGTAAAGTTTGTGATCTTCCCCGAAGAATTGGAGACATATAAGGTAAGTTAATATCTTAGAAGTGTCCTGTGGTTCGTTCATATTCATTTCCTCAACAACATCTATTTAGTATCTCCAAAGTAAGATACAGGTTTTGTTAAGTGCTGTGGAGCATGATGATGGTCTAACTTGGTGAAATTTAATTTTTATAAATCATTCACCTCTGACCTAGTAAGGAATGTCATTGTAGAAGCCATGTCTACCCCACTACCTAGCTTTTCTCTTGTCCTTTGTTGGCATTTATTCTTCCCTCTGCTCCTTAAAGGTATGCAACCTCCTAGTTTTGTGGGGTCCTTTGCTCCTCCCCTTCTCTTTCCCACTTTCCAGCCTGTCTCCATGTGGGTAGTTGCCATTTTCTCTCTCTCTACAAGAAAACAAGCTTAGACTTGTTCTAGTTTGCACTTTCCTGGAACAAGTGTAAATGTTCTTATTCCTCTTGCTGCCTTGCTAGAGGGGGAGGTTTGTAGTGTTAGCTGATTTCCATTGCTGATCTCAAGCTATCTATGTTACATTACCGAAGGAGGAATTGGAAAGAGACATTCACCGTGGAGTCTCATGAGCCAGTGTAAGCCAGCTCTAGTACACCGCTGTCTCATCCACAGCTGACCTGCAAAACTGGTGAATTACCCAGTGATGCAGCTTATCTTCTTGACAAAATTAAACAGCCTGTCATTCCAATGAAGTTCACCAATTCCACCCACCACCCACTGAAGAGGACTATTACTAGGCCCAGATGGGTGCTCAGAATACATCCCTGGACTATCCATAAAGCACCATATCCCTATAAGAGGAATTAGCCCCAACTAGAAAAGGAAGTGGGGCTTCCCTCGTCAGTAAAGACTCAGTAAAGCTCAGTCAGTAAAGAATCCTCCTGCAATGTAGGAGACCTGGGTTTGATTCCTAGATTGGGAAGATCCCCTGAAGAAGGAAATGGCAACCCACTTCAGTATTCTTGCCTGGAGAATCCCATGGACAGGGGAGCCTGACAGGCTACAGTCCATGGGATCACAGGAGTTGGACACGACTTAGCAACTAAACCACCACCAGAAGAGAAAGTGCTTGTGCTCGTCAACATACAAGCAAAAATGTAAATGGCAGTTCAACAATACAGAAAACCATGGTCTGAGAGCTCCCCTGGGGGCTAATAACAAAAGTAGTTGCCATGAGTTGCATCAGCCAGGTACTGTACCAAGAAGAAGCTAGTCCTTATTGTCATCTCCATCTTACAAGTGGGACCAGAGATTAATATGTACATACCTAGTCCAGTGGCTGAGCCAAGAGTCCAACCTCTGTCTGTTGGTCTGACCCTAAAGCCTGTGTTCTGAAACACTAAACAAAAATATAGGGGGAAAAATATCATGAAGGATGATACAGCTTTCAGTTTTGTGACTCAAAGGAGAAGATTATCTTAAAAAGTAACTTACATTGTACCCTGAACAATGACCATTCCTTCAGGCTTTTTTCAGTGTTAACACTACATTTTAGGGCTTCCCTAGTGGCTCACATGGTAAAGAATCTGCCTGCAATGCAGGAGACTCGTGTTCAATCCCTGGGTTGGGAAGATCCCCTGGAGAAGGGAATGGCAACCACTCTAGTATTCTTGCCTGGGAAATCCCACGGACAGAGGACCCTGGCGGGCTGTATAGTCCATGGGGTCGCAAAGAGTCGGACACAATTGAGTGACTAACACTTACTACATAATATCCATGTGGAAGTATGTGCATACACGTATGTATACTCCTCTAGTCTTTTTTTAAGCACATCTTTTCCTCGTAAATGAGTCTTTCAACAAGGACTTTATGTTCAGAAAGAATAGAGGGTAGTCTGCACACTTCATGGGGGGCATTACCTTGGCAAGGTCCCTACAATCCAGAGAATGGATTTGTCAGACATCTAGAGTTGACCTGGCTCAGGAAGACCAGCGTATACTGAACTCACAATAAAGTGATACTTATGTTCACACACTGATGAATTTCCAATTCATGAATAACAATGAGCAAATAACTCCCCAGCTGACCTATATACTGTGTTCATTAGTATTTCATGATGATAAGGTTCCTGGGTGGTGCTGAGTATGTACAAAAGGCAATGGATAGTCCTTCATTTGGTTATTTAACAAATATGTGTTGCATATCTACCTTGTGCCAGACATTACATCTCAGAATAAGAAACTCCTTACTAGGAACACTCCTCACATTCTTCACACGAGTTGTTGGTCTTTTGTGGACAGAACTGGGAAAACTGCCAAGTTCTTGCCATTTGGATCTGCATTTCCAAACTGCTTGTTATCCACACCTTCTAAATTTTTGGTCCTGATTAAGTTACAGTTTTCTTTCATTTTCAATTCAAAAGCCTTGCCTCATTGATTTCTAACCCAGGAATGCATACTGACTTTAAGTGAATTTGGAAAAAAGCTGATTTTTATCCATTTTGTGTTTGACAGCTATTGTTAGTCCATTTATCAGCAGATAATATTACCTTGTTTATTTTGGAGGGCAGGGAAGCTCCTCCCTGTTATGACCACTCCAGGTACTAAATAAATATGAGGGCTTTTTTGCTCTGGAAATAGCAATTGCAAATATAATTTTTGAAGAAAAACTGCTACAGGTTAAGAAACTTCATTATTAAAGTTCAGATGAAATGAAGATTCTAGACTTTACCTCATTATCTACCATCTTTTTCAATGAAGAATTACTGCCAATTGCATCAACTTTAAACTAAGAAGACCCTGTGCATGGTGGTTCCAAACCCCAGGAGAGATGAGTTTTTTCAAATGGATACTATGATAAAGGATCTACATGGCAATATACATAAATCTCTGTGTGCATACTGTCATATAATAATAATTAAAACAATAGCTAACATCTTGAGTATTTACAATAGCCTGGGTACAATTTTAAGCACTTTATAAGAATTGATCATTCAGACTACAGTGTGGTATGCATATAACTTTTAAAAATGAATTTGTTTTATTGATTACAAGAACATCTGCCACTATTTGTCTTCTTCAGTGATATATCCACACCTTTAGTTCAGTGCCTAATATATAATTTGTCATTGTTGTGGGGTGTGTGTGTGCTCAGTCATGTCTGACTCTTTGCAACCCCATGGTAGCAGGGCATTAATATCTATGAATGATTATATTTTGCTTTGGGATGTACATTCTCCTTTTTTATGCCAGATTTTAAGAGTTTTTCCTTTCCATTTTTCCTATACTTGTTTCCCTTATATGTTCTAATAGATTGTAGTGCTGCATTGGCTGTTCCTGAGGACTTTCTTAAAGGTTGCTTTAGATTTGTGACAGTGGGAATAGGGGATGACAGAGTGGGTGAGGTCAGGTATGGCGAGTGCAAGTAAAGAGAGGGATTTTAATGACGGTAGCTAAAAGCCCCACTTAGGACTCTCCGCTCTGTTTTGCTTCTTGCAGGCTTTCAGTGCTGAAATGGAAAAGAATAAGTTCAAGCTGCAGGGTCCCAACAATTACCCTGGTGGTGAGTAAGAAACTCATGGGTCTAGAAATATAGTCTCCCACCATAGGCTCATTCTATTCTTGATCATCTGAAGTAATGGAGGGGAGAAAATGAATACATAAGCCACATATGTTTCACTGTGCTCCTGTCTGGATACCTGTGTGCTCTATACCTGGCCACAATTCTATTTTTGCTCATCCTAGTTTCATGATATGAACAGAGAGAGGCTAAGTTACAGTCACAGTAGGTAATCCACAGTGTGAGTAGTCCATTCACAAAAAGCTGGCTATATTTTTTCATGAGCTTACTAAACCAGTTAGTCTTTCTGTTTTGAATGGAGTGATGTCTAAATGGGGTTATTCATTAGTAATCATAGAAAATACATCTCAGTAATACCAGATAATAATAAGTAGATTAACCCAATGCTAGTCACCCTGAGTAATCAGTGGGATCATGATGGAAACTTTAAAAAACAAATAAAAATATGTATGGCCCAACTCTACAGATTCTAATTCAGGAACTCAGGGTCTGGGCCAAGCATGTATATTTTTCAGTGCTTCCTGGTCAGTTTGGCTGCTGAACCAGATTTGGGAATCACTGGATTAAACTAGTCCTGGTTGTTGTTGGAGAAGAATTAACTTTGTCTTATAACTTCATTCCTTTAGAGGAGTTTGAGTAGACTGAGATGGAATTGTGTCATGACAATTTAGATACGTAGTTCTGAAATAGTCTTTTTTAAAAAAGTAGATTTATTTATATATTTTTAATTTTTTGGCTGTGCTGGGCAACATGTGGGATCTTATTTCCCTGACCAGGGATCGAACCTGTACCTCCTGCAGTGGAAGAACAGCGTCTTCAAAAATGGACTGCCAGGGAAATCCCCTGAAATAAATTTGTAATCCACAACATTCTATAGATGTTAAGAACCCCAGACATTCAACCAGCAATAGAAACTTTTAGGACATTTTCCATTCAGATCAAGATGATTTGCTTATTCCCTTTAATATAGGAGTTAACTTATGGACGTTCAGTGTCCAGCAGTGTTGAAAATGAAGAAAAGGGAACTTTAAGAGCTCTGGCCTGTGAATGCACCTCTTATGAGCCCATTTATCTATCTGTATAATGATGATAATGACAGTGTGGTGAGAATAACTGGAGATTATATATGTAAAAATGTTCTGTAAATTATGCAGCATTAAACAAAGGCCAGGGGATAAATAATGAATGAGAATCTGATGGACAAACTCTTCAGGTGACCTAGAAGAGGGAGGGATGCCCTGTAGCTAGAAGGGTGCAAGAATGAATTCATGGACAAGACAGTTCTAAGTTGTGCTTTGAGGATGGCAAAATTTTTCTTTTTTCTTACAGAATCTTTTTTATTGTTATTAAACTTTATTTTATTGGAGGATAATTGCTTTACAGTGTTGTGGTGGTTTCTGCTATATGTCAATGTGAATCAGTCATAATTAAATATATACACACACACACACACACACACATATATATATATACACATATCCCCTCCCTTTTTAGCCTCCCTTCCCAACCCTGGCAAGATTTTTCAATGGCCAGAGTTGGGTTGGTGGGGTTAGGGCACCCAAAGTGAAGAAAACTCACAGAAGCAAACAAACATTGTGCATATTTGGGAAACCATGGTGAATGCAGGGAACCTAGATAGGAGGAGTTTCAGGAGACAATAATATGGAAGAGGAACATACAAATGTCCCTATATCATGAATCTGAAAAATGGGGCCAGGCATTGCCATTTACTTCAGTAATTCTTGAGGATATCTGTAAAGGAATTATAGCACAGGTTAATAACTGACATTAATGATGATGATGACCTCAGATAATTAAGGAAAAGTTGGACTATTTAGGGAGGCAGAGAAGTATGCTTCCATTATAAATATTAAACTAACCAATACAATGAAATATGTTTTGGTGCTGAAAGAGACTCCATTAGTGTTTTGAACAATTTAGTTACCTGGAAGAGCAACTCTTCTCTCCTGATAATGATGGATAAATGAAATATCACCATGTATTTTTAAAGTTTTCTCCTAAAAAGTAATATAAACTCCCAAATAGAACAAGGGTTTTTTTTTTTTTAAAAGTATGTCATTGATTTAAGAATCTCTTGTCATTTCTTACAGTTTTATAAAACTTTGGCTTTTATTGTTACCAGAGGGAGGCCATTCTCCCCCTTCTACTTCTAGGTATGTCCTGGTACTTTTTCATAGCTCCTGATACCAGCCAGTTACTATATGAGTGGAAAAGATGCTAATGACCGCTAATGAGATCCTGAGGTCACTCACTGGGAAGCAAGATTTTGAGCACTGTAGTCAGGTTGCCTGCATCTACAAGCTTCCTGGACACCACTTAGTCCTATAACTATGGGCATGTTACTTAATAATATTTCTGAATCAATTTCCTCATTTGTAATATGGAAACTACGAATAGTACCTACCCATCTCATAGGACTGTGAGAATTGGAAACAGAATACATATAAAGTACTTAGAATAATGCCTAGAAATAGTAAGTGTTCAACTTACTTTTTCCCCCTCAAAATATGTCTCCGAGATTCATCCATGTAGCTAAAAACTCCATTTCATTGCTATGATATTCCATCGTTGAAGGACATCTGGGTAGTTTCTAGTTTTTTGTGAACTCCTTGTGTACATCTTCTGATAAACAACTGCAAAAGTTTCTTTAAATAATATAATTATAGGAGTGGTTGTCCCAGTTTTACATCTGTCATGAATATATAGGAATTCCAGTTGCTCTATATGTTCTCCCAAACTCTTGATATTGTCAGACTTAGAATTTTTGCCAATCTGGTTATTTTTCATTTCCCTGATTATCAAAGAAGATGGGCATATTTTCACATATATATGGGCCATTTATATTTCCTTTTCTATGAAATCTTTTGCCCAACTGGCTACTGGTGTGCTTGTTTTTCTTAATAATTTGAGGGAATTCTTTATGTATTCTAGATACTGCTTCATCTAGCAATTCCCCCTTAGCTAGTCCACTGGCCCCCTCCTTTTTTTCAGTTTGGATTCAGTCACTCTAATCTATCAGAGATTCTTCTTTGTATAAATCTTTTCTCCTGTGGAGGCAGATTGTGGAGAGAGGTACAGTGGGTGCGTCGGAAATGAGTTCCATTTCCTTTTCTGGTGCAATATATACTGTGTTCAGTAGCAGTAGCTATAAAGCTCCAAATGCTGGTTATGGAGTTGCAAAATGTCCTGTCATAAAACAGATAAGATATAAAACGGAATCTCAGGTTATGAAATTATGGGTATTTCTTTCTTTCATTATACTCTGATAATTTCCAATTTTTCCATAGTAAACATGTATATTTTTTATAATCAGAAATACATGACATTTTTTAAAAAACAATTTTCATTCTAAGTTCTATGGTTTTCAGAGATGTCTGATTTTAAACCTGGTGGTAATAAGAGTTTATGGAAAATCCTATCTAGTAAGAAATAATTGTTGGTTAACATCTAGGATGAGATTACAAGGTGAGCTCATCTGTAAATTGATCAAAGCAACACAGCAGGGGCAAGACATGATAAACTCTGTGTTCCCAAGGAGACTATAAGCTATGTTTTTAGATTTTCTTTGTACCCAACACAGCTCTCAGAGATAGGTACTTAATTGAAGCTGCTACTGTTAAGGATGCTTAGGGCAAACACTGGCTATGGTGGTTTAAAACCCACCTGCCTTCTGTAGTTTCTTATGATAGTGTTTTCAGTCCCCCAGGAGACCAGAGAGAAGAAAGAAAACAGATTTCCTGTCATCAGTCTGATGGGATCCTACTGGGAAAAGATAGATGAGGCCAAAGCGTGGATCCAGAGGATACTGAGCTCCAAGGAGTGCCACATCATTGAGGACAAGCACATCCTCTACTTCGGAAAAAAGGAACACGATGATTTGTCTGTGCTTCAGAAAACCTTATGCATCTCTATCTCAGAGATTGTCACCCTGGGAAAGGCACATTTAGAGATTAGAGGAGCTCCGGCTAACCTCATTGAGGCAGTTATAAACATTGAACAGATGCTATGTAAAGTTCAAGAGGAAATGGCAAGAACAAAGGAGCAAGTCCTTTGGAGCTTGTCAGGTGAGTAACTTTCTATTAAATTAGAAAGTCAGCTCTTCCAGCTTTTGAGTGTGAGCATTCATATATGTAAGTGGGTGAGAGAAAGAATGGAAGGAGAGAGAGAACAAACTATGCTGGGTCTGTTTTAGGCCATAATCTTTTTTTTTTGCTTGGTAACCATAAAAGGCCATAAACTTTTATAACCATTTTTTGACTCTACCAGCAAGGTTAATTATTAGTAAATGAAAACACACACACACACACATACACAATTGGATTTACTGATGATGACATGGATTGCCTAAGAGGCAACTACATGCAAAACCCAGGGTATCCCAAGCCCAGGCTCTAGGAAAAAAAAGTACATCCCTAATTCTTCAGATGGAACATTCAGATACAAACACATTCCACTTATTTAATTCATTTCTTTGAGTTTTATTGGAGTTATTTATTGCTGGCAGAGTTAAGAGCCCTAAAATTACTTACTCTGAGCCTTCTCACCAGCGTAAATTGTTCATCGGTACTGTGAGATCCAGTCAAGCATCACTCATTCAATGGGGCAAAATCCATCAGGATAACTGTGAGAATTGGGGTCTCGAGAGATCCTTTAACTTAGTCCTAGAGCTCACTAGGAAATTATACCATTAAAAATATTGCCTTGGGAGACTGAGGCTAATTTTTTCATTTATTTGACTAATGTAAGCAGGTTAGTTATGAAACAGGAAGGTGAAAGTGCTGTGGACACAACGGGTGAGGTGCCTGGCCCAGACTTGGGCCGTAAGGGGGAGGTGTTGGAAACGGAGAAGTGAAGACTAGGTGGGAGTTAGTAAACAAAGAAAGAACTTTCAAGAAATCAGACCATCGCTAGGCCTAGGTTATGCAAGACTTTATAAACCACATGAAAATATTCAAAGTTTTTCTTGAAATACGTGGAGAACCTTGAATGATTTTAAGCAAAGACAAGGTCAAACTTGTATTTTAGAAAGATCATTGGTTGTAATGTGGAGAATGAATTTAGTACAAAAATTCAGATGTATAATTTCAAAGAATACCTTATTCTCGCCATGTGTTTGTAAAAATAGTTCAGGCAGATATAGTCGAAGTGAGTGGGAGTTCACAATAAATGTTGAGTCTATATTCCACAGAAAACCCAGTGTCGAAAAACACGGACAAAAGTAATATTCAAGAATGAGACCCAATATTATGATTTCTACTGAGCTTTTGAAATGTAGTGAATGTGGGTCTTTAAACTGACATTGATACTTCTTAAGAGAACAAGATTGAAAATAATACTGATCGCCTATAAAGCTTGTGACATTAAGTTCGTTCATAAAGTTGGCCTACTTTCCCAGCTACTGGCAATTTAGTCATGTAAGTCCCCTGCTGTGCTGCAAGGTGGCATTTTTTGGCAGTTGGTGACTAAGCATATTATTCCACAGCAGTGTTTCAGAGGTTCATAAACCCTTAGCCCCTTCTAATCAGGTTAAGATCTTCATTAACAAAATGGACAATTTTGAAATGAGTTCTTACTATAGGGAACATCAGCCGTCCACATGAACAGTATGTTTTAAATAATAGAAGTTAGGCATCTCCTCTTTAATGGTGCTCTTCTAATCTTTCCTGGTGAGTGTTCCTGATAGCAGGAGTTTGTGGATCTTTGAGTTTCCAGTGCTCAGCCCAGTGCCTGGCATGTAATAGGAACTCAGTAAATGTTTGCTGAACTCTGAGATGGTTGGATGGCATCACTGACTCAATGAACATGAGTTTGAGCAAACTCGGGGAGATAGTGAAGAACTGGGAAGCCTGGTGTGCTGCAGTCCATGGGGTGGCAAAGAGTAGGACACTAATTAGTGGCTAAACAATGGCAACAATATTATACTTGATAAATGTGAGTCATTACTCTCCAGATTTTTTTTTTTTTGTCATTTGCCACTTAGTGTATTTCATTTTGGAAGTTACCTCAATTTTTAAATAATTTTGTTAATACATAATTTATATACCATGAAGTTCATTCATTTAAAGTATACAATTCAATGGATTTTAGTATATATACAGAGTTGTACAGTGATTGCTATGATCTTATTTTTTTTCATTTTTCACTGGAGAATAATTGGTTTACAGTGTTGTATTGGTTTCTGCTATACAACTCTCCACATTTAACTTACAGACTCTTCCTTTGAAATGTCCTGGCATGGGAGTTCTCTGCTATGGAGTTATATCCCTCCTGCTCTCTTGCTTTCCAGAGTTACAACTTGGCCCTCTCTATGAGTTTCTCTGAATTTATAACATGTTTTTTTTTGTGGTTAAATTGAGCATACTCAATTACATAGTGTGCTGGGGATTAGGTCATTTTAGTATATTCAGTCTTACGTCAAAAAGAAAGTAAACTGAAAGAAAAGAAGCCTTTTGGCAGGTTTTCATTTGTTCACTCATGTATAGATATTTAGTCCAATAAGGAGCTCCTTTGGGCAATGAACGGTTGTCCCTTAAATGTAAAATTGGAATGAAGGAAAGAAATTAAGGAAGGAAAGAAGGAAGAAAAAGAGGGGAAAGGAAGGAAGGTAGGAAAGACATTACATCATAAACTCAATCTCCAAATTTTGTTGTCCTTGGCTGGGTGGCATATGAATAACATATGTACTAAATGTTCTGCCTTGCCCCTTACAGAAAGCACTGGGGAAAGCCAGGTTTATAACCTTAGGTCTGTACTTACTAGCTTTGTGTTATTGAGCAAGTCACTTAACTAATCTGAGTTTCTATTTTCCTCTTTGTAAAATTGTGTTAATTATTTCAGTGGTGGTGTTGTAATACTCAAATGAGGTAGAGATATGAAACTGTTTTGAAAACTTTGAAGTGTTACATAAATGTCTTATTGTTTTCCATCACTCCTTAATATTTTCTTATGTTTGTCTTTTTTTGTTGATTGGCATCCTGGCTAGAAATATAAACATTTCCTATTAGCAAAACAACTATATGTCATCATTACGGCATTGATAGGGAAAATATATATTAATGCTCTTTTTCCTCTTACCCTCTCAACTTCATAATGTAAATCAATCTGGGGACAAATTTATTACCCACCCCCCATTTTATCCTATGATTTCTCATGGAATTATAGCTGTCATTGCATGCTGTAAATACATGAGGCATACAAATTAAACTGCTAATCTTCTCCTCCAAATTTTTTTATAATTTATTTCATTTAATTTCTGCTTATTTATTTATTTGGCTGGGCTGTGCTGCTTTTGGGATCTTAGTTTCTCAACCAGAAATTGAACCCAGGCCCTGGCAGTAGATACACCGAGTCCTAACCACTGAACCACCAGGAAATTCCCTCATTTAATCTCTTTACAAACCTTTTCCTCTCATAGATCACTGAGACAAAGTTTTATGTTACTTACTTTTAGGGCAGCACACTGATCAGCAACCAGAAAACCAGAATCAAATGAAGGAAAATACATTTCTGAAATGGCTAACGCTTTCAGCTCCAGAAATTCAGGATAAAAAAAAACAGTTTGAAGACTGTGGTTTGCGAGTTATAAAGGTATACTTAATTAAGGGAAGAATTTGACTCATCTTGCTATCATTTGGTTCCACAGCCAGAAGAAAAACTTGCCCACTGATGACTAAGCTAGTTGCTCATTGTCCTGCAATCCTAGGAGTTCGTCTGAAAGGAGGGCAGGGATGGGTAGGGATGAGGGGTATTGTTGGAATCAAGTGGTAGAAATGATGTTAGGATGTATAGAAGCATAGATCAAGACTCAGAGAAAACTATCTGCCTATCTTGAAACAAAATGTTTTATTACATAAAATATATGTGTATATACATCACATAAAATATATATGATAAAAGAAGCATTTATCACTGTATTGTAATTGTTTACCTATTTTTATCTCTCACTAAACTATAAGCTTTAGGACAGCAAAGACTGTGTCTGCACTTGTCCATTTCATTACTAGTTCCTGGCACATAGCGACAGCTCAGTGAGTTTTTATTAAAGAAGGGATAGGGAATTTTGAAGAGATAGAAGTCAAAATAGGAGAAAGTTGGAGTCAGGAGAGACTCTTCTGCAACTTTATATGAAAAGCATATCACATGCAAAGTAATAAACACATAAATAATAAACACATAAATAAATAAATAAACACAGTATCAGGCAATTTAAGTAGCATTTCTCCAGCATCTTTTTCAGTTTTTCATTTCCTTGGGCTGTAGGTAGAGAAGATAGACAATGTGCTCCTCATGGCTGCCTTCCAAGAAAGGAAGAAAATGATGGAAGGGAGACCCTCTGGAAAACCTGTGAGCTACAGGTTGTTTCAGCAAGTCCCACATCAGTTCTGCAAAATGGTATGCAGAGTCGGCTTTCACCGAGTGTACTCCATGCCCTGCGGTAGGTGTCAGCCCCTCATAGTTGGCTTACTGTATGTGGGAGTTGGTGAGCAGACATCAGCAGGTGACTCACCACTAATAGCATTGTTGCTTCAGTGAGGGCGTCATTTACACCTGGGATTTAGTGGTAAAGTCATTTGGAAAGGGTAATATTTAAAATTTATCTTTTATGTATTTTGTGGCTGGTGTGTTTTATTTTGATGAAAGTGTTTGCAGTAAGAACTACAGTTCACTGTTTTTCCCCTTTCTGTGTTTGTGGCCTCTCTACAGAGAGCACCTTGGAGCTTTTTTTCTTCTCTTATCTTGACAAAAAATTATCAACGGTACCAAACCATCTTCCTCCTTCATTAAAAGAGCATTTTTCTGAATTTAATAAAGTTGGTCTTTTCTCTTCCATCCTTTTCATTTCCTGTAGCTGCTAGGGAATGAATTAGGCATCATCTGGCAGGTGAAATGAATATTTTAAGTTCCTTCCCAGTTATGGGAGTCCTATGTATAGTAGCTTCTATGTCTCAGTTATACAAAAATATTGCATATTTTACCTCTGTATTTTCCACTTTAAATCTCTCCAGATGAAGGTAAGAAGCTTTTGTAGCCATCACAGAGGATACCTGGCAATGCAGCTTGGTTTTGCCTGGTCTATTAAAGATGTAGCTCTTGCTCTTTACCTTTCAAATATGTAGCATGATCCTTGTTGTAGAGCCTACTCCAAGTCTTGATTTCTGGAAAGCATAGGGTCTGGGAATCATCTTCTCTTTGCCCCACAGAAAACATAAGCAATACCTAGGGTAAAAATTGAATATGAACAATTTTTCACCTAGGAATACAAACTGATAAATGAATCCCCACCCCACCCTAAGAAGTTTTTGAGTATAACCAGGAAAGTGATAATCAGTATGGTCCTTTCATTGGCAAAGTCTTAAAAATTCATGACTCCCATTTGCTTCTAAACCCATTGTAACTGGCTTTTCTGCACTCCACCACTGCTCCTTCTATTTTAACTTAAACTACTCTAAAAACATCAAGATCCTCCTATTTTCCAAATCCAGCAAGTGCCTTCTTTTCAGTTCTGTGACAGGTACTGCTAGTTGCCTACCCAATATCTATATATATTTCTTCTCCAAACAGCTAAGACACACACCATTCTCCCAAGGAAGACAGTCCCAGACACTCATCTTGTTTCCTCAGTCTCAAGTTCAGGCAGTCTTCTCTTAAAGCTTAGAGGCAAAGCAATTGTCCTAATACACTCATTGTATAATGATGTGAGAGCGAGCAGGAAAATTGCGATAAGAACTCCCCATTTCTAAAGGGGAGAAGGAAAACACACAAGTCACTGGTCTGTACCACTAACCACATGCTGCTGAACTGGAATAGTAAGAACTCTATTCGGGGAGTGAAGTAAGACCCTTGTTTGCACTCCGGGGAAATCTTCATTTTGTATGCTGCCTTTGGTCACTTCTAGGTGCACTGCTTACCAGGGCTTGCCCCAGGGGTCTAGAATGCTCCCAGGCTACTGATAGCTGGACTTGTAGGGTTTTTTTTTCAGCCATACAGCTCCTTTAAAAACTAAGCAGCATGAGGCCTGTTTGTTTCTGGCCAAGTTTGTTCTTTTTAATCCAGCCAAAGATCCTGCCTCTATCTAGTCTTTAAGCCTCAAGATACCAGTCTTTTACCTACTGGCCTCTGTGCTCGTCTCCCTAGCCTTTAGCTTAACAGCCACTACCTTGAGACAAATCAGACAGTAGATTCAGTGGGGAGATACTACTCATGATGTGACTTGTGCCTATGTGTCTGGTGAGAATGCTTAACTGCAGGTGTCTGAAAGAAGTGTCCTCTGCTAGATAAACCATGCTTGTTGTTCAGTTGCTCAGTCATGTCCGACTCTTTGCAACCCCGTGGACTGCAGCATGCCAGGATTCCCTGTCCTCCACTATCTCCAGGGTTTGCTCAAATTCATGTCCACTGAGTCAGTGATGCTATCTAACCATCTCATCCTTTCCTGCCCCTTTCTCCTTTTGCCTTTAATGTTTCCCATCATCAGGGTCTTTTCCAATGAGTCGGCTCTTCGCAACCGATAGCCAAAGTATTGGAGCTTCAGCTTCAGCGCCAGTTCATTCAGTAACTGCCTCAGGGCTTGGTCGGAAGTCAAGCTGTGGGGTTGGGATGTGATGGGGTCAGGCTCTGACTGTGTCTGAGGCCCAGTAAACCTGATATTTTTTTTTCTCTAATATTCAGCCATCTTCTGTAACAGACAGGCAGGGTTTTAGCCCCTGGCATTGTATCCAAACTCTAGGACACTTGCTCATACACAGTAAAGTGACTGCAAGCTGCAGATCTAGAGATGTTTCTGTTCCTCACTGTGGGTGTGTCTCGAGGGCCAGAACTAATGGGGCAGGTGAATGATTACATGGCATGATTTCAGAGATACCAGGAAAGCTGCCCTGGGTCTTTGCTGCTGCACAGGCTTTTCTCTAGTTGCAGCAAGCAGGGGCTATTCTCTAGTTGCAGTGCGCAGGCTTCTCATCACAGTGGCTTCTCAGGAGCACAGGCTCTAGGGCGTGTGGGCTTCAGTATTTGCGGCTCCCAGCTCCAGAGCATAGGCTCACAGTTGTGACACACAGGCTTAGTTGCTCTGTGGCATGTGGGGATCTTCCCTGATCAGGGGTCAAACCCATATCTCCTGCATTGGCAGGAGGATTCTTTATCAATGAGCCAGGGAAGGAGCCCTATTAGTGATAATTTGCCACCACTGAACAAAACTTTGGGTGTCTTTGCTTCAGACACAGGGACTTGAGATCAGGAACTGGTGAGTATTTGGAGGACTAGGGAGTGAATACATATTAGTACCCAAATAGGCAATACAGTTTGTCAGATCATAATAATCTTTAAATATTTTTTCTCTTATCAGACCAAAAATATGGAGCTGGAATATACTTCACCAAGAACCTCAAAAACATAGCACACAGGATCAAGAAAACATCTGCCACAGATAAGCTGATCTGTGTGTTTGAAGCTGAAGTACTCACAGGCTTCTTCTGCCAGGGTAGTCAGTTAAATATTGTTCCCCCACCATCGCATTCTGGAGCCATAGATAGCTATGACAGTGTGGTTGACAATGTTTCCAGCCCTGAAACCTTTGTCATTTTTAGTAACACACAGGCTGTGCCCCAGTATTTGTGGACTTGCATCCAGGATCATGTACAGGGTTACTCAGGACAAATGATGCTCTCTCCACAGCAGTCTTACGGGATATTCTCAAGTGGCAGCTCTGTTGATTAACCTCTACATTATTTTAACAACAAACAACACCTTGCTTTGGAGGAACTAATCAAATAATAACCATCGGTGACTCAAAGAATGGTTTGAATATGTCAAATGGGTTGTCTTTATGGGCTGACTGGGTGATTGAAGACTCAGCTACAAACCAGCATCTTAGTGCCTTCATCTTTGTCTCTGTCTCTTGGGGTTGGGGTGGATAGATACCAACTAAAACACTTTCAGGACTATTCCCTCTCCTTCAAGTTGTCTTTTCATCTTCTTTACTGTAGGTAACAGCAAATATGCTTTATATGTAATGAAGACATTTTCCAGTATATAATCCAAATCCTTTTATTTTGTAAAATGATAATAGTGTAACATATTAAGACAGCAAGATGATTTCAGATTTTCCAGAAAATCTTACAAAGTGCTTTGGATATCAAAATAAACACCTTTATTAAAGTAACTGGCTCTGAAAATTATGTGTAAAATGAAATTATTTGGAGTGGAAGGATACCAGAAGGCTGATATTCTACTGATCCCCTTTTTGGATCAGTAGAGCTTTTTCAACCAATGCCATGCAAGCACCATGAGGCAAAATTATTAATTCATCCAGTAAATCTTGGTCACTAGATGTGTTTCACTTTCCAGGTGCTGGACAAGACAAATGTCTTCCTAAAGCTTCCAACCTAAATAATCATAAAGGCAGCTATGGACAGCTTAACAAGTGTGACTTAGTATAACAAAGAGGAATTACAAATTCTTTGGAAAAATTTGAGGAGGAGAGGGATATATGAATCTGGGGTTGGGAGGAAGTCCTTCTGAAAGAAAATGAAACTCAGGTTGAGACCTGAAGAATTTTTAAGTTAGGTAAATTAAGGATAGAGCACACTGGGAGCAGAGTCGGAAGAGTATCTTGTGCAGAGTTCTTAAAAAGCCTGAATCTACTGACTGCGCTCATACTTGACTTCAGATTTCTGCCATGTAGTAGCCAGCTAATCTCAGCAGGTGTCTCTTTCCTATTCTGAGATCAATATTTCTCTACACTTCCAGACTTTCCTGACCCTCCTATCCTCAACCTCTTATCTAGAATACTTCTTCTTCCTCATCTACGTTAACCAGCATTCTTCATCTTGAAAGAAGCATATCTATCATCTCATATGGTACTGTCCTTGAATTTGGGGCAAGAGGCATCCCACCATGGACTTCCAGTTTGAGAGGATTTCACTCTGACCTCCATCTGGCCATGCCTATCTCCACAAGGTGAGGAATGCATGGGGTCAAGAGAATGTATCCATTTGGGACCTGCACACCTCACTTCTAAGCCACCTACTAGGTACCTGGAAATTCTAATTTCCTGGCTAAATATTTAAAGTCTGTTTCCAGGGCCTGATTGGGCCTCTTTCTCAGGTATTTCCTTCCAAGGGTGGACTGTTCCACAGCCTACATCAAGAATGGTCATGGGGTGACTGTTTTCAGGAATGGAGCTTAGACATGAGGGCTGATGTGTTCACAGGTCTATGCATGAGGCTGTGATACAGAGCCAAGGGTGAGAGGACTGATCTGAAAGATCGAGCTTATGTTTAACAGAGATTTCAAAACATGATGGAGAACAGGCAGTGTTCACAAGGATAAGGAAAAAAACAAAATTCATACCAAGAAACATATTGAAACTGTAGGCCACCAAAAAGCTGAACTTAAAAGCAGGCAGAGAGGACAGTCATTCAAGTCACCTACAAACGAACGACAATTAGACCGACAACATATTTCTTGTTGTAGGCAGTATAACATCCTCCCTCTGCCCTTGCAAACATGTCCACACCTTAACCTCCTGAATCTGTGAATTTATTACCTTACATGGCAAAAGTCATTTTGCAGATGTGATTAAAGTTACCCTTCAGATGGGAAAAGTTCCCAGGATTCTCCAGCTGGGCCTAATCTAATCACCTAAGTGATGGCAGCATGAGAAGAGTTTGATGCCCTGTGCTTGTTCAGAGATGTAGGAGACCATGTGCAAGGACCAGTGAGAAGCTTCTAGGAGCTAAGGGTGGCCTTTAACTGACAACCAGCAAGGAAACTGAGCTCTTAATCCTTTAACTGCATGGAACTGAATTCTGTCAATACCTGGAGTGAACAAGGAAATGGACTCAAAAGCTTCCAGAAAGGAGTGAAGCCTGCTAACATTTGATTTTAGCCCAGTGAATCCTACACATGACTTCTGACCTATAGAACTATGAAGCAGTATAGTTGTGCTCTTTTAAATCCCTAAAGTTGTGCTAATTTGTTATGGCAGTAATAGAAAACTAATCCTGAAGCCTGAAGGCATTAGTGTAATATTTTCAAAGGGCTGAGAAAAATGAACTATTAACCTAGAATTCCATAATTAGCCAAACTTTTATTTTGCCATAATTTTTGCATAAAGACACTCTCAGACCACCAAGAATGGAATTTACCAACAGTAGATAAACTTTCATTAAGGAATTTAATATTTAAAGGATACAATTCAGGAAGGAGGTGGAAAACACATCTGGGCTGCAAAAAGGCAGGCTAAACAAAAAATGATAAATATGTAAATGGTAAACAGTCATTGTCTATAAACAACTAATAATTTGGAGATTAAATAAGACTGAAATAGAACACTAAAAAAAAGAACCATGTAAAAAAGTAAAATGGTAAAGTAATGAATACAGTTAAGTAGTTAAAAGGGATTTTAAAGTCCTTGTGTTGTTTAAGAGATTAGTATTATTAAGTTTATTATGTAGATTAAAATTTAAGGACAGCCACTGAATGAAGTAAAGTACCTAACTTCTAAATAGTAGACAAAAACTAAAGTAGTTTAAAAATCCAAAAAAGGGCAAATTGGAAAAAAGGCAAAAAAAAAATCAGAGTTAGTTTAACCATGATACCAAAAAATAGACAACAGTACAAGATAGGAAAAGTACAGATGCTCATTTACATAAATAGATTCACAAATTCTAATCAAAATATTAAGAAATTAATTCAGTTCTGTATAAATTATGGTCGAGTTGGGTTTATTTCAGAATGTAAATATAGGTTAACTTTAGAATATCTATTGATGTAACTCACTATATAACTATATTAAAGGGTATGTTCATTTGAATATATATGGAGAAATCATCTGATAAAGAATTTATAAAAGGATATCTACCAAAAACCTAGAGCAAGCATCATATTTCACAGTAAAACATTACAGTGATTCCCTACAAAATCAGGAATGAGACAATGCTGCTTCCTATCACCATTTATCTTCAGCAGTGTATTAGAGCTCCTGTCAAGCACAGTAAAGAACAAACCAAAAGACTAAAAATGGAGAAACAAAAATGTCATTAAATCACTGGAAATATGATTGTCTATAGAAAGTCCAAGAAAATCTGGAGACAAATTACTAGAATTAATAAAATCATCCTGCAAAATTCTAAATAGGAATTTATATAAATCAATTTCATTTCTATGCATGAGAAACAGTAAATGTAAAAGCTTTTTTTAAACTTATATAATAGCAACAAAAAATAATACAACTAGAATTAAATTTACAAAAGATATATAAACATTTCATGAAAAAAATGACAAAACATCATTGAAAGGAATCAAAGATGACCTAAATAATGGAGAGATATACTATATCTCATTAAGAGGAAGCCTCAATGTAATAGAGATGTCTGTTCTCCAAAAACTTAATCTCATCAATTCAATATAATTTCAATCAAAATCTTAAGAGGTTTGCTTCATAGGAGCCGAAGGAGTAATTATAAAAAATATTAAACAAAAAGGTCCAAGAAGATCCAAGGCAATTTTAATGAAGAAAAACAAAGTGGAGGTGACTTGACCTGTAATGTACTATGACTTATTATACTACTACAGTTATTAAGATGTGTTATTGGTGTAGGGATAGACAAAGATACCAACTGAACAGGATAGAAAGCTCCAAAACAGACCTGTGCCAATATGGAAACTTGAGAATATGTATATTTTGAATACATATATCAAATATATATGTATTGCTGCTGCTGCTGCTGCTAAGTCAATTCAGTCGTGTCTGACTCTGTGTGATCCCATAGATGGCAGCCCACCAGGCTCCCCCGTCCCTGGGATTCTCCAGGCAAGAACACTGGAGTGGGTTGCCATTTCCTTCTCCAATGCATGAAAGTGAAAAGTGAAAGTGAAGTAGCTCAGTCATGTCCAACTCTTAGAGACCCCATGGATTGCAGCTTACCAAGTTCCTCTGTCCATGGGATTTTCTAGGCAAGAGTACTGGAGTGGGGTGCCATTGCCTTCTCCAGTATATGTATTGACTACCCCCCAAATATGTAAATTTATACGATAGAGAAGAATTACAGTGAAACAAATTAACATGCTGGTTATCCAAAACTGTCTAATAATCCTTGAAGAGGCCCAAAGGAGTCTAGAAAAGGATGAACCAACTGAACCTGAATTATTCAATATTATATGCATGTTGTGACAAAACTTCAATAAATAAAAAACCAATTTGTTAGAAATAAGACTGTTTCAGACCTAAAAAAAAAAAAAAAAAAGTCCTTAGGAAAAAGCAGGGCCTCAGTGGTAAAGAATCTGCCTGCCAATGCAGAAGACACTGATTCAGTCCCTGATTTGGGAAGATCCCACGTGCTGTGCAGCAACTGAGCCCATGTGCCACAACTACTGAGCCTGTGCTCTAGAGCCCTGTGAGACAACTACTCAAGCTCATGTGTCATAGGGCCCGTGCTCTGCAACAAGAGAAGCCACCGCAATGAGAAGCCTGTGCGCCACAACTAGAGAGTAGCCTGCGCCCTGCCACAACTAGAGAAAATCCTGAAGACCTACCTCAGCCAAAAATATTTTTTTAAAAAAGAAAACATAACCAAATTAAACAGAATTTTCTGAATTTCTTCACTAAACTGTAAATTCATTTGGAATCTAACTTCAACTTCACAAGTTCAAATTACTTCTATGCTTTAAAACCATTTTCCCTGGGGAAGAGAGATCTAACTTTTGATGACATACAATGTGCTTCAGAGTGTTTTAAGAACAATGGGCATTTTAGATATGGAGATGGTTAATTTACATGTATGGATGTGAGGGGGAGGGCAATGGCAACCCATTCCAGTACTCTTGCCTGGCAAATCCCATGGACAGAGGAGCCTGGTAGGCTGCAGTCCATGGGTCGCTAAGAGTTGGACACGACTGAGCGACTTCACTTTCACTTTTCACTTTCATGCATTGGAGAAGGAAATGGCAACCCACTCCAGTGTTCTTGCCTGGAGAATCCCAGGGACGGGGGAGCCTGGTGGGCTGCCGTCTGTGGGGCTGCACAGAGTCGGACACGACTGAAGCGACTTAGCAGCAGCAGCAGCAAGCAGCACGAATGTGAGAGTTGGACTATAAAGAAAGCTGAGCACCAAAGAATTGATACTTTTGAACTGTGGTGTTGGAGAAGACTCTTGAGAGTCCCTTAGACTGCAAGGAGATCCAATCAGTCCATCACAAAGGAAATCAGTCCTGAATATTCATTGGAAGGAATGATGCTGAAGCTGAAACTCCAGTACTTTGGCCACCTGATTCGAAGAACCAACTCATTGGAAAAGACCCTGATTCTGGGAAAGATTGAAGGAAGGAGGAGAAGGGGATGACAGAGAATGAGACGGTTGGATGGCATCACGGACTCTATGGACATGAGCTTGAGTAAGCTCTGGGAGTTGGTGATGAACAGGGAAGCCTGGTGTGCATGCTGCAGTCCATGGGGTTGCAGAGTCGGACACAACTGAGCGACTGAACTGAATTGAATTTACAGATGCAAAGGACCTGACTGACAAACAGTTGATTTACCAAAGTAAGTCTGTATATACAAAATTGGTAGACATTTGGGAGAACTGGAAGTAAATTCCTACAATTTTAAAAACCTGCTGCACTAATAATTAAAAATCCTAACTCTTCTTTGCTCAAACACTCATTTTGTACCAACAATAGCAAGAATTAGTACTACGCAGGCAGAGGAACAGAGCTGCAAGTCAAAAGTAATTTTATGTTTGGCTATATTCAGTTTTACCATTATGTAAAAGAATAGATATCATAAAGTTTCAGGCAGTTCAGAGAAATATTGATGAAAAAGGAAACAAGAAAGTATAAAAATATTCCATTGTATCACAGGACAAAAACATATCATTGTTTTTAATGAGATAGGAATATCTTTTTTTTTAATTTATTTGTTTTAGTTGGAGGCTAATTACTTTACAATATTGTAGTGGTTTTTGCCATACATTGATATGAATCAGCCATGGCTTTACATGTGTTCCCCATCCTGAACCCCCCTCCCACATCCCTCCTCATCCCATCTCTCTGGGTCATCCCAGTGCACGAGCCCTGAGCACCCTGTCTCATACATCGAACCTGGACTGGTGATCTGTTTCATATATGATAATATACATGTTTCAATGCTATTCTCTCAAATCATCCCACCCTCGCCTTCTCTCACAGAGTCCAAAAGACTGTTCTATACATCTGTGTCTCTTTTGCTGTTTTGCATATAGGGTTATCATTACCATCTTTCTAAATTCCATATATATGCATTAGTATACAGTATTGGTGTTTTTCTTTCTGGTTTACTTCACTCTGTATTATAGGCTCCAGTTTCATCCACCTCATTAGAACGGATTCAAATGTATTCTTTTTAATGGCTGAGTAATATTCCACTGTGTATATGTACCACAGCTTTCTTATCCATTCATCTGCTGATGGATATCTAGGTTGCTTCCATGTCCTGGCTATTATAAACAGTGCTGCAATGAACATTGGGGTACATGTGTCTCTTTCAATTCTGGTTTCCTTGGTGTGTATGCCCAGCAGTGGGATTGCTGGGTCATATGGCAGTTCTATTTCCAGTTTTTTAAGGCATCTCCACATTGTTCTCCACAGTGGCTGTACTAGTTTGCATTCCCACCTACAGTGTAAGAGGGTTCCCTTTTCTCCACACCCTCTCCAGCATTTATTGTCTGTAGATTTTTGGATAGCAGCCATTCTGACCAGAGTGAGATGGTACCTCATTGTGGTTTTGATTTGCATTCTCTGATAATAAGTGATGTTGAGCATCTTTTCATGTGTTTGTTAGCCATCTGTATGTCTTCTTTGGAGAAATGTCTGTTTAGTTCTTTGGCCCATTTTTTGATTGGGTTGTTTATTTTTCTGGAATTGAGCTGCAGGAGTTGCTTGTATATTTTTGAGATTAATTCTTTGTCAGTTGCTTCATTTGCTATTATTTTCTCCCATTCTGAAGGCTGTCTTTTCACTTTGCTTATAGTTTTTTTCATTGTGCAAAAGCTTTTAAGTTTAATTAGGTCCCATTTGTTTATTTTTGCTTTTATTTCCATTACTCTGGGAGGTGGGTCATAGAGGATCCTGCTGTGATTTATGTCGGAGAGTGTTTTGCCTATGTTTTCCTCTAGGAGTTTTATAGTTTCTGGTCTTACAGTTAGATCTTTAATCCATTTTGAGTTTATTTTTGTGTATGGTGTTAGAAAGTGTTCTAGTTTCATTCTTTTACAAGTGGTTGACCAGTTTTCCCAGCACCACTTGTTGAAGAGATTGTTTTCTCCCTTGTATATTCTTGCCTCCTTTGTCAAAGTTAAGGTGTCCATAGGTGTGTGGATTTATCTCTGGGCTTTCTATTTTGTTCCACTGAACTATATTTCTGTCTTTGTGTCATTACCAGACTGTCTTGCTGACTGTGGCTTTGTAGTATAGCCTGAAGTCAGGCAGGTTGATTCCTCCTGTTCCATTTTTCTTTCTCAAGATTGCTTTGGGTATTTGAGGTTTTTTGTATTTCCATACAAATTGTGAAATTATTTGTTCTAGTTCTGTGAATAATACCCTTGGTAGCTTGATAGGGATTGCATTGAATCTATAGATTGCTTTGGGTAGTATACTCATTTTCACTGTATTGATTCTTCCAATCCATGAACATGGTATATTTCTCCATCTATTTGTGTCCTCTTTGATTTCTTTCATCAGTGTTTTATAGTTTTCTATATAAAGGTCTTTTGTTTCTTTAGGAAGATATATTCCTTAGTATTTTATTCTTTTTGTTGCAGTGGTGAATGGAATTGTTTCCTTAATTTCTCTTTCTGTTTTCTCATTGTTAGTGTATATGCAAGGGATTTCTGTGTGTTATTTTTATATCCTGCAACTTTACTATATTCATTGATTAGCTCTAGTAATTTTCTGGTGGAGTCTTTAGGGTTTTCTATGTAGAGGATCATGTCATCTGCAAACAGTGAGAGTTTTACTTCTTCTTTTCCAATTTGGATTCCTTTTATTTCTTTTTCTGCTCTGATTGCTGTGGCTAAAACTTTCAAAACTATGTTGAATAGTAGTAGTGAGAGTGGGCACCCTTGCCTTGTTCCTGACTTTAGGGGAAATTCTTTCAATTTTTCACCATTGAAGATAATGTTTGCTGTGGGTTTGTCATAGATAGCTTTTATTATGTTGGGGTATGTTCCTTCTAGTCCTGCTTTCTGGAGACTTTTTATCATAAATGGATGTTGAATTTTGTCAAAGGCTTTCTCTGCATCTATTGAGATAATCATATGGTTTTTATCTTTCAATTTGTCAATGTGGTGTATTACATCGTTGATTTGCGGATATTAAAGAATCCTCGCTTTCCCGGGATAAAGCCCACTTGGTCATGATGTACGATCTTTTTAATATGTTGTTGGGTTCTGTTTGCTAGAATTTTGTTAAGGATTTTTGCATCTATGTTCATCAGTGATATCGGCCTGTAGTTTCCTTTTTTTGTGGCATCTTTGTCTGGTTTTTAGTATCAGGGTGATGGTGGCCTCATAGAATGAGTTTGGAAGTTTACCTTCTTCTGCAATTTTCTGGAAGAGTTTGAGTAAGATAGGTGTTAGCTCTTCTCTAAATTTTTGGTAGAATTCAGCTGTGAAGCCATCTGGTCCTGGGCTTTTGTTTGCTGGAAGATTTCTGATTACAGTTTCGATTTCTGTGCTTGTGATGGGTCTGTTAAGATCTTCTATTTCTTCCTGGTTCAGTTTTGGAAAGTTATACTTTTCTAAGAATCTGTCCATTTCTTCCAAGTTGTCCATTTTATTGGCATATAGATTCTGATAGTAATCTCTTATGATCCTTTGTATTTCTGTGTTGTCTGTTGTGACTTCTCCAATTTCATTTCTAATTTTGTTGATTTGATTCTTCTCCCTTTGTTTCTTGATGAGTCGGGCTAATGGTTTGTCAATTTTATTTATCTTCTCAAAGAACCAGCTTTTAGCTTTGTTGATTTTTGCTATGGTCTCTTTTGTTTCTTTTGCATTTATTTCTGCCCTAATTTTTAAGATTTCTTTTCTTCTACTAACCCTGGGGTTCTTCATTTCTTCCTTTTCTAGTTGCTTTAGGTGTAGAGTTATTTATTTGACTTTTTTCTTGTTTCTGGAGGTAAGCCTGTATTGCTATGAACCTTCCCCTTAGCACTGCTTTTACAGTGTCCCATAGGTTTTGGGTTGTGTTTTCATTTTCATTCATTTCTATGCATATTTTGATTTCTTTTTTGATTTCTTCTATGATTTGTTGGTTATTCAGAAGTGTGTTATTTAGCCTCCATATGTTGAAATTTTTATTAGTTTTTTTTTTTTTCCTGTAATTGAGATCTAATCTTACCGAATTGTGGTCAGAAAAGATGATTGGAATGATTTCAATTTTTTTGAATTTACCAAGGTTAGATTTATGGCCCAGGATGTGATCTATCCTGGAGAAGGTTCCGTGTGCACTTGAGAAAAAGGTGAAATTGTTTTGGGGTGAAATGTCCTATAGATATCAATTAGGTCTATCTGGTCCATTGTGTCATTTAAAGTTTGTGGTTTCCTGGTTAATTTCTGTTTAGTTGATCTATCCATAGGTGTGAGTGGGGTATTAAAGTCTCCCATTATTATTGTGTTATTGTTAATTTCCCTTTTCATACTAGTTAGCATTTGCCTTACATATTGCGGTGCTCGTATGTTGGGTGCATATATATTTATAATTGTTATATCTTCTCCTCGGATTGATCCTTTGATCATTATGTAGTGTACTTCACTGTCTTTTTTCACAGCCTTTATTTCAAAGTCTATTTTATCTGATATGAGTATTGGTACTCCTGCTTTTTTTTTGGTCTCCATTTGTGTGAAATATCTTTACCAGCCCTTCACTTTCAGTCTGTATGTGTCCCTTGTTTTGAGGTGGGTCTCTTGTAGACAGCATATTTAGGGGGTCTTATTTTTGTATCCATTCAGCCAGTCTTTGTCTTTTGGTTGGGGTATTCAACCTATTTACATTTCAGTTAATTATTGATAAGTACAGTCCCGTTGGCATTTACTTTGTTGTTTTGGGTTCGTGTTTATATACCCTTTCTGTGTTTCCTGTCTAGAGAATATCCTTTAGCACTTGTTGAAGAGCTGGTTTGGTGGTACTGAATTCTCTCAGCTTTTGCTTGTCTGTAAAGCTTTTGAATTCTCCTTCATATCTGAATGAGATCCTTGCTGGGTGCAGCAATCTGGGTTGTAGGTTTTTCTCTTTCATCACTTTAAGTATGTCCTGCCATTCCCTTCTGGCCTGAAGAGTTTCTATTGAAAGATCAGCTATTATCCTTATGGGAATCCCCTTGTGTGTTATTTGTTGTTTTTCCCTTGCTGCTTTTAATATTTGTTCTTTGTGTTTGATCTTTGTTAATTTGATTAATATGTGTCTTGGGGTGTTTCACCTTGGGTTTATCCTGTTTGGGACTCTCTGGGTTTCTTGGACTTGTGTGACTATTTCCCGGAGAAGGCAATGGTACCCCACTCCAGTACTCTTGCCTGGAAACTCCCATGGATGGAGGAGCCTGGTAGGCTGCAGTCCATGGGGTCTGGAAAGTCGAACACGACTGAGCGACTTCACTTTCACTTTTCACTTTCCTGCATTGGAGAAGGAAATGGCAACCCACTCCAGTATTCTTGCCTGGAGAATCCCAGGGACGGGGGAGCCTGGTGGACTGTCGTCTGTGGGGTTGCACAGAGTCAGACACGACTGAAGTGACTTAGCAGCAGCAACAGCAGTGACTATTTCCTTCCCCATTTTAGGGAAGTTTTCAACTATTATCTCCTTGAGTATTTTCTCATGGCCTTTCTTTTTGTCTTCTTCTTCTGGGACTCCTATGATTCAAATGTTGGGGCATTTCACATTGTCCCAGAGGTCTCTGAGGTTGCCTTCATTTCTTTTAATTCTTTTTTCTTTTTTCCTCTCTGCTTCATTTATTTCTACCATTCTGAGACAGAATATCTTTTTAAAGTTCTATCATATTTATATTCTCCTTTACAAAATTCCTTCATTTATGTATCTTAAGAATATATTATAATATTCAGTTCAGTTCAGTCTCTCAGTCATGTCTGACTCTCTGCAACCCCATGAACCACAGCACGCCAGTCCTCCCTGTCTATCACCAACTGCTGGAGTACACCCAAACCTATGTCCATTGAGCCAGTGATGCCATCCAACCATCTCATCCTCTGTTGTCCCCTTCTCCTCCTGCCCTCAATCTTTGCCAGCATCAGGGTCTTTTCCAATGAGTCAACTCCTCACATCAGGTGGCCAAAGTATTGGAGTTTCAGGTTCAACACCGTCCTTCCAGTGAACACCCAGGACTGATCTCCTTTAGGATGGACTGGTTGGATCTCCTTGCAATCCAAGAGACTCTCAAGAGTCTTCTCCAACACCACAATTCAAAAGTATCAATTCTTCAGCACTCAGCTTTCTTCACAGTCCAACTCTCACATCCATACATGACCACTGGAAAAACCATAGTCTTGATATGCTGTCTAGGTTGGTCATAACTTTCCTTCCAAGGAATAAGCATCTTTTAATTTCATGGCTGTAATCACCATCTGGAGTGATTTTGGAGCTATAATATAGCTTACAAAATTTGAATATGCAAGAGTTTCTAAAAAAAGTTAAAATAAGTTGCCAAACCAGACAGAAACAAAAATATTGTTATGAAAAATTGTATTCTTTCTCAAATTATTTTCTTAATTAGTCATGTTCAGAAAAGAGAATTTTACTCCACACTGCTTGTGGAGTAGAAGTAGGCATAACCACTTGTGAAGTAATTGGACAATATCTAGTATATTAGTTTTACATTGCTGTGGAACAATTATCAGAAACGCAGTGTCTTAAAACACATTTATTATCTAACAGTTTCTGTGAGCTAGGGTTACAGGCACACTTGAACTGTTTCCTCTATTCAAGGTCTCACAAAGTTGCAATCAAGGTGTTATGTTGTCTTCTCCTCTGGAGGCTTGATTGGGAAAGAATCCACTTCTAAGCTCTTTCAGATTGTTGGCAGAATTCATTTCCTTGTGGCTGAAGTGTTGAGGCTTCTGACTGTTGCACCCAGGTTCTAGAAACCATCTACACTCCCCTGCCACTAGGCCCTCTCCATAGGCAGTTCATGAAAGCTTGAAACATGAAAGCTTGCTTCTTCAAAGGCCAGTAGCAGTGTGTCTAGCTCCAGTCAGCTAAGATAGTGACATATAATGCAATGTAATCATTTTTACCATATTCTATTGGCCAGAAGTAAGTCATAGGTCCTGCCCACACTCAAAGGGCAGGGCAAAAGCAAGGGGCAAAGACTATGGGGGCCATGTTAGAATTCTGCCTACCACATCTAGTAAAGTTTAAGATGCAGTGTCTTAGGATCTAGCATTTTCCCTGTACCCATGAAGATACATACAAGAACATTCATAACAGCATTGTTTGTAATAGCAAAACCATTGTTCTATAATGTAAACATAAAAAATTTTTAAATACAAAAAGATTTAGTCAGAGAGACATTAGCTAGCAAAACACTATGTATGGTACAATAACATTTTTGTAAAAGTAACATATTTATAGGAATTCTGCTTCAGCAATGGACTACTGTTATCTTGAACAAGTCTTCCCACCACTGATTACAGCTGGGCAAAATATAATAAACATTAAGGCACTGAGGAGCTTACCACAGCAGTGAGAACTTGTAGATCCAAGATCTGGAAGAAAGGAAAGGGAACCCATCAGAAGTGAGCATGATATTTGCCATTATCTTTCCACCTGAAGTTATTGCTAATTCTGAAAGCAGTGGCTGAAAAACTGTGTAGAGTTTTTGGCTGTCTCATGGGGTTGAAGAGCCTGAATCAAAAGGAAGAGTGAAGTGAAAGTCACATTTGACTCTTTGTGACCCTGCAATTCTCCAGGCCAGAATACTGGAGTGGGTAGCCTTTCTGTTTTCCAGGGGATCTTCCCAACCCAGGGATTGAACTCAGGTCTCCCACATTGCAGGCAGATTCTTTACCAGCGGAGCCACCAGGGAAGCCCAAGAATACTGGAGTGGGTAGCCTATCCCTCCTTCAGCAGATCTTCCTGCCCCAGGAATCAAACAGGGGTCTCCTGCATTGCAGGAGGATTCTTTACCAACTGAGCTATCAGGGAAGCCCTGAAAAGGAAGAGTGGCCCTAGTAAATACTCCAGACTTTTGGTCAGGACCCTCATGGGATACCCTAACTAGGAGAAAGGGTGAACTGGAAAGAAACTAGTTTTCACAGACCCTAAACTCCAGCTCTGAATAATATTAATATTAGCTCCTGATTGGAATAAAGTGATCTGTCCTCAGCTCCGCTGTGGTGAGACATTTGTTATTGTTTAGTGGCTAAGTCGTGTCTGACTCTTTTGCAACCCCGGGCCAAGTCTCTCTCTTAGAACACATTCCCTTTCACCAGGGCCCTTGATGGAACTCAACACATCCTAGAAAACACACCTTTAGTGGGAAATACTGATGTGGCAGAAAGACATCCAGGACAAATGAACACTGCATAGTATGGTCCTCTCTCCCGCTCTAATGTTACAGAGTTATCCCATTTCTTTCACCCTGCTTCTCCGTGTGTGTTTTAGGTTGATTTGATAAACTGTTATATGTGAGACTTCATATTCTGTGACATCTGCTTGGCTGCTTTCAGTCTTTCTTTAGAAGCCACTGCTCAAAAAGAATCCCCCAAAGAGAATTCCGTCAAATTTAACAGTAATAATTATTTGCCCCAAATTTTCGTTGGAAAGCATTTGTTGAGAGTAAAGCCAGCATTCATGTTTCGTTTAATTCCTTAATGAATTCTGGTACTGCTCAGTGCATTACCAGGCAAAGAGGACGGGACAAAACCAAAAAGGATATACCCAGAAGTTTTCACAAACGTGCTGCACATGAACGCCTTAGCCATGAGGCGCTGACTTATAACTCTTGTAAAAATCCCTCAGCCTTCATTCATTCCATTATTAATTCAATAAACGTGCATATAGACAGAGGTGAGCGAAGATCGACCCGCCGCCCTGGAAGAGCTTCGAAGACAAGATATAACTTTGCAATTCAGCCTAAGAACTACCGTTTCATTGTCACTCCAGCATGACTCTCCAACCCTTGTCATTAACTGCCAAACTTTTCGATCGGACCTTCTCCCGGACTCCGGACTTTCCACTGGTTCCCAGCTAACCGCCAGAGCCTCCAGAGAAAGAGTTGAAAGACTACATCTCCCCGGCAGCCTCTGCAGCAGGGTGGTGGTGAGGCACGCGCAAGTGCGCGGCCCGGCCCCCGCGCGCAGGCGCACTGCGAACGCCGGCTGAGCTAGGTCTAGCTGTGCTGGGTGTGCGGCGGCGGAGGCGACGAGCAAGGCCTGGTGAGCGGTGCGGAGAGAGAGCCAACTCTTTCGAGGTTGTGTAGAAGACGCACGGCAGGCGAGCGAGCGAGGCGGAGGCTCATCCCAGAAGTGGCACCGGGATCGGTTGCCTTGAACCTGGTGAGTGCGGGGCTGTGGCGGCCCCCGCCCCCTCCCCCTCCCGCCGGCGGATCCGGCAGTCCTCGGCGGGACCCGGGAGAGGCCCCGCGGCGAGGGCGG
>NW_011494604.1:564459-590438 GCF_000754665.1 Bison bison bison | reverse complement strand
GGGGGGGGAGTGGAGACGGGCGACTGCAGTTTACAGATGTCATAACAACATGGGCCTGAAGCGGCTGACAGGGGTGTGGTAATTATAGGAATGACAGAACTTAGTCTGCACACAGCGTGTGTCAGTGGTGATGCGAGGGAAGCTCAGAATGGGAGGAGAGAACTGAAGGATGACTGGAGTCCGGGAAGCCGTCATGAAGGAATATTTTCGGTTTGAATGGAAGTATTTAATGTTCCGCTTTTAAGCAAACGATGTCAAGATAATTGGATTTTTAAGGTTTAAATTCTGAATAAACAATTTGGAAGTAATTTTTTCTAAGCATACTATTAAATAACATTTCTAACTTTTTCAGTCCTCTTTTCCTTTAATAAACACTTCCTTAAAAACCTGTTTCTTAACAGTAGATGAGTAAGTGATTTTTCCCCCTTCGTGTTACTTCAGGGCTCATTGTTGACATTTTCCCCTTGTTCTTGCGTTTGTGATATTTTGAAAGTAATTCACAAGCTATTCCTCTTCCATTTTAAAGATTGAAGAGATGAAATTTCAACTTCAAAGGAAAGGAAGGATGAACTCCGTTGTACTTTTACTGAAATAATTTATTCTTTGATGGCACTGTTGTGTTTAACACCGGATTTTTAGTTGGAGAACTTGAGAGAAGTTAAAGGGGTAACTTTTAATGAGCTTTTTTCCAGATACTGTGCTGAATACTTTCTGTAGAGTAAAAGGTTTAATGCTTACAGAACTCTGAAGTGTCTTTTTTTTCCTTTTCTACAGATTAAAGCTTTGAGGGTTAGAGAAGTTAAGTAACTTGCCTAGGTGTTCCAGCTCTTGTTGGAATCAGAATCACTGCCATTTTAGGAATTATTTCTACTCTCCTTTCATACTTACTGGTTGTGTTTTCTGTTTTTGGTCCATTCATATGCTTAGAGACTGGGGATGTGGGTGTGATCAAGACATTGTTCCTGTCCTCATGGAATGTATAGTGTTGCAGAGAAGACTAACAGATAATGACTATAAATATTGACTGTGTAACATTTTATTGGTCATTATAATTGAGCGGGAGCTGTACTAAAAAGCAAAGGAAGTTCAAATGGAATCAAACGTAAGCCTTGAGTGTTTACAGTCTGGTAGAGAAGCAAAACATGCATTTTTGAAAACCTAGACTAAGCTAAATGATAGAAATTAACACTTCACCTGAAGTCAGTGTACTTGCATTATGTTACTTTAGATCCTTATAGAAATTCCTTCACAGAACTGTGAATTAATATTTTGTACTTTGACTTTTATCTAGGATTGGGACATGAGAAAAGGAACATGAAAAAACTCTTCCTTGCTACCCAAGACACTGTTTATAATTTATTTACTGATACTTATAAAGTATAAACCTTAAAGAGAAGTTCTTTTAAGCCCTCAGTGACAGGCCTTTTTGTTTTCTTTGCTTTAAAAAAAAAAGATTAAATGACTGCTTTTATTAGATCATTTCTATTTGTAAGCCATCCTGTTTCTCTTTATACTTTGGCTATTAGAAGGCTCAGGGCTGTGTTCAGCTTTGGTAATTTTCATAATTTTCCTTTGCTTTAGCTGTGTTATAAACTATACCAGATAGTCTGGAATTGCTGCTCTCAGTTGTTTCCTGGACTACTTGTTCTCTGTTGCTCTCAATTTTATTTTTACCTTTTCCCTCTCATTTGAGAGTAGGGTTTATTTATTTTATCTACAGTATGTTAGCATAATGTTTGTTGAATTAATGATAAAGTCTTGATGATTTATGAATTTAAGTCTGTCGGATTGTTTCCAGAAGTATGTATGCTTTGTATAAAATCAATTAAGACTTTTGGCCATGCAAGTAAAAGTGACTGACATAATGATAAAGATAATTCCCTGTTAACTCTCTTTAAGGTTTTTGTATTTTGCAGGGTATTCTGAATTCAGCCGTAATAATGGAAGAAAACATTGAAAATGGTAAACAATTCAATTAGCTGATTGGGGCTGATTTCACTCTATTCTTGCTGCAGTAAGCAGGAGGTGGCCCCAAGCCAGCTGGGAGCCAGATAGGACCTTCATTAGAAAATTTTTAAGTCTTTGCAGTGACAGAGCAGGGATGAAGACTGATGGAACATACAATTTTTTGTTTGTTTGTTTTTGAAGTTGATAATGCTCCTACACAACAGACCTTAGTGATAAAATGGTTCTGATCGAATGTATTAGACTAATTGGAACAGTGTTTGAAAGCAGGCAATAATCCAAAATGTGGATAATGAGGATAATCTCCTTCACATAATAAGAATATGCTGCACTTCATATACAAAGATAAGTCTGCTTACTCATCATGATTGATTTTTCAGTGTGAGGAGGGATATGTGCTGAGTTGTCCATGAGTCTTTGTATTCTGTGACCAGCAAGGCAGCTTGGGGTCAAAATGGGGGTTTTTAGCTAGGGAGCAGAAAGACAAGCAAAAGTTGCTCTAACATCTGTTGATGGGTCAAGTACTACATCAGGTGTTTTCACCTGATTATCCTTGCAAAACCACATTGAGAAGGTGGTTACATGTACAGGATGGTTAAGTAACTTGTCCTACTTCACGGAGTTAAGTGGTGGAGCTGGGATTCAATTACAGGGCTATTTGTACTATGTTCTCATCAATTGTTAAAGCTTGATTTTGTTTTGGTTTGCAGTTCAGTCTTCTGCTCCTCAAACTAGATATAGTTTAACACCAAGAAATAATACTGTGAAGATCTAATTTACTAAAAGCTGAAAGGCCATTGGAATTCCTTGCTTTACTGGCAATAAAAATACAATTTTTAAATTAGAATAGTATCTGTAAAACAACCGTTCCCTGTCCCAGCCTTTACACTTTAGAGGCTACTTATTTATTTCTTTTAGCTGTTTCCTCTTTGATATTTATAAATAACTTGCTTCTATTGCTGTTTCTCGATACAGCAGTTTTAGACATTATCTATTGACTTTCCACATTTACACTTATCCTTTAAATATATTTATTTAGATGTTTATTAAGTCAGCGTTTAGTTATAACTATGTAAATAATTATAGCAGGACCATGCAGTATATTATGATATCATTTATTCTTTTAACCAATATTTGTTTTTCCAGGAGTAATACCTATTTTCCCTTTTCCATTTTGAGACAGCTGTCCTAGAACCTTCTATCCTTTTAAAGCAATCTGGACTGATTACTTTCTAGGCTTATTGCACAGCTGTCACCCTGAAACTTCTCTTTATGTCACCTTAAAATTTTTGCTCTGATATTGGATCTCCTGTTTTCCATGTTTTTTTTTTTTTTCACTTCCAGAGAAAGGGTACCTGGGAAGCAAAAACTTTATGTTTTTAAGATCTTGCATGGCTGAAAAAAAATCTTTATTTTACCTGTACATTTCATCAATCATTTGTCTGAATATAAAAATCCAGGCTTAAAAAGTTTGGAAGTCATAGTTTCATTGTTTTCTGCATTCTAATGTTGCCATTGAAATCCATAGCCATTCTTACTCTTCATTTATATGTGACCTTCCCTGCCTTTTTCCCAATCTCCAGAAGCTTTTAGAGTTTTATTTTAAACCCCAGAAATTCCATGATGTGTCTAGATTTTTTTTTTTTTTTTTTAAGGGCACTCAGTGGGTCCTTACAAGCTGGGGATTTGTGTCCTTTAGTTTTGGGAAATTTATTATTATTATTAGGGCTTTAGGTAAAAAGAGTTACGCTTAACTATGCTTCCCATTTTTGGACACCATCATCAGACTATAACAGTCCTCTTTCATTTCTGAGCCTTACTTCCATTACCTTTTCTAGTAGGTACCCACTGCATTATGGCTGATATATTCCTTGATTATATATGAATCATGAAATATGTATTGTGTTGTATGTATGTATATTTAGTTTTTGTATTGTGTTATGGGCCTTGTTTGGCTTCTTACTGTTTTTACTCAGCATTGTTTTGGAGACCTTTTTGTTTTGTGTGTACATATAATTCTGTATAATGTAGAATTCCATAATATGCACATACCACATTTTACTTCTCATTCCCTAATCACTGACACCTGAGTTGCCTTTCTGGCATCACAAGTACACTGTGGTAAATATACTCTTATTTGTACTTCCTTATGGATCTGTGTAAGAAGTTCTCTGGGATATATGGCCAGGAGTGGGATTCTTGGGTTATAGAATAGGAGGACTAGCTTATGTGCCTTCTGGCAGTGAGGAGGCTTCTTGTCTTCCCGTATCTTTGCCAGTATTTGGTTTTATCCAACTTCTTTCTTTTTGCAAATCAGGTATAAAATGATGTCTTGTTTTAATTTACATTCTCTGATAATTAATGAATTTGAGCATCTCATATCCATTCAGGTTTTCCCTTTTGTTGATTGTCTGTTTTGTCCTTTGTCTATCTTTCTTTTGGGTTTTCTTTTCTTTTTTGTTTTGGCTGCACCCTTCTATGCAGCTTGCAGAATCTTAGTTTTCCAAACAAGGATTAAACCCAGGCCAGGGCATTGAAAGCCTAGAATCCTAACCATTAGGCCACCAGGGAACTCCCCTTCCTGTCTTTCTTTTTGGTTTGCAGGAGTTCCTTGTGGAGATTTATTGGTTATAGGATTGAAAAATACCTTCTCTTGGCCTGTCATTTTTCTGTTGGTTTTGTCCATGGTATCTTTTATTGAATGAATATTCTAAATTTGATGCATTGTTTCTTTGATAATCTCTTGCTTATTTGATTTTTTGTCTCTCGGGATTTGCTTTATTTGGGTATTAGAATTTTTTGGTCATTTAAAAAAAATTTTCTTTTCCTTCCTATTTTCCATCACTTAGTCTTTTTGTTGTGTTTCTTGAGAGATTTTTTTAAAATGTTACCTTCCAACCCTTCTATTGAATTTTAAATTCCTGTTCATATTTTAATTTCTTAGAGCTCGTTGTTATGATATCTTTCTATTTTTTTAATAGATATGGGGCTTTCCAGGTGGCAGAGTGGTAAAGAATTTGCCTGCCAGTGCAGGAGATACAGGTTCAATCCCTGGGTCAGGAAGATCCCCTGGAGTAGGAAATGGCAACCCACTCCAGTATTCGTGCCTGGAAAATTTCACGGACACAGGTATCTGACTAGCTGCAGTCCATGGGATTGCGAAGAGTTGAACACGACTAGTGACTGAACACAGCACCTCATTCTACCTTTAGAAATGCCTGCGGGGGCCTCCTGTCTCTGAAACCTCCTGCTTATGGGCTGTATGAATCAGCTTCTTAGAGGTGCTTCAGTTCAGTTCAGTAGCTCAGTCATGTGACCCCATGGACTGGAGCACACCAGGCTTCCCTGTCCATCACCCAACTCCCAGAGCTTGCTCAAACTCGTCCATTGAGTCAGTGATGCCATCCAACCATCTCATCCTCTGTCGTCTCCTACTCCTCCTGCCCTCAATCTTGCCCAGCATCAGGGTCTTTTCCAGTGAGTTATTTTTTTGTATCAGGTGGCCAAAGTTATTGGAGCCTTAGCATCAGTCCTTCCAATGAATAATCAGAACTGATTTTCTTTAGGATTGACTGGTTTGATCTCCCTGCAGTCCAAGGGACTCTCAAGTCTTCTCCAACACCACAGTTGAAAAGTGTCAATTCTTCCATGGTCAGCTTTCTTTATGGTCCAACTAGAACCATGACTAGAAAAAACCATAGCTTTGACTAGACGGACCTTTGTTGGCAAAGTAATGTCTCTGTTTTTTAATATGCTGTCTAGGTTGGTCATAGCTTTTCTTCCAAGGAGCAAGCATCTTTTAGTTTCATGGCTGCAGTCATCATCTGCAGTGATTTTGGAGTCCAAGAAAATCTGTCACTGTTTCCATTGTTTTCCCATCTATTTGCCATGAAGTGATGGGACTGGATGCCATGATCTTAGTTTTTTGAATGCTGAGTTTTCAGCCAGCTTTTTCACTCTCCTCTTTCACCTTCATCAAGAGGCTCTTTAGTTTCTCTTTGCTTTCTGCTATTAGGGTAGTGTCGTCTTCATATCTGAGGTTATTGATACTTCTCCTGGCAATCTTTTTGATTCTAGCTTGTGCTTCTTCCAGCATAGCATTTCGCATGGTGTACTCTGCATATAAGTTAAATACGCAGGGTGACAGTATATAGGCTTGACATACTCCTTTCCCAATCTGTATACCAGTCCATTGTTCCATGTCTGATTCTAACTGTTGCTTCTTGGCCTGCATACAGATTTCTCAGGCGGCAGGTAAGGTGGTCTGGTATTCCCATATCTAAGAACTTTTTACAGTTTTCACAGTCAAAGGCTTTAGCGTAGTTAATAAAGCAGAAGTGGGTGTTTTTCTGGAACTCTCTTGCTTTTTCTATGATCCAGTGGATGTTGGCAATTTGATCTCTGGTTCCACTGCCTTTTCTGAATCCACCTTGAACATCTGAAAGTTCTTGGTTCATGTGCTGTTGAAGCCTATCTTGGACTGCAAAAGATCAGTTTTTATCCCCAAGAAAGGCAGTGCCAAAGAACGTTCAAACTACTGCACAGTTGCACTCATCTCACATGCTAGCAAAGTAATACAGGTGCTTAGGCTTCAGAATTCGCCACTTCACTAGTAAAATATTAGATCACCTGTTTTAAGGCTTCCAAAAAGTTTTTGACATCTCATCTGTGACCTTTGATGCTCTCTTTTTGTGTTCTATCTTTGTAGTTCATCCTTTTTAAAAAAAAGTTATTATTTTGGTATGGATGAGTCTACCAAATCTATCATTTTATTTCTTAAACTCTTTATCTTCTGGTCCCTTCATTCTCTCCATGGTATTTGAGTGTTGTATAATCAGTACTTTAGTGTTGAATAAAATTAAATTTCTGAGCATTAAGATGTTAATATGTTTTGGGAGGAAAGCACATACATCCTAAAGTGATAAATCTTAATTTAAATTTATGAGAACACTTTTAAGTGTATACATAGTAGATATATTAAAATCAGTAATGAATATGAATTGGATAAACACAAGTCCCCTCTGCTCCCATGAAGGAGTCCTTTATGCCTTTTTTGGGGAAAGATTTCTGTTAAAAAAAATCTAACTTATAAGGGAAGAGGAAGTTTTCACTGTTCATAAAGACCTGAAGTATTCAACCAGAGGGCTTCCCTGGTGTCTCAGATGGTAAAGAATTTGATGAAATAGCAACATGTTGATTAAGTTCTAGCCAAAAGTAAGGAAATTTAATGTTTTAGTTAGGCCGGGAAGCCTTATTGTAGTAAATTATATGTTTCCACCTTTACTTTTTGAAAGTTTTTCTTATTGTATAGTTAGTATATTACCTACTATAGAAAATTTGGAAGATAAAAGAATATTAATTTCCATTTAAGATTTTTATGTTATGAAATATTTTTAAAAATACAGAGAATGGTACAGATTGGGGTTTTGTTTCCACCACCCAGATTCTTCATGTGTTAATATTCTCTTTTTCTTATTTCCCAGTATATTATGATTATGTCTCATAGTCAAGCCCTCATTTTGGAATTTTTAGGTTTACAAGTTTTCAAGTATCAGTCATTCTGCTGTCATCATTCTTATATATAATATTGATTTTATTTCCTTTGGGTACATTCCAAAAGTGGAATTACTAAGTCTTGGGGTGTAAATTCCCAAAATCTTTGGTAAATATTTTCCTTTAAATGTTTGGATATTGAGAATGTCTTCATAGAGCCTTGCACAATGGGAACCCATAGATACTGGAAGGTCGAAGGTTATAGTAAACGTCTCAGTTAAAGAAGGTCTGAAGCTGAGACATGAAAGAAAGGATGGATTTCTATTAGATTAATAGGGTTGAAACTATAAGATGTAATCAAAGATAAGCAGCTAAGAATCGTATTTGTAGCATTGACTTCTCCCAGAAGAGACTTATTGCAGGGTTTTTTCAAAACTTGCCCCCATTGAACACAAGAATGTTGTCACTAAAATAAGATACTCTAATGATTTTACAGGGAAGATATGGGTAGGATATTTTAAATTTCATTTTTCTTTCCTAATTTTTATTAAAATATTCTTAAGGGACCTGTTACTACTTGACTCTAGAAGTGAAAATCACTCAGTTGTGTCCGACTCTTTGCAACTCCATGGACTATACAGTCCATGGAATTCTCCAGGCCAGAATACTGGAGTGAGTAGCCTTTCCCTTCTCCAAGGGGCCTTCCCAACCCAGGATTGAACCCAGGTCTCCAGCATTGCAGGTGGATTCTTTACCAGCTGAGCCACAAGGGAAACCCACTTGACTAGACGTTGACAACAAATGAATAATAAATACTTACAAATGGGAGACCATATACTCTGGAATGCAAACTCACACCTCTCCATTCTCTAATGAAAAAATAGATTCCAAAAATATTCACCAATGAACTGAAAATTTTTTATACTTAAGATTCATTTATGGTTAAATTTATAAATCTGCAACTTGTTTATTTTGTAGTCCTACTTTCTTATAGTTTTGGTTTTTTAATATTAAGTACATGTCATGTTTTTTTATAAAATTATGCTTTATTTATACAATGGAATTAAATATACTAACATTTTATAGTGTTGCACAAAGAATATTGTGAATTTTAAATATTTACAGTGGTTAGCATGTGTTTTGGAGAAGGCAATGGCACCCCACTCCAGTACTCTTGCCTGGCAAATCCCATGGATGGAGGAGCCTGGTAGGCTGCAGTCCATGGGGTCGCTAAGAGTCGGACACGACTGAGTGACTTCACTTTCACTTTTCACTTTCATGCATTGGAGAAGGAAATGGCAACCCACTCCAGTGTTCTTGCCTGGAGAATCCCAGGGACTGGGGAGCCTGGTGGGCTGCTGTCTATGGGGTCACACAGAGTCAGATACAACTGAAGTGACTTAGCAGCAGCATGTGTTTGGGATTTATTGACTGCTTGGATTGACTCAGGGTACTGAATATAGTGTATACCAATATAATAAAAATGTATCTACACCCAGTGTGTTTTGGGTATAGATTGGTGATGAAGAGTGGAAAAAATATTGAATGAATCAAGGCCAAAGGAACTTGTAGGACAAAGGAGTTCAGATTTGATCTAAGAAGTGCTAAAAACTCATTCTAGGTCCTTTAGTTCAGTTCAGTTAGTCGTGTCCGACTCGTTGCGACCCCATGAATCACAGCACGCCAGGCCTCCCTGTCCATCACCAACTCCTGGAATTCACCCAAACTCATGTCCATCAAGTCAGTGATGCCATCCAACCATCTCATCCTCTGTCGTCCCCTTCTCCTGCCCCCAATCCCTCCCAGCATCAGAGTCTTTTCCAATGAGTCAGCTCTTCGAATGAGGTGGCCAAAATATTGGAGTTTCAGCTTCAGCATCAGTCCTTCCAATGAACACCCAGGACTGATCTCCTTTAGGATGGTTGGATCTCCTTGCAGTCCAAGGGGCTCTCGAGAGTCTTCTCCAACACCACAGTTCAAAAGCATCAATTCTTCGGCGCTCAGCTTTCTTCACAGTCCAACTCTCAGATCCATACATGAGCACAGGTTCTTAGACATTGAAATTATGCAGTGACAAAGTGTTAAGATTAATTTGAGAGCTGTGTGAAGGATGAATTAAAAAGCACACAGTCTAAGGTTAAGGAAGGGTGGCTGAGAGCTGTTGCAGTTATGCAGCTGTACAAAATTGGACATGACTTAGCAACTGAACAACTACAAGTTATCTATCTGTATGATGGGCACCTAAATCAGACTGGTGGCAGTGAGAATAGATAGGAATAGATAAAATCAAACACTTTGGATGGAATAATAGGCAAATTTTGATTATTTTAACTAAATAGACATGAGGGGAAATTGGTAGATTTCATTTTGAAAGAGTACATTTCTGTTTTACCACCAGTTTTGCATCTTGCTTTTAACTTTATTGCTTTTGGGGCTTTATTTTCCTAGAAAACAAGGAAAATTGGACATAATGTCTTTAAAGGCTTCTGGTTCCTGAGAGAGTGCAAAGTTACTGACAATAACTTAAGTTTTTAAATTAGTCACTTAGGTGATAATATCCTAAAGATGTTTGCTTAGTATAAAGATAATTTTCTCATTCTATTACATGTTCATTTGATTATAAATCTCTATAGAAATGATTTCACTTCTTTGTTACCTGAGCTTTCTTCAATCCAACTGCAGCTTACATTTCAGTTGTGTTTTGCATTGAAACGAAAAGAGTGTTAGTCGCTAAGTTGTGTCTGACTCTTTGAGACCCTATGGACTGTAGCCCACCAGGTTCCTCTGTCCATGGGATTTTCCAGGCAGGAATACTGGAGTGGGTTGCCCTTCCCTTCTCCAGGGGATCTTCCTGACCCAGGGATTGAACCCTGATCTCCTACATTGCAGGCAAATTCTTTATCCCCTGAGCCATAAGGGAGACAAAATTATTTTGCATCTGTTTCCAGTAAAACTTTTGCTCCCACTATGGAGATTTTCAGTTGCATGCAGATGCGTATCAGAATACACTTGGTAATTTTTGAAAGAAAGAACAGCAATAGAGACCTGGTGTTTGTCAGACCTGTTGCTTCAAATTTTTGAAAGGACAGTTGTGTCTGCTTTTCAAAAAACCTCCCACGCGGCAAATATAATCTCCTCATTCCCATGCTCAGAGAGAACTCAGTCTCATTTATTTCATTTGCAAAGAAATCCTTGATTTTTTTTTTAAATGTTGACTATTAGAGCAATTTTAGGTTCCCAGCAGAATTGATTGGAAACTACTGAGTTCCCATCTACTGCCTACCCCATATACACACAGTGTCCGTTACCACTTACGTTTTCACCAGAGTGGTACATTGGTTGTAATCTAGTGAACATTGATGCATCATTATCACCCAAAGCCAGTAGGCTACATTTAGGTTCATTCTTGGAGTTGTACACTCTGTGTGTGGGTTTTGACAAATGTAAAATGACATATATCAGCTGTTACAGTATCCAACAGAATAGGTTCACTGCCTCCAAAATCCTCTTGCACTCTGCTATTCATCCCTTAAACCCCTGGCAACTGCTGATCTTTTAAATAGTTTTGCCTCTTTCAGAATGTCATAAAACTGGAATCATGTGGTGAATACAATATCCACCCAAAGAGGGAGGAGGGTATTTTATTAAATAATCAATCTCATGTATGGATACCGACATTTTTAAGAAAACTAATAATTATTAAGAATAATACACTGTGACCAAATGTGTTTATTCCAGGAGTCAACAATCATTGTTAAGAAATGTATTAATATCTCGTCATATTTAATGTGTCAGAGGAGATAAACAATGACCATTTTAATAACTGCCAAAAAAGACATTTGATCTAATTCAACACACATTCAGGTTTTTAACTTTAATGAAATAGATATGGATGGTTGGTACTTAACATGTGATTTTTTAAAAACTATCTCTACTATGACACAACTGGAGCTATCATAAATTGCTGGTAGAAATGCATGATATTATAGCCACTGTAGAAAGCAGTTTGACAATTTCTTGTGAAGTTAAACTTATACTTAAAATGGTGGTGGTTTAGTCGCTAAGTCATGTACGACTATTGCAATCCCATGGACTGTAGCCTGCCAGGCTCCTGTCCATGGGATTTTCCAGGCAAGAATACTGGAGTGGGTTGCCATTTCCTTCTTTTTTTTTTTTTCCCCCATTTTACAGCCAAGAAAACTATATTTCCTTCTCCAGTGGATCCGTATGACCCAGCAGTCTCACTCTTATGTTTTAACCAAGAACGATGAAATCACTGATCTAAGCAAAAGCTGTATATGAATGTTTATAGTAGTTTATTCATCATCACCCCAAACTGCAATCTAGATGTCCATCACTGGTGAATAGATAAGCATATTGTGAAATACAATGGAATATAATTCAGCAATAAAATGAATCAGTTACTAATAGATACAACAATATGAAGGTAGCTCAAATTAGTTAATACTAAGTGAATGAAGCCACATGCAAAATGCTACATTTTGTATGGCTCCATTTATTTTACATTCTGGAAAATGAAAATTATAGGGACAGTTTGCTTGGGATTGGGGCAAGTGGATTTATTACTGAGGGACCTGACTGAAGTTTTTGTAGGTGCGAAAAATGTTCTCATCTTCATAGTCATGATGTTTACTTAAACAGCAAGTTTTACTGTGTGTAAATTTTGTTGCTGTTGTTCAGCTGCTCAGTCCTGGCTGACTCTCTGTGACTCCATGGACTGCAGCATGCCAGGCTTCCCTGTCCACTACCTCCAGGAGTTTGCTCAAACTCAGCATCCATTGAGACTCAAGAGTCTTCTCCAGTACCACAGTTTGAAAACATCAATTCTTCTATGCTCAGCCTTTATAGTCCAACTCTCATATCCATACATGACTACTGGAAAAACCACAGCTTTGACTATATGGACCTTTGTGGGCAAAGTAGTGTCTCTGCTTTTTAATATACTGTCTCAGTTTGTCATAGCTTTCCTTCTAAGGAGCAAGTGTGTTTTAATTTTGTGGCTGCAGTCACCATCTGCAGTGATTTTGGAGCCCAAGAAAATAAACTCTTTCACTGTTTTTCCATTATTTTCCCCATCTGTGTGCCATGAAGTGATGGGACCAGATGCCATGATCTTAGTTTTTTGAATGTTGAGTTTTAAGCCAGCTTTTTCACTCTCCTCTTTCACCTTCATCAAGAGGCTCTTTAGTCCTCTTCGCTTTCTGCCATAACGGTGGCGTCATGTGCATGTCTGAGGTTATTGATGTTGCTCCCGGCAGTCTTGATTCTAGCTTGTGTTTCATCCAGTCCTGTATTTTGCATGATGTTCCCTGCATATAAGTTAAATAAAAAAATACATCCTTGATGTACTCCTTTCCCAGTCTGTTGTTCCCTGTCCTGTTCTAACTGTTGCTTCTTGACCTGCATACAGGTTTCTCAGGAGGCAGGTAAGGTGGTCTGGTATTCCCATCTCTCTAAGAATTCTCCAGTTTGTATGTAAATTATACCCCAATAAACATAAGCTTTAAAAAAAAACAACCCAAAAAACAGTGTCAAGAATGTCATCTGAAAGTATCAGAAACAGAATTCAGTAGCTGATTTAATTCAGTGGCTGGCTTTAAAAAATGAACATATAATAATGAGTAATTTTCCTATAAACAAACAATGACCAATTAGGATATAATGGAAGGAAACATTACTTTTATCATTGTAACAAAAGAGCTAAGTGGAAATACATAATTTCTGACCAAACAGATACAGTATTGTAAATGTGTTTCCTTAATCTATGAATTGAATGCTGTCTGAATATCAAAGGATTGTTTTCCCCCTCTTAAGACAGAGAAGATTATCTGAACCAAAGATTCTCAATATTTTGGTGTCAGATTTACATGGACTGAGGATGCTGAAAAACTTTTATATTATTGTCTATCTGTTAATATTTATTGTTTTAGAAATAAAGATTACATTTTAAAACATAAGAATATACAACAAACATTCCTTTAGGCACCAGACTGCTGATGCCATCTCATCACCATACCTCTGAATAACTTGTGAGTGAAAGTGAAAAAAGCATATAACTGAGAGTATTATGGAACTAGTGTTCATGAGAAACATTTTTTTTTCACATGTTATACTGTCAGATATGGAAAATTTTGAATCAGCCTTGGGTAAGTGATGGTGGTGGGGAACTGTTGCACTCATTCACTGGTACGTTGGTGCAGTATTTTAGAGGGAACTTTGACAGTATTAAAATTTTAAATGAACATATTTTTAACCTTGAGATTCCATTGTTTTTATTTCATTTATGGCTATAATTACAAATACATGAGAGAGAATATTGGTTACAGCATTGTTTGTAATAGAAAATTGAAGTGAAGTGAAAGTTGCTCACAGTTGTGTCCTACTTTTTGCAACTCTATGGACTATACAGTCGATGGAGTTCTCCAGGCCAGAATACTGGAGTGGGTAGCTGTTCCCTTCTCCAGGGGATCTTCCCAACCCAGGGATTGAACCCAGGTCTCCCACATTGCAGGTGGATTCTTTACCAGCTGTGCCACAAGGGAAGCCCAAGAATACTGGAGTGGGTAGCCTATCCCTTCTCCAGCAGATATTCCCAACCCAGAAATCTAACCGGAGTCTCCTGCATTGCAGGAGGATTCTTTACCAACTGAGCTATCAGGGAAGCCCCAATGGAAAGTTGAAGTCAGGCTTAATTGTCAGTGATGTGTCTGGTCTAGTTATTATGCTATAAAAATTACTCTGTTGTTAAAAATGATAAAACTCTCTAGGAAAGTTGAAAGTTGACACAGAGTGCAAAACTGGGTATAGAATTGCTCTGTCAGTATACAGTAATAACTGAAAGGGTATGTATGTGTTTGTATAACCAATTCTTGAAAAGATATATGGAAAACTTGATAGTGGCTACCTTTAGAAACAGTGAGGGAGATACACTTTCATTTTTCTTTTTATACCCTTTCATAGTGTTTGGATTTCTTTCTTCTTCTTCTTCTTTTTTAATGCTTTGAAATTCAAAGACACAGGTGCAGTATATGAATGGTAGAAATTATCAGAATGTTGGAGTCATTTGTGAGTTCTTTGATACCAAAATTTAACCAAAGAAGTAATAAAGAAAAAACCAAGAGGCCTTTGCATTTCTCATGTGTACTTACTTCTTTTAAAGAACAGTTGCTCTAATGAAACATGACTTAACTACTATTCTTATCAATTCTTTCTAAGGTGGTTCTTTCTAAGGTCTCCACCTTTGTGGGTCTTTGTCTTTTAGCTCCTGTAGTCCTATCTATGCCTCACAGCCTTCCTGAAACACCATCTTGTCTATGAAGCCACCCCTGATCAGTTTAGTCAGATGAGATCTTTTTTTGAACATTTAGAGCTATTTATAGCCATTTCATTACACAAATATCAGGTGTGATCTATATATGGGCCAGACAATCGAAGTATGCTTTCATATGTTACTTCTCTTCACCTTATGAAGTATGATCTCCATAGTGCTAATAAGAAAACCCAGATTCACAGAATTTTAGTATCTTCTCTACATCTTGGTGCTTAGAAGTAAGTTTGAAAGTAGGGCTTCAGTGCCAGACCTCTTCTCTGGACTTGCTTCTTATGTCACTTTAATAAAAAGCAAGTGAATAATTAAGTTTTGTGTGACCATTTCTTTCCTCTTTAGAATTTTTCTAGCTTAAAATTTTTTTGAAATAATTTAAATCTTATAGATGAAATGTACAAAGCCCACCTGTTTACCTTTCATCCACCTTCCCCAGTTGTTCAGTTCACCTTCTGCTCCATTTATGTTATCATTTTTTCTCTCTCTGTATGTGTATGCTGTGTTCCCAACTTTGCCTTTCCTTAATTGCTTGCCCTTCCAGCTCCATGTTGAATCTAGGCTTCTAGTTATTTAAATCTAATTGATTTTGCTTGTAAACTTTATCCGGATCTTGCCATGTTTCTATACTACTATATCTTTAACCTGAAACTTCTGATTCTTTAATATGGATATCATTGCAGCACTGTTGATATTATGCTGTCCTGTGATATTTCAGAACCAAAATGCTACTTGCCTTAAGAATCAACACCATTAGTTATGATTCCTTCAGAATTATTTGCAAATTCTCATCTGCATTGCACCAGTCTTTCAGTCTATCTGACAGAATACCATTGGGTATATGTATTAGTCTGTTTGGGCTGCCATTAAAAAAGTACCACAGATTGGGTGATTTAAACAACAGAAATTTATTTTCTCACAGTTCTGGAGGCTACATGTCTAGGATCAAGGTTCCAACAGGGTTGGCTTCTGGTAAGGCCTCTTTTCCTGACTTGCAGATGGTCACCTTCTGTCTCTTTGCTCATATAACTTCTTGTCTGAGCATGGGGCAGTGGGTGTAGGTAGAGGTCTCTGGTGTCTCTTGCTCTGGTAAGAACACATACACTATTGGATTAAGGCCCCGTCCTTATGACCTTATTTGACCTTAATTATCTGTGAGCCTCCTGAATCCTTCCCTATAAAGGATGAGAATAATAATTCTTGCCCTGTACGCTTTTTTGTTTTTTAAAGAGATTCAAGTAAAATAGGTGATGTGACATAGGACACTATCAATCAGTGATTCTCAAACCAGGCTTGCATCAAAGTCATCTTAAAAATAACTGTTTCTTTGACTTTTAAGTCTGATAGCATAAGAACTCTGCAGACCTGGTCACTAGAACAACAGAGGAAAACTATTAAAAAGCAACTTCTTAGAGATTTGGAAATAGGTCCTAGGGCATACAGTAAATGGGCAACTTCTGCTGGAAGGAATGTTTTCTTCCTAGGAGAAGCAGGATATCAGGATTTCTCATCCTACCCCCAGATGCCTGCTCTTGAGGGTAAGTTTTGGGCAAATGTGTTGCAGAAGTAGGGGGCTACCTTCTGTCTAGCCCCTACTTGTGGAATAAAGGGTTACCTTGGTAACAGAGCTGCTAGGGAATAGATTACCTTTTCTGTAGGTTGTAAAGTGGTAGCTCTGTGTCAGGAGAGACAATCTCTGTTTGCTACCTGTCCCCCACCAAATACTCAATTCTTAAATGGGTGTCACTCCAAAAAATGTGCTGTTGTCCACATCCTCATCTTGAGAGCCTCTATTCAGAGATTTTGCTTGGGGATAGGTTGGAGGAGAAGGGGACCACAGACGATGAGGTGGTTGAATGGCATTACTAACTCAATGGACATGAGTTTGAGTAAACTCCAGGAGTTGGTGATGGACAGGGAGGCCTGGTGTGCTGCAGTCCATGGGGTTGCAGAGTCAGATATGACTGAGTGAACTGAACTGAGAGAAGCAGGTCATAAAACATAGCTCTTAATCTCTGCCTCAAGGAACTGACTTCATTTGCAGTAGAGCTGGAGAAGTTCAAACCTAAGAGTACTTTCACAAACAGTGGAGATTGTTTGTGAAAACTGCCTCCCAAAGGCAGTTGGGACGTTTATAGATTCAAGAAGATACAAACTAAACTTCAGGCCATTGAGTTTGCCAGCAAGAACCTGGGATAAGAGACAGCTGGAAGGGGCCTTTCTGGAGACAGTGAATGTCAAATACTGACTTGAAACTACTCCTTCAAAGGAGCCTGAATCTGACTGGATTCCTCTGTAGCACAATTTGTGCCTGAAGCTGTTGTTTAAAAACAGTAGAGTGATCAGCTGGCAATTAGTGGAGGTTAATATCTGGGAGTAGTCACAGAAAGAGTCCTGACAAATTACTGTTAGGGCAAGATGACTTTGGGCATATCTAGGCTATTTCCCCACTGAGGATCAACGTCAGAGGTTTAACATTCCAAGCGGCTGGGTGTGTGTGGTGGGAAAGTGGACTTCTTTAAAATAAAACAGCAAATTGCTAAACAAGTAAGCAGATAAAAATATAAAACCTCATAGATGGAGGAGTGTACTCAGAGTTGCCACATAGTATTATAAAAGATGGTGAGTTCCCAGTAAAAAGGTAAAAGATGTGCAAACAAAAACAAAGCCCAGGAAAATATGGCTGATACACTGGGAAAAACAGACAATAGAAACTGCCTGTGAGAAAAGATGTTGAATTTAATAGAAATAGGCTTTGAAGTTATCATTATAAATGTATTCAAATAATCAAAGGAAACCTTCATCAAAAAAGTCAAATATGATGACAACCTGTGTCAAATAGATACTAACAATCAAGGGACAGAAATTCTGAAGAAGAACAAAGTGGAAATTCTGGAGTTGAACAGTACTATAACTATGAAAAGTTAGGGGGCTCAATAGTAAGATTTGAACTGGTGGAAAGATAGAATTAGTGAACTGGGAATAGATCTATAGAAATCCAAAGAAAGGAGAGGAAAAAAATGAATAAAATTGAAAAGCACCTCAGAGGAATGTGGGGCACCATTAACTGCATCACAGTGTACATAGAGTACAAGAAGAAAAGGGGAGAAAAAAAGTGGAAAAGTATTCATGGAGATAATGGTTGAAAACATCTCAAATTTATAGAAAAAGAGTGACCTACATATACATCGAAAGAGCCCAAAGAACTTCAAGTAGGATCAATGTAAGAAAATCTGCAAATGGACCTGTCAGTGTGACTGTTGAAAATAAGAAAAGGAGAGGAAAACAGCCAATTATTTACTTAGAAGAACCCTGATTTAAAAAAAAAAAAAAAATAGCTGACTTCTCATCAGAAACAAAGTCCAGAAGGTGGTAGAGTAATAGACAAATACTGTTAACCCCAATTTTTTTATATCTTGCAAAGCTGTCTTTTAAAAATGAAGGTATGATACTTTCCAGATACACCTTCTGAGAGACTTTGCTACTGACACACTTAACTTGCAAGATGGCTACAGGACGTTCTTTAGGCTGAAAGCAAGTGATTGTAGGTGGTAGTTGTGGTCTGCATGAACAAAGAGCACCAGTAAAGGTAATTATGTAATTTTAATGGGAAATAGATGGGGAAACAGTGGAAACAGTGTCAGACTTTATTTTGGGGGGCTCCAAAATCACTGCAGATGGTGACTGCAGCCATGAAATTAAAAGATGCTTACTCCTTGGAAGGAAAGTTATGACCAACCTAGATAGCATATTCAAAAGCAGAGACATTACTTTGCCAACAAAGGTCCGTCTAGTCAAGGCTATGGTTTTTCCTGTGGTCATGTATGGATGTGAGAGTTGGACTGTGAAGAAGGCTGAGTGCCGAAGAATTGATGCTTTTGAACTGTGGTGTTGGAGAAGACTCTTGAGAGTCCCTTGGACTGCAAGGAGATCCAACCAGTCCATTCTGAAGGAGATCAGCCCTGGGATTTCTTTGGAAGGAATGATGCTAAAGCTGAAACTCCAGTACTTTGGCCACCTCATGTGAAGAGTTGACTCATTGAAAAAAGACTCTGATGCTGGGAGGGATTGGGGGCAGGAGGGGAAGGGGACGACAGAGAATGAGATGGCTGGATGGCATCACTGACTCGATGGACATGAGTCTGAGTGAACTCTGGGAGTTGGTGATGGACAGGGAGGCCTGGCGTGCTGTGATTCATGGGGTCGCAAAGAGTCGGACACGACTGAGCGACTGAACTGAAATGAACTGAAAAGAGAGTGTAAAAGCACATATTTTTTCCTTCCCTTTTCTTAAAACTGATTTTAAAAGCAGGTGTGTAAAATGTGTGTACAGTAAATCCCCTACATACAAATGAGTTCTGTTCTGATAAGTCCAATTTGTTCATAAGTCCAACAAAGTTAGTCTAGGTACACAATTAACACAACCATCTTTATATCAACAGTACTATACTGTAATACGTTTATAATACTTTTCATAAAAATAATACATGAAAAACAAAAAAAATGAACATTTTTAATCTTCAGTACAGTACCTTGAAAAGTACAATAATAAAGTGCAACAGCTGGCATACGGGCTGGCACTGAGGGAACAGGAAAGAAGAGTTGCTGACTAGAGTAGGGAGAGGAGGTGGGAAATGGTAGAGCTGAAGGATCGTCAGCAGTAGGAGATGGAAAGCATGCTGCAGTTTTACTCACGCCTGACATTGATGGCACAGGTTCTGGTTCCTTGCTGGATTCCATTCAGTCTACCTTCTTAAAAAATTATCCAGTCATGTCTGGATAGTAGCTCTGTTCTTCTTGTCGTAGGTGACACAGTATCACTGGATTGCATTCTGAACAGCTGTTGCAACCTTCATATGTACTGTTCTACATTTGTGTCCTTGCCTCAAAACCTTAACAGTGCTTTCTCAAATAAAGAAAATCCCCTTGCAGTTTCCTGCATTGTGAATCTCTTCAGTTCTTAAGTTACTTCCTCTGCTCTCTCAGTTATTTTCACTTTTGTTTCTATCATTATTGCTTGGTACTTAGTTTCTTAGCAGTACCAGCTTATGTCACTGCTGCTTTTACATTTGCTTCTGGACATCCTGGGCTTGAAATAAAGATACTAAGAAGAATGAGTGCCAAAGAATTGATGTTTTCGAATTGTGGTGCTAGAGAAGACTCTTGAGAATCTCTTGGACAACAGGAAGATCAGACTAGTAAATCCTTAAGGAAATCAGCCCTTAATGTTCATTGGAAAGACTGATGCTGAAGCTCTAATACTTTGGCCACCTGATGCAAAGAGCCAGCTCTTTGGAAGATAGAATCTTGAGTCTGGTGCCTTAGACCACTTGGCCATCCTGACATGACACTGAGCCAGCTTTTTGGAAAAGACCCTGATACTGGGAAAGATTGAGGGCAGGAGGAGAAGGGGATGACAGAGGACGAGATGTTTGGATGGCATCACTGACTCAATCGATGTGAGTTTGAGCAAATTCCAGGAGGCAGTAAAGGAAAGGGAAGCTTGGCATGCTGCAGGCGATGAGGTCCCATAGAGTTGGAGATGACTTAGCGACTGAACAACAACAACGTACAGTACATCTGAACAACAGCAACGTACAGTACAGTACAGTGAAGTACATACACAGAAGCACAACCATTTATAACAGATGCACACATGTGACAGTGTACACCAGAACGTGAACTAACTTACATGATTGGACATGTGAATACATGTTTGCAGCTTGTAACTTCATGTGTAGGGGCCTTAATGTAATGTATTCTTGGGCCTGTAGAAATGTAATATATTTGAAATGTATCTGCTAATAACAGCTCAGAGTAGGTGAGTGGGAACAAACCTATGTTAAGCTAAGGAAATAACATAGATGATAAAGTAGTAATAACTGTTGTTGGGTTTGTAACATTATATAACAACAGTATGATAAAATGGGAAAAGGGATAGAATTATATAACATAATGTTTCTATATGTCCTTGGAATTTAAAGAGTGTTAAGTCTGAAGCTGATTCTGAGAAGTGAAAGTGTATGGAAAGCCCTTGAGCAACTCTTAGGGGGAAAAAACAAAAAAATACAGTGAAAAATCACTATAGAAATTTTTAAGTGCTTCATTAGAAAATACTACAAAAGAAAGCAGTAATAGAGGAACAAAAGACATGAGACAGAAAATAAAAAATGAAAAAGCAGTCATCACGCCAACTGTATCAGTAATAACACTAAATATGAATTGATTAAACAGTTTAATTAGAGATGCAGAAATTGTCAGACTGTATCCAACTATATACTGTCTATAAGAGACATACGTTATTTACCTTATATTATTTTTTGGTTGCATCGTGGCACATGGGATCTTAGTTCCTTAACTGGAGATGGAACCCATGCTCCCTACAATGGAAGTGTGGAGTCCTAACCACTGAACTGCTAGGGAAATCCCTGAGACATATTTTAAGTTCAAACATACGGATACATCAAAGGTGTAAGTATGGAAAAAAATAGGAAGAAGCTGGAGTGGCTATACTAATAACAGAATAGATTTTAAAACAAAGAATGAACACGTGTACACCCGTGAGTGGCTATACTAATAACAGAATAGATTTTAAAACAAAGAATGAACACGTGTACACCCGTGGTGGATTCATGTTGATGTATGGCAAAACCAATACAATGCTGTAATTAGCCTCCAATTAAATAAATTTATAGTAAAAAAAACAATGTTACTAGAGATAAAGAGAGACAATTTATGGTGATAAAAGGGTCAATCCACTAGATAGGTCAAAGTTATTATATGTACCTAATAATAGCATCAAAATACATGAAGCAAAAACACAGAAAAGAAAAGGAAATAGTTCAACAATAGTGGTTGGGAGACTTCAATTACTGTACTTTCAATAATGGACAGAACCACTTAGCATAAGGTCAGCAAAGAAACAACACTATATGGACATGAGAGGGGTGGAGAGGGTGAGATGTATGGGAAAAGTAACATGGAGACTTACATTACCATATGTACAATAGATGGTCAACGAGGGTTTGCCATATGGCTCAGGAAACTCAAACGGGCTCTGAATCAACCTAGATGGGTGGGATGGGGAGGGAGATGGGAGGGAGGTTCAGAAGGGAGGGAATATATGTATACCTATGGCTGATTCATGTTGAAGTTTGACAGAAAACAACAAAATTCTGTAAAGCAATTATCCTTCAATGCTGCTGCTGCTGCTAAGTCGCTTCAGTCATGTCCGACTCTGTGCGACCCCATAGACGGCAGCCCACCAGGCTCCCCCGTCCCTTGGATTCTCCAAGCAAGAACACTGGAGTGGGTTGCCATTTCCTTCTCCAGTGCATGAAAGTAAAGAGTGAAAGTGAAATCGCTAGTCATATCCAACTGTTAGCGACCCCATGGACTGCAGCCTACCAGGCTCCTCTGTCCATGGGATTTGCCAGGCAAGAGTACTGGAGTGGGGTGCCATTGCCTTCTCCATATCCTTCAATAAATAAATTAAAAAAAGAAACAACACTATAAACCAACTAGACCCAGCAGATGTGTATAGAACACATCACCACCTAGCAACAGCAGAACATATATATTCTTCTCTAGTGCGTGTGGGACATATTTTAGGACACACCACGTGCTAGGCCCCAAGACAAACCTAACACATTTAAGAGGATTGAAATAGTACAAAGGATGTTCTCTGACCACCGTGAAAAGAAATTAGAAATGAAAGCAGAAAGGAATTTGGGGAACTCATAAATATGTGGAAGTTAAGGAACATGTTCTAAATAGTCTGTGGGTCAAAGAAGAAAAAGAAAGGAAAATCAGCAAATACTTTTAAGATAAATGAAAATGAAGTTAGCACCTGAGAAAACTTAGGGACTACAACTAAAGCAGTGCTTAGAGGGAAATTTCTAGCAATAAATGCCTAAATTAAGAAAGAGGAAAGATATCAAATCAATAACCTAACCTTCTTTAGTAAGTCACTGGAAAAAGAAGAGCAAAATAGAAGGATGGAAGTAGTAAAAAGGTAAAAATTAATGAGCTGGAATATAGAAAAACAGTAGAGAAAATTAAGGAAGCCAAAAACTGGTTCTTTGAGAAGACCAACAAAATTGAGAAACCTTAGCTAGGTTGAGAAAGAAAACTCAAATTACTAGAGTCAGAGATGAAAGAAGGAACATAACTAAAAATAAGAGGATGATAAAGGAATCTTATGAACAGCTGGTACCAGTGTTACATGCATTTGTGCATGCTTAGTGGTGTCTGACTCTTGGTGACCCCATGGACTGTACCCCATCAGGCTCCTGTGTCCATGAAATTTTCCAGCAAGAATACTGAAGTGGGTTGCCATTTCCTACTCCAGAAAGTTTTATAGCTTAGGAAAAATGGACACATAACTTAGATAAAATGGACACGTTCTTTTGGAAAGACTAAAACTGAAACATAATCTGAGTAGACCTGTAACAAGTGAAGAGATTGGATTAATCATAAAACCTCCTGCAAAGAAAAGCCCTAGCCTGCTGAATTCTGCCAAACGTTTAAAGAATTGACTAATTCTTCACCAACTCTTGCAAAAAACTGAAAGGAGGAATACTTCCCAACATATTTTATAAAGCTAATATTACCCTGGTGCTGAGGACATCATAAGGGGAGTACAGACCAATATCTCTTATGAATATGAACACAAAAATTCTCAATAAAGTACTAGCAAATAAAGTCAGCAACACATAAAAAGATTTATACAGCATGACCAAGTGGCATTTATCCCAGAAATGTAAGGTTCACAAACCAATTATGTAATACATCAGTAAATAAAAAACGAAAGTTTTTGCAACAGATGGAAAAATTTTTTTGACAAAATTCTAATACCCTTTACTGATCAAAACAAAAAGCATGAAAAAAACTACGCATTAAGAAAGAACTTCCAAAAAAAAAAAAAGAACGAACTTCCTACACGGGATAAAAAGAACATCTATGAAAATTTGGAAGGTGACATCACACTTGGTGTTGAAATACTGGATACATTCTCGTAGGATCGGGAATGTAAGACAAGATTGTCGACTCTCCACTTCTATATGACATTGTATTGGAAGTTCTGATCATGGCAGTTATGCAAGAAGAAGAAAAGGAATTGGAATGAAAGTAGCAAAACTGTCTCTGGCAGATGACATGATCTTGTATGCAAAAAATCCTAAAGAATCCACTAATAAAATACTAGCATTAACAAGTTCAGTTCTGCAAGATTGTGGGATACAAAAATCAACATATATAAATTGATTGTATTTATATAGATTTGTTATGAACAATTCAAAGGTGAAATTAAAATAATTCCATCTACACATAAAAATACTTAGTAAATTTAACAAATGTAATATACTCTGAAAACTACAAGACTTTGTTGAAAGACATTAAATATCTAAGTAAAAAAAAAAAATTGTCTTCATGGGTTGGAAGATTAAGGTGGCAGTACTCCCCAACTTTTGGAGAAGGGCATGGCAACCCACTCCAGTATTCTTGCCTGGAGAATCCCATAGACTGAGGAACCTGGCAGGCTACAGTCCATGGGGTCACAGAGAGTTGGACACCACTGAGCAAATAACACAAACATACACATGCATTTTAGCTCCATGTTAATATGTCTGTGCCTAAAGTAAGCATTAGAGAAATACAGCAACTCTCATGATATTTCTTGGAGAAGGCAATGGCAACCACTCCAGTACTCTTGCCTGGAAAAATCCCGTGGACGGAAGGGCCTGGTAGGCTGCAGTCGATGGGGTCTCGAAGAGTCGGACACGACTGAGGACTTCACTTCACTCACTCCCCAAATTGATTTACTTATTCCATGCAGTTCATATTGGAGTGCCACCTGACTTGTAGAACTTGACAGACTGATTCTAAAAGTCACATGGAATTCTAATAGTCACATGGAATACACTCACAGTGTATCCCTCTGTCCAGGTGAGTCAAAACAGTTTAAAAAAAAAAATGAACAAAATATGATTCATACTTCATGATGTTAAGACTTACTTTAAAAAAATTGGTAATCAAGGCTTTGTGGAATTGGCACAAGGATACACATACACATCAAGGGAATAGAATTGAAAGGTGAGAAATAATCTGTAATTGACTGATTTTCAGCAAGCGCATCAAGACTATACAAAAGAGAAAGAATGGTTTTTCATTTTTCATTAGTGCTGGAACAACTGGTAGCCATATGCAAAATAATGTAGTTGGATCCTTAATGTCAAACCATACTTAACTCAAAATGGTTGACAAACCTAAATTTAAGAGATAAGACTCTAAAACTCTTAGAATGAAACTGAGGGTTAAGAATTGCTAAGTATGGCACTAAGAACATTAAAAACTTTTGTGCTTCAAAGCATAACATTGGGACTACCCTGGTGGTCCAGTAGTTAAGAACCCACCTTCCATTGCAGGAGATACAGGTTCAATCCCTCATTAGGGAACTGAGGTATCCCACATGCTGCAGGGCAACTAAGTCTGTACTGCCAATAGAGAGAAGCCTGTGTGCTGCAACGGAAGACCTGATGCGGCTAAAAATAAAATTTAAAAAATTACAAAGTATACTATCAAGAAAGTGAAAATTTGACAACCTGTAAAATGGAAGAAAATATTAACAAGTCATATATCTGACAGGGACTTCTATGTAGAATAAAGAACTCTTACAGCTCTGTGGTAAAAACGACAACCCAATTTAAAAATGGGCAAAGAATCTGAATAGAAATTTTTATGGAGGATGTATAATTGGCAAACAGATTTAAAGACATCTATCCCACTAGAATGGCTAGAATCAAAAGGTTGTGATACTTTGCTATATACCCGAAACTAACAAAATTTTGTAAATCAACTATCCTTCAGTTAAGGAAGCAGCAGTTAGAACTGGACATGGAACAACAGACTGGTTCCAAATAGGAAAAGGAGTATGTCAAGGCTGTATATTGTCACCCTGCTCATTTAACTTCTGTGCAGAGTACATCATGAGAAATGCTGGGCTGGAAGAAGCACAAGCTGGAATCAAGATTGCCGGGAGAAATACCAATAACCTCAGATATGCAGATGACACCACCCTTATGGCAGAAAGTGAAAAGGAACTAAAAAGCCTCTTGATGAAAGTGAAAGAGGAGAGTGAAAAAGTTGGCTTAAAGCTCAACATTCAGAAAACTAAGATCAT
>NW_011494604.1:544319-564331 GCF_000754665.1 Bison bison bison | reverse complement strand
TTCCAGTGGTCATGTATGGATGTGAGAGTTGGACTGTGAAGAAAGCTGAGTGTCGAAGAATTGATGCTTTTGAACTGTGGTGTTGGAGAAGACTCTTGAGAGTCCCTTGGACTGCAAGGAGATCCAACCAGTCCATTCTGAAGGAGATCAGCCCTGGGATTTCTTTGGAAGGAATGATGCTAAAGCTGAAACTCCAATACTTTGGCCACCTCATGTGAAGAGTTGACTCATTGGAATAGACACTGATGCTGGGAGGGATTGGGGGCAGGAGGAGAAGGGGTCGACAGAGGATGAGATGGCTGGATGGCATCACTGACTCGATGGACGTGAGTCTGAGTGAACTCCGGGAGTTGGTGATGGACAGGGAGCCCTGGCGTGCTGCAATTCATGGGGTCGCAAAGGGTCGGACACGACTGAGTGACTGAACTGAACTGATCCTTCAGTTTAAAAAAAAGTTGTGATAGCAGGTGTTGGTGAGGATGTGGAGAAATTGGCAACCCTTGTACACTGCTTTTGTAAATGTAAAATGGTGCAGCCACTTTGGAAAAATAGTTTGGCACTTCTTGAAATGATTAAATGGAGTATATAGATATGTACCCAAGAGAAATGACAACAGATCTGCATAAAAACTTGTCCATAAGTGTTTATGGAAGCACTTTTCAGAGTAGCCAAAAAAATGGAAAGAACCCGAATGTCCGTCATTTGATGAGTGGATAAATATAATGGAGTATATCTATACAATGGGATATTATTCAGTCAAAAAGGAATAAAGTACTAATATATGCTGAAACTTGGATGAGCTTTGAAAATACTATACTAAGTGGAAGAAACCATTCACAGAAGATCAGACATATTCAATTCATATGAAATATCCAGACTAGAAGCAATAGCTTTTTGAGGTGGTGAAAATCTTTTAAAATTGACTGGTGTTGATTGCATATAATTGTGAATATGCTAAAAGACACTGAATTGCAGACTTTAATAAAGCTGTTTAGCTTTTAGACATTCCTGGGCATTTATATGTTTAAAAAAGTGAACTATTAAAGTAACAGAGCTCTAGGATTCCTAGTAAGCTAAGCTCCTCTCTTTCCTCTCATTTTTGTAGAAATCATGACTACCCCAGGAAAGGAGAACTTTCGCCTGAAAAGTTACAAAAATAAGTCCCTGAATCCTGATGAGATGCGCAGAAGGAGGGAGGAAGAAGGACTACAGTTACGTAAACAGAAAAGAGAAGAGCAGGTAAGTCCTTTACCCATACTAATTTTTCTTAAAGAACTTAATGTTCTGTTTCAATCCTGGCTGCACCTTCCTGTATCTTAATTTTAGTAATGTGTAATATATATGTATATCCCCCTCCCAACAATAAAATCAACTTATTTTAGGGGTATGGGAGTGGAGGTGATGTAAAGTAGAATATAAGAATGAGGTTCTCATGTTCCCAATTACTATTTAATTACTACTTAATATTTTGGCCTGTTTGTTTTATTTTTCTAAAGTTACAATTTCTTTTAAGATTCTGTGTGTGTATTAATGAATTCTCAGGTGACCAATTTGAGAATTAGTCCCTTGCTTTTCCTTCTAAAGTTTAATTTGAAAATTTATCAACATGTACAGAAATAAAGAATAGATAATGAATCTCATAAACCCATTCTTTGGGTTCATTGTTTGTCAACAGTTTGCTGTACTTGCTTTGTGTCTATCTTCATATTTCTTTAGTACCTAGTATTTTAAACAGAATTTCAAGAAGTCAGTCTTTTCACCCCTAAATTCTGTATTATTCATAATGACATTTAGGACAAGGATTTTGATCATTTTTAACCTTAGAACATCTGCAGGAGAATCTGACACTCACCATCATTTTACCTTTCTCTAAAAATCCTTAGGACAAATGGTCCATCACTTTTGGCCAGGAAATTAAAGGTAGAGCACTTAGGTTGTTTTATTTATTTATTTTTTTTGGCTAAGACTTCAGTTTGGAAGGACATTTGACCCCCACACTATAAAAAGCTCCATAAAAGGAAGGTGAATAGTCAGTACCCTTCATACATGAGAAATAGGTAATCTCATAGGTAATCTCATAGGTAATCTGTTATAAATATTTTACAGTTACACTGAGTTATTCAACATACACTATTCTTTTGCATAACACTGCACTGGATAATCCAATTATTTGAAGTCCAGGTACAGCAAATTAAGTTCTTAACAGTCTGCTTTACCATCTTTTGAAAGCAACCACTTACTCATAAAAGAATGCATTTCTCTTGGTTTCTTGTTGCATCTTTATTCATCTCTGTGTCTTATTTGAAGTGGAACCTTTTCTTTGGATGAGCTCTTATTTAGCTTCTATTTTGGGGGTAAATTGTACTATTTGGGGGTAACAGCACTGTTACATATTCACATGTAAATATGAATTACATGTATGTATGCACACAAGAACAAGTATAGATCTGAATATAACCAGTAGACTATGCGTTATATTTAGCATAAAGCCATTTGAAGATGATGTAATGGCAGTCTGCGAATAACAGTATTTATTTTATACTGTTTTCTTCTTGGTGATAGGAACTTCATGTTATTGGACTTCATTGTAAAATTTATATAAACAAAATAAGTTTTTCATATTTAATTGTCTGAAGGCAGATTCTCTGTCAGTGGCAAGTATGATCCCATTTACCTGACTAAAAACCTTTGTAGTTGATGTTCTGTCATCTTCATTGTATGACATCTGGAACTGTGATAGGGCCTCAATACATTTGTATGATAGGGTTTTGGAATATTATTGTATTTAAAATTTTAATTTTGTTGTTTCATATGTGCCATCTTATGTAGGGAGAACTGGTAAAGCAAATTAGGCTTCTTACTATCACAGCAGTACTTGTTTCATGCCTAATTTGTAAAATAGTAAACATCAGTAAAAATTCATTTAAGTACTGTTTCTCTTTCCACAGTTGCTCAGTCATCTATCGGGAAAAGACACAGGCTTTGGCCAGCTGTGCAGCTAGATTTGAGGGTAGGACAGAAATTAATGCTGCCAAGTACACAGAAGATAACAGCAGAGCTGTTAGAGCTTTCCTTTCAGCAGACTAGTACTTAGTATCTGTTATTTAGGAGGCACTATATAAATGACCTTTGTTTATTTGATGCCAGTAGAACAAAATTTTAAATTTATTAGTTGATGTCATTCTGATTGAGCCAGTTTTATATTTTTTTATGTATAAAAAGATGAAATTTATAGTTACTATTAAAATATTTTGAAATAAGCAGAATCTTGCTAACTCAATGTGAGTAGGTAACATAATGCTGCTAAAAAGTTTAAACTGTAATAATAAAGAATGAAGGTTTGCTTGATGTTTTTAAAGAAATATCTTGTAAAGTAAGCAAGTTGATAAAAGTTGTAGACAGCCAACTTTTCCCATGTTGACAATTTCATGGTATATAATTTTATATGGTATGTACAACTTATATGGTAAATAAATCATGATTGTTTTGGTAGTTTCTTTTTTAAAACTGATTTTTTGAGACAGCAAGGATGGACTTTGAAGGCATTGTGTGGAGTGAGATAAGCCAGAGAAAGACACATATTTATATGTGGAATCTAAAAGACAAAAAACCTGAACTCCTAGAAAAAGAGATCAGACTTGTAGTTACCAGAGGTGGATGATTAGGGGAGGGAGAATTGGAGGAAAGTGATCCAAAGGTACAAACTTCCAGGTCCAAGATACATAAATGCTAGGGATACAGTGTACATCATGACCATAGCTAACATTGGTATATGATATTTGTAGGAAGGATAGATAATTTTTTTTCCATCTGTGAGTCTGTTTCTCCTTTGATATTTGTTTTTTGTTTTAGATTCTACATATAAGTGATAACATAGAGTATCTATTGTCTTTCTTTCTGACTTATTTCACTAAGCATAATCCTCTCTAGGTTCATCCACTTTCTTGCAAATAGCAAAATTTCATTCTTGTTTCATTTTTTGAGGAACTTCTGCAGTGGCTATACCAGAGTCTCTTTTGATACTTTAAATGTGTTTGATCCACACTCAGCGGCTTCCATTGTTTCCAGCAGCAAGTTTTCTGTTGGTCTTACCTTTGTTTCCCTGCTTGTGAAATGTCTTTTACCTTTGGCTACTTTGTCTTTTATCTTTTTATTCCTGAGTGTAAACAGTTTGATATAATGTCCTATCATGTTTTCTTCATATTTCTTCCTGGAGTTCTTAGAGATTTTGGATTTGTGGGTTTGTATTTTTCACAGATTTGGAAAAGTTTTGGCCACTGATTTTCCAAATTTATTCCCCTACCCCCACCTTGAGGCTCCAGTTGCAAGTACAGTAAGTACTTGATGTCACACAGCTGACTTACATTTTGTACATATTTTCTCAGCCTTTTTTTCCATCTCTTTTATTTTGTGATGTCCTTAGATTCCCTAATCTTTTCTTCTACAGTATCTGCTCTTAATCACACCCAAATTGTATTTTTTATATCTAGATGTTTGATTTGCTTTTTTAAAATATTTTTTAAAAATCTCTCATCATGTTTATACTTTTTTGTAGTGTTGAACATATGGAATATATTTATAACTATTTTAACTCCTTGTCTAGTTCTGCCATCTTTTGCTTTTCTAGGTGATTTTGATTGATATGATTGCCTTTTCTTTTCCTCATAGGTAGTCTTTTCTTCTTGTGTGCTTGTAGTTATTGATTGAATACAGAGCATTGTGATTTTTACCTCCTGTTGTTTGAGTTTTTGTATTCTTTTAATATGTATAATTCTCTGAATTTGTCATTGCATGTAGTTAAGTTATTTGAAACCAGTTTGCATATATAATCTAGGACTAATTTACCTTTCTGCTGAGTCGATACCCTTCTGAGTATTCTACTCAGTGCCCCAAATATTAGGTCTTCCCAACCCAGGGATGGAACTTGGATCTCCAGTATTGCAGGTGAACTCTTTACCATCTGAGCCACCAGGGAACTGTTCACTTTTCTATTCCAGCCAGGTGAAACATGAATGATTTCTTAACCTGTGTGACCTCTAAAATTGTTCTGCATGCTCCTTGAAGGCAATTTCTTTTCCAGCTTTTGATTGTTTCCTCATACCACCTGTGCTTGTCAGTACAAAGCTAATTAAGGGGAACCTTCTGCAGGTTTTGGAGTTCTTTCTTTTGGTTGATTTCTTTGTCTTAAATAACCTGCCTTTAGATTGTAGATATCTTGGCCTCCTTGGTTCTGAATGCCATCTCAATTGAGGGGGCTGCTTGACCCTGTTAGGTTCACTCTAACTGCTGTAGCCTAGAAACTCCATCCAGGCAATCTGAGGCAATAGGACTAATCTTGTTTCTCTTCTTCTGAAGGATCACTGCCTCTGTTGCCTGTAATCTGGTGTCTGATAACTATTATTTTAGGGATTTTGTCTGCTTTTTTTAGTCATATAGGGCGAGAGGATAAGTTGTTGTTACTCTACCATGGCTTGATGAATAAGTGTACTTCCTAGTATGTAATGGAAGGCACTGTAGTGGGTTTCTTTTAATTAGAACTATTCTCCTTTGCCTCCACAAATTAATAGGTGCTTTAAAAGTAGCGTTCAAGCAGTCATCATTTGTCATCATTGGTTGCTGGACAGATTGGGAAGGTCAGGAAATCTTTATCCACCATCCATTAGGATTAGGAGGGAGGTATTAAGTTAGGCAATGGCAGCCCACTCCAGTACTCTTGCCTGGAAAATCCCATGGGCAGAGGAGCCTGGTAGGCTGCAGGCTACCAGGGGTCGTGAAGAGTCGGACGACTGAGCGACTTCACTTTCACTTTTCACTTTCATGCATTGGAGAAGGAAATGGCAACCCACTCCAGTGTTCTTGCCTGGAGAATCCCGAGGACCGGGGAGCCTGGTGGGCTGCCGTCTATGGGGTCGCACAGTCAGACACGAACGACTGAAGCGACTTAGCAGCAGCATTTTTATCCTATTTTTCCTGATGTATTGGTACGTCTGTCCTGTCAACTACTTAAGGAGTGAAATGACCAAGCATGCCCTGCTTCTTTTTCAACTTTACTTTTTTATGTGTCGTGTAGTGTCAGGCCTCTATTGGTAAGTTTTACCTCATCAAGTGTTGGTGATAATATTAAGAGGGTAACAGGCAGGAAGGCCAAGGGTCTCCAAACGGAGGAAATAGCCTGCAAGTGTCAGACATTTTTATCTCTCTTAAGCGGCAGGAGGAAACAAACTAGCAATATTTTTTCCTTCTCTATACAAATTTAAAAGGAGGTTTCTCTTAAAATACTGTGTTGCCATAAGGACACCTGGTTTCACCTGAAGTTAACTATTCTCAAACCTAGAGATAACCAATGCCTTTTTCTTATGGAAATGTTTGTCTTAAGCTATGCTAATGTACTATGCATTTATCTCCAAACTCTGTCTTCAAGTCAGAGTTCCGCCTCTTGGCTCAAAACCTACTTGACAAACCAGTATGTTATACTCAGATATTGTTCCCCTAATCTATGTAAATGAAACTATTTATTTGGTGGTCTGCCCTTCTTCAAGATTCAAGTTAATCATTTTATGGCCCAGGATAAACCATTTGGTGCCAAGATTATTCCAAAATGCATCTTATGGGTGAGGGGCCTGGTGCCATTCTGAATTTTAAGACATTCCTTTCTTTCATTAGCAGACTGCTAGTGACTATATAACGTCCAGCTGAAGACTAGCAGGGGGGTACTCTTCTGCCCCCTTCTGATGCCTATGTCAGAAGCTTTCTCTATCTCCGTTATACTTTAATAAAACTTCAAAAGCTCTGAGTAATCAAGCCTCGTCTCTGGCCCCGGATTGAATTCTCCTCCTCCGGGGGCCAAGAATCCCGGTGTCTTTGCGTGATTCAACAACAACCTTTCAATATCTTGTAGTAGTTAATTGCATTAGATTATAAGACTGGAGAATTCTGAAATAGTTCCTCATCAGAAAGGTTGAAGGAGGCACAAACATTAGAATTTTAAAAATGATTTTCAAAAAGCTCCGTCTTTATTGCCTTTTAAAAGTGGGGTGCCTAGTGTTTGAATGTTGAACTACCTTGTGTTATTTTAGTTTAGTAACAATCTTTTATTTTTCAGTTATTCAAGAGAAGAAATGTTGCTACAGCAGAAGAAGAAACAGAAGAAGAAGTTATGTCAGATGGAGGCTTTCATGAGGCTCAGATTAATAACATGGAGATGGCACCAGTAAGTAGGATAATGAAATAAATGCTTTTTACTTTTTTCTGATGAAGATACGAGGTTTAGATCTTTTTTGGAGTTTAAAAAAAAAGGTAGGGGAGTTTCCTGGTGGCCTAGTGATTAGGATTCTGGGCTTTCATGGCTGTGGCCTACATTCAGTCCATGGTTGGGAAACTGAGATCTTGGAAGCCATGAGGTACAGCCAAGAAAAGAATTAAAAAAATAGGTTAGATGGCTACAAAAAGTACTTGGTGTTTCATTTTTAAAAGGAAACTATATCTGTAAACTCACGGTTCATTAAGTGTTTATTATATTTTGAATAGCATGCAGTTTAACAGAATAACTAAATTATGAGTTAATTCAGCTGTTGAAACTTTAAAAGATAGTTATAAAATTATTCCTTAGAAGTTGATAACAAGGGCTTTGCTGTTCTGTTAATCAACCATACCACAGTACGAAATAAAAAGTTAAAGATGTGTTTGCTTCGGCAGCACATACACTAAAATTGGAACGATACAGAGAAGATTAGCATGGCCCCTGTGCAAGAAGGACATGCAGATTCGTGAAGTGTTCCATATTTTTTGCATTTGAATCAGTTCTAATGAGGTGGATGAAACTGGAGCCTATTATACAGAGCGAAGTAAGTCAGAAAGAAAAGCACCAATACAGTATATTAACACACATATATGGAATTTAGAAAGATGGTAACGATGAACCTATATGTGAGACAGCAGGACTCACAGATGTAAAGAACAGACTTTTAGACTCTGTGGGAGAAGGCGAGGGTGGGATGATTTGAGAGAATAGCATTGAAACATGTATATTATCATATGTGAAGTACATCAGCAGTCCAGGTTTGATGCATGAGACAGGGTGCTGGTGCACTGGGATGATCCTGAGGGATGGCATGGGGCGGGAGGTGAGAGGGGGTTCAGGATGGGGAACACATGTACACCCATGGCTGATTCCTGTGAATGTTTGGTAGAAACTACCACAATATTGTAAAGTAATTAGCCTCCAATTAAAATAAATGAATTAAAAAAAAAAGTTAAAGAAAAAAGTTGATAACAAGGCATGCTTTTAAGGAATTCCCAATTTGTTACTCATTCAGAGTACAAAATTGGGCATATTCGTATGTTTTAAAACATTGATTCTACATCACAACTGTTGAAATTTTCTACTGTAACCCATTTTGTAACTTTATTGAGGGTTACATAAACTTATCTGTAAATTATGCTTTACTTATATGGATATAACACTAGTCTAGGTTTTCAGTTTATTTTGATCAATTGTATATAATGTTTTAACAAATCATATATATATACATGATTTTCAAAAAAAGAAAAATCTTTTTCTCTTCTACCTTACCCAATTTCTTTCCCTGCTGACAGCCACTGTTACTAAATTCTCAACTTATTCCTTTTGAGAAAAATCCCTTTCTTTTTGACAAATAATAGTATATTATGCACAGTATTTTACAGTTTTTTTTTTCTCTTTCAGTTTTTATGGACCAGCTTTCTTTTGGGATTAGAGCAGTTTAAATTGCTTTGAAATCTATGTAAACGTGTTGCCAACACTATCATTTTGTGGTGAATTCTTACAGACTCTTCAGGAAGTTGAGCTGTCTTTTTTTTTTTTTCCAAGTAGATGTTAAATGATTATGACATATTTTGTGAACTGTATTAGGGTTCTACAGAGTTAATAGAACACATTTGGGGATTGGGAGAGAGGAAGAGAGAGATTGGTTGATCCATTGATTATTTGAGTTTTCAGTAATTGGCTCATGCAATTGTTGGAGCTGGTAAGTCTGAAATTTGTAGGGTAAGCTAGTAGGCTGGAAATTCAGGTAAAAGTTTGAGACTGATTTCCTTCTTTTAAGAAATCTCAATCTTTGCCCTTCAACTAATTGAATAAGGCCCATGCACATTTTGGAGGATAATGTGTATTGATTAAAATGTTAATCACATCTAAAAAATAACCTTTAGACAACATTTAGACAACGGCAACATTTAGACTGGTGTTTGTCCAAATGGCTGGGTACCACAACCTAACCAAGTTAACACATAAAATTAACTATCCCAATCTACTTCTTGTCATTGTGCCATCCATATGCAGGTCTTTAAACTGAGTCTCAGATAAAGACGATGACAAGATCATACATCCTCATAACATAATATAGCTGTCCTTCATGCAGCTAAAGATCTACTAATCTTTTCCTCAGAAGGGGAAAAGTCCTTGAGTGATGGTTATTTCACTCTTTGATATCCTTTAACTTGCTATGATGTAAAGTTAACTGTATTTAAATACTGTGAATGTAAAGTCAATATATCTTACATGATAAAGGGATAAGAGAGGGAAGAAAACAAAGATATTTGTGAAAGCATAGTCTTAACAGGATCATGTAGGCACTTTTGTTTATTCAGGAATCAGACTTATAAGTTTCAAAGTTACTTTGAAAAGTTACTTTTCTGACTCTTAAGAGCAGAATGCTTCATTCTCCCATGGGTTATTCTTGGACTCCCATGGACTGCAGCATGCCAGGCCTCCCTGTCCCTCTCCATCGCCCGGAGTTTGCCTAAGTTCATGTTCATTGCATCAGTGATGCTGACCAGCCATCTCATCCTCTGATGCTCTCTTCTTCTGCCCTCAATCTTTTGCAGCATCAGGGACTTTTCCAATTAGTCGTATGTTCGCATCAGATGACCAGAATACTGGAGCTTCAGCTTTAGCATCAGTCCTTCCAGTGAATATTCAGGATTGATCTCCCTTAAGATTGACTGCTTTGATCTTCTTGCTGTCCAAGGGACTTTCAGAAGACTTCTCCAGCACCACAGTTTGATGGCATCGATTCTTTGGTATTCTGCCTTCTTTATGGTCGAGCTCTCACAGTCATACATGACCACTGGGAAGACCATAGCCTTGACTATACGGATCTTTGTCAGCAGAGTAATGTCTCTGCTTTTCAACACACTGTCTAGGCTTGTCATCACTTCCTGCCAAGAAGCAATCATTTTCTGATATGGCTGCAGTCACCACCTGCAGTGATTTTGGAGCCTAAGAAGAGGAAATCAGTCACTATTTCCACCTTTTCCCCTTCTTTACCGTGCAGTAATGGGCTGGATGCCATGATACTAGTTTTTTAAATTTTTGGTCTTAAGCCGACTCTTTGACTCTCCTCCTTCACCCTCAAAAAGAGGCTCTTTAGTTCCTCTTCACTTTCTGCCATTAGAGTGGTGTCATCCGCATATCTGAGGTTGTTGATGTTTCTCCCACCTATCTTGATTCCAACTTGTAACTCATCCAGCCTGGCATTTCTCCTAAGCGTATAGGTTAAACAAATAGGGTGACAGCAGACAGTCCTATTGTACTCCTTTCTCAATCTTGAACTAATCAGTTTTTCCATATAGGGTTCTAACTATTGCTTCTTGAACCGTATACAGGTTTTTTAGGAGACAAGTAATATGGTCTGGTATTCCCATCTCTCTCAAGAGCTTTCCACAGTTGGTCATGATCTACATAGTCCAAGGCTTTAGCATAGTCGATGAAACATAGATAGATGTTTTTCTGAAATTCCCTTACTTTCTCTATAATCCAGCAAATGTTGGCAATTTGATCTCTAGTTCCTCTTCCTTTTCTGAATCCAGCTTGGACATCTGGAAGTTCTTGGTTTACATAATGCTGATGCCTAGCAGGTAAGATTTTAAGCATGACCTTACTGGCATGGGAGATGAGTGCAATGGTTAGCACTCATCTGATTGTTAGCACATTCTTTGGTACTACCCTTCCTGGAAATTGGACTGAGGATTGACCTTTTCCAGTCCTGTGGCCGCTGCTGGGTCTTCCAGATTTGCTGACATAATGAATGCAAAACCTTGATGGCATCCTCCTTTAGGGATTTGAATAGTTCTGCTGGAATTTCATTGCATCCACTAACTTTATTAACAGCAGTGCTTCTTAAGGCCCACTTGACTTTGCATTTCAGAATGTCTGGCTCTGGGTAACTAATCACACCATTGTAGTAATCTGTTTCATTAAGATCTTTTTTATACAGTTCTTCAGTGTATTCTTTCCATCTTTTCTTGATCTCTTCAACATCTATTAGGTCTCCACCATTTTTATCCTTTATTCGTTATTCTTAAGTGTTAGATATTGCTTACCAACCATCTAGCATTTACAACTTAGTGCAGTTTTCCTCTATTTATCTTATTATTACCTTTCATGAAATGATAAGAACTTTATTTCATTGTGACAAGTGATCCTGAGAAATAAGTTTACTAATGCTGAGGATGGGTTTTGGGAAAGCACTAAAACAGCAAGAGACTAGTGGGAAAGTGAAAGGTTTTTATAAAGCAAGACAATAGAAACTTTAAGAGTCAGCTGTTGAATTTGGTAGTGGCTAGAATCTGTGATTTATACAAGACTACTGTGTATTCATTCAGTAAATATTTGTTGAGCATCTACAGTATGCCAGCCATCAGGGATAAAGTAGTAAGATAGGGTGTTTGGCTTTCGTGAAGCTTATAGAATACTGGGGGACCTAAACAATAAACAGGTAACTAAGAAGAATGATAGTGAAAAGGGCTGGGTATAGGATTAAAGTGGAATGATGTGGTAGAGAGAGAGGAGCTGCTTTAGATTTGGAGGCCAGGAAAAGCCTTGTTTTAGAACTTAACATTTAATCTGAATGCAAGGAACAGCCAGCCATGTGTTGAGCAGGAGAGGAAGAAGAATAAATGCCTTATCTTAGTGTTTACTATTAAGGTTACTTTCTCAACAGTTGTGAGTTTTTTAATGATAGACAAAGATTTTTGGCTTCATTGTATTATTAATCATCTCATGCATTTATACATGCAAAGATTATGCTACCTTTCTGTAACTCAGTAACTTGGCCACTTATCTTTGTTTTCCTTTGAATTTAAGTTAAAATTTTATTATATATGCTTTTTATTTGTGATTCCAGGGTGGTGTTATTACTTCTGACATGATTGAAATGATATTTTCCAATAGCCCAGAGCAACAGCTTTCAGCAACACAGAAATTCAGAAAACTGCTTTCAAAAGGTGAGTTCTGAATATGTTAAGTATTTTTCATTTATGTACAGAATATTACTTTCCCATAATCTATTTTTTACACATAGATAGCTTGCTTTGGAGTATGTCTATCAACAGAATAAAAGGATGCTGATAGACATGGCTAGTTTTTTAATTTCTTTTTTTATTTGTGTGATCTTACCAGTACCAGAAGGTAGCATTATTTTCCTATCTGAGGCATTTTATAAAAGATCTTAAAGTGATAAGAGTAGCAACATTTCATGTTAATTTAAAATGAGAAACTCCACTCTCTTTTAAGAAAAACTTAAAGTATCACTTGGAAGAGTAGTGATTATTGATTTTAATGTTAGCAGTTTATTGCTGATTTAAGTATGGATTTATTAGTGGAGAGGATAACTGCCTTTTTTTTTTTTTTGGGTATAATTAGAGTAGGATGAGATGTGATACTTCTTGTCTTCTGAGCACGTAAGAACTCTGGAACTCTAAGCCATATGGAAATATTGATAGTAAATACTTAAAATAGTTGGCCTTCCTTCCTGCCCCCCAATAGTAGGTTATGGTTATTTGGAATCATTAGTGATAAATTAATATATCTCTTGAAGATAACCAGAATGAAAACGTAGCACCATGGAAAAAGATAATTGTTTTGTGCACAGCAACCTGTAAAAATACCTCCTCCCCCCCACCCCGTTCTAAAAATGTCTTACCTCTTTTCAGCATGCTGAAATGATTTTCTCAGACAGTGTGGTTTTCTAAGGCTTTTTGCCACATTGCTACTTCCCTGTCTGTATTCTGGTTTGCCAGCCATTCTTAAAATGTGATAATTAGAATATGATACTTATTACATTCTTATTACTCTAAAGTGTGTGGGAGATTGTCTTCCTTATCTTGAAACTATATATGCCAATAATGTACTTCAGGCTAGCATCATTTATTTTGGTGGCCATGGCATAGTAATGTTTCATTGTCTTTTCAACAGTCTATACTCCCTAGTGGAGAAGGCAATGGCACCGCACTCCAGTACCCTTGCCTGGAAAATTCCATGGATGGAGGAGCCTGGTGGGCTGCAGCCCATGGGGTCGCTAAGAGTCAGACACGACTGAGCGACTTCACTTTCACTTTTCAGTTTCATGCATTGGAGAAGGAAATGGCAGCCCACTCCAGTGTTCTTGCCTGGAGAATCCCAGGGACAGGGGAGCCTCGTGGGCTGCCGTCTGTGGGGTCGCACAGAATCGGACACGACTGAAGTGGCTTAGCAGCAGCAGCATACTCCCTAGTACTTTCCTTTATGAACTGTTTTTAGGTTTTGTCTATGTAGCCATGTGAATTTTTTAAATTGCGTTAAAATATGAATGTTACTTTACCCCTGTTGTTTTATTGCCAGCTTATTGTTGGCTTATTGTTCTTTCTATATGTTGTTTCTATATGTTGTTTCTGTAATCTAGCATATTAATGACTTCATTTTTATTGTAATCATCAAATTTATTTGTTGTGTTTATATGAATGGTTGATAAAAATGTTGAACCAGGCAGAGGATATGTCGTTAGAGCTTGCACCAAATTAACATTGAACCATTAGTCATCTCTTTCCAGTGAGTCCATTGACTTGGCTGAGAGTCCCTAGTAGTGCTGTTATCCAGCTTCTTGCAGAGCTACATGAATGTCATCAAAAACTTCGTCAGATCTGTTGCTGAAATTACAATGCTAATTGTTTAGGACATTTCTTATCTATTTACCCAATACATTTCTGTTGACTGACTTTATTTATAAGATACTCTGTGTCATAAATGAAAATGAGATTAATTTGGCAAGTCATTCTTATTTTTGCTGGCACCTACTTATCACTACAGCTGTAAAATTAGATCCTGTAAAATCAGAATCTCCTAATCCAGTTTCTTAAGACAATTTATATTAAAAAAAAAAAAAAAAAAGACTTAACAGTGGTTGTCTTTTGATGTTTTCCCCCTACTTTGTAAGTTTTCTAAAATAATAGAGGCAGTAATTTTTAGGAATTCTGCCCATCATTTCATGTTAAGGTGTCCCTTATTTTGAAATCTTTTAAGCAACCCTAGTTTCAGAGTGACTGAACTCAATTTTACATTTTCTTTTTCTTTTTTAGATTTCCAACATGAAAGAGATGCTTAAATTGAGGGAGGGCTATTATGAAGTAAGTTTGAGCTTTATAAAGTCCTTGACTTGAAATCAAAGGATTGTTTTTCTTCTTTTATTTTATGGGGAGACAGAACCTAATCCTCCTATTGATGAAGTCATCAGCACACCAGGAGTAGTGGCCAGGTTTGTGGAGTTCCTCAAACGAAAAGAGAATTGTACACTGCAGGTGCGGACCATTTTCATTTCTTGCCTTATATTTTAATTTCCATTGCAAAGTTATGTTTTGTATACAGATTTGTTACTTATTTTAATCTAGTTGAAGGATTAATTTTTTGATAGTGATGTTCTTGACAACCCATTGCAAGCTGCTTTCATTCCTTGTAAACATCCAGGTCCTTGGTTTTACTGTTTAAAATTCTTGTCATTTTTACTCATGTAAAAGATTATATTTTATGATGACTATGGATCATACTTAGCTGGTAGGGAATTGTTTGCAGTAGAGGACGACCTATTAAGGACCTAATGCGGACTCTGTAAAATTTGGTTTTGAAGGATTTTTAGATTATACTTGTTGGCTTTTTTGGGGCTTTGTAACATGGGCTAGATCAGAGACTCACTGACTCCCAAACCTGGTTCTAATTAATCTTCTCCCCCGCTCACCCCAAAAGAGTTGACAAGAACGTAGCCTTTTTGGGAATCTGGGTGCCTTCTCCTGTGTTAATTTACTCTGTCAGTACTGTTGTATAGGAATTCCAAGAGAAAATTCTATAACTTTGGTGTTAGATAATTTTTACAGTAAAAGAACCATGAACTGACTCGCATCTTGGAAGTTAGCTATAAATTTAAAAATACTATATTGTTTCTGAATAGTCAGATCTTAAGTAAACTGGTAATCTTTCAGTAGTTAGACTTCCTTGTAGTAATTAGCTGAATCAATTTCTGTGTTATTCTTTAACAAATTTATGTGATTCCTAAATTCTCACTTATAGGATCTTTTCTGAGGGATTCAAACCTTTTAGAAAGATTCTGCAACTCTAAAGATCAGTTAGGTCCCATGCAGATTACAAAATGGCTTATTTTTCCAAGTAGATACTTGCTAATAACAAGTTAATCATAAAGATAACTTTCACCCTCTTGTATAATTACCTTTGCCTTACTCTAAGGCTGCAGTAAGGACTGGGGTATTTTTTAATAAGTAATAGCTCCTCTCCCCAGGTTCCTTACTGTCCAGAGCACTATTGATAATTCATAAGCTTGATGCTTTGTCTTGATATTTTCTCTCCTTTCTTCCCATCCCATCTTTGTCTTTCTTTTACTCTTTGTTGCGGTGATGAGTTCCTTCCAGAGGAAAAACAAGAAATCCAGAAAAGGTAGAGTACTTCAGTGTCCCATCAGTTTTCTTCTCCAGTTTGACACTTACTGATTCCCAAGTTCATTTGAATTAAGATTCTGTTTTGCTAGCTGCCTCCTGGATTGTAATTCTGATCCCCATGTAAGGCCAGGATCACCATACACATGGAAAATAATCAGGTTCACCTAGAGAGCAAAGAAAGAGGACTTTTCTCAGGAAAAAAAAGGAAATCCAGACAACCAACACTGCAGAGATCAGAGCCTGAGCCCCTAAGCAACCTGTCAAGAGAACCACAGGGACCAAATGAAGAGCCTTACTGCAGTTTATCATTTGAAAAGCTTTATAGGAAGAGGGAGGTAGGGAAAATTACCATTTTGTTTATGTGAAAATATGTTTCTTTCCTGTCCCTGACAGCAAGAGTAATTTTGAGATCCAAACTAATTTTGGTTTTTAGTAGATGGTTGAAGAGGTCCAGTTCCTTAATGGATTCATTAAAGGAAGGTGGTACATCTAGTCCTAAGATGAAAAATGTCAGAGAATTGGATCTTTCCCTATTCCTACCCTCTCCAGTCCTCTCTAAAGAGCGCAGTATATTCTCTCAGACAATTCCATCTCCTAGCTAACACTTGTAAATTCTACATCATTTTGATTTTGTAATCCTGGAGTTTGTATCTTAACATATCTGAAGATAAAAGCCTTCAGAAATCTTTAATTTGCTTGTATCAAAATTCTCAGATTCCTCCCTTGTACAGACTATTTATTAAGGTGAAAGATGAAGAAATGATTCCTCTGGAAGTGACCACCTCATGATTTTCACCTTAGCAGTCCAAAGACTGAGAGAGAAAACAAACCTGTCATCATCCTCAGATTTTCTTCTGTGTACATTTAACATAGTATTCTTTCTCCAGTGTGACTAATGGGTAATCTTGACTACCCCAAAAGCAGGAGGAATAAATATATTCCAAGAGGCTTCATGGTCAAATAATTAGGCATACTCTGGGAAACTTGGAGAGTACTCCTTCCTCTGTCTCCTTGGAGAGCACTAGGATGTGAGTTGTCACTGATACTCCTACTGCATATTGGAAATTTGAATAGTGTGTCTTTTGGAATGAGATGTTTGCCATTTCTCTTCCAGAAAGAGAGTAATAATACATAGTCATGATAGCTTAACTCACTAATAAATCCTTGGACAAATGTAATCCCTTCATTCCATATACAAAGAATTGTGAATCCTAGTGAAGGGTCTCTTTACTGTCTTTCTGGCTTTCCTCATCCCCAAACCAATGAGGTGTTGCAAACCAAGGTGATAAAAATGCCTGCTTTTGGCAGTGCTACCTGAATACTCACTTGCCCTCAAATGAGATGATCATGGATGGAATCTAGGACTTTGGAAGCAGACTATGCCATTTAACTAACAGCGTTCTCAAGCTTGGTAACATGTGGGTCTCAGAATACTTGAGCCCTTGACATGAGATTGGTCTGCCTCATGGTGTATTCCCTGGACCCACTTTGTTTGCATTTTTGAGTCCAGGTCCAACATTTTTGTACTATCCTTTGCAGTGCTGAGATGTATTCCCAAACCTTCTTATAGAAACTTACAAAAATAGCTAGAATATAAGTAAATTGCCTCTTAGTTCCAGTCATTAAACAGATATTCCTCTTAAAGTTGTAAATTTGAGTTAAATTAGTTTTCCCATTTCTACCTTTCTTGTTAACACTACAAGCTTAATGTGATAAACTGCAGTAAGCCTTCATCCTCCTATGTTTTTCCCATCTTCATTGAGCCCTCTACCTATCTTGAAAGGTTGCTCAGATGACTCAGGCACTGTTCTCTCCAGAGTTTGATATCTGGGTTTATTTTTCTGATGTGAGCCTCTCTTTTCACTTGCTCTCCAGGTGAGCCTGGCATTTGCTAGGAACCAGAGTGGAACCGGCAAAGTGGCCAGCAACAGAGTCCTGATCCAAATGGAGAAAGGGAGCCAGGCGTACTTCAACCTGGAGTGGGAAACTTGATAGGAGGTCAGAAGTACTTCAGTTTTGGATTCTCATTTTCCTTATTTAAGGAACTGGGCACCAAAAGGTAGAGATTGAGAAGAGAAAGAGAGAACATAACAAATCTTCAGTGTGCCCTTCAGATTTCAGTTGTAGGCTTATTTAGAAATTTCTGGACAGTGAAAAATAAGTGGAATTAAAATTTGTAAGCAGTCACAGCTGAATGACAGGTTGTTTCCTCGCATGATGCCATTCTTAGAACACTAAGAATATAGTAGTTTAGAACAACAAAGAGGAGTAAAGATTATAGTTATTTTGGGTATTACTTCTGATGGTACCATTTCTTGGATTTTTTTCATTTCATCATGTTGCTGAGTTTTTCTTGAGTTGCATGGTTACTTAGATTACCTTTTCTGGCCATTTCTGTATAACTTTATGCAGTTGTTTTTGTTATCAACTCTCGTGTTAGAATCTAGTCTGGGACCTGAGGCTGAAACATTCACCACACTCAAAAAGTAATGACTGTAATACCCAGTGAAAGAGAAACATAGTTCAAAGTTCACCCAGTTTTTTAAAAACATACTTACATATTAAATACATGTAAACACAAGAAGAAAGTTGCTTCTTGCAGCACTTTAATAGGAGTTTAACTCATGGGGAATTCTCAGCCTGTCCCTCCCTTTCTCTCTCTGTTTCTGTCTCTTACATACATACATAGATGTCACACATACACATTGGTGTAGAAAATTGTACAGAGCTTGATAAGTTTTTACAAGGTAAACATCACAGTAATCTTCACCATTTGTGTGTGTGTGTGTGTGTGTATTTTAATGCCTCATTAATCCATGAATATGATTTGGTTTTCAATGGCTCTCTGGTTATAGTTATTCATCTCCTTTTGTCTCCAGTAATGGCAAAATTACTTTCTGATTTCCATTCTCACCAAGAGAGTCTTTGACTCTTCTTTGGATTCAGGTTATAATCATTATGTACTTCTTAGTAATAAACACAACTCTGGTACATTCTTTTGTTGAAAAGTCCTAATTTCCAATTTTCTTCCATTCATGTTCTGGCTATTATTTGCTTATTCTCCATTTTACTAATCATTATCACTCTTATTTTTTTTTTCTCCATTTTATTCACTTCATTGGCATCTAGAATTCTTTCTCTGGGAGACCTTTGGTGCTGAACCTCATCAAACAGCAGTTTGAATTTTGGGAGCAATTAGTATTCTGATTTCTTCTCATTGATAACTCTGTGTGTGTTGTGTTCAGTTGCTTCAGTCACGTCTGACTCTTTGTGACCCTATGGACTGTAGCCCGCCAGGCTCCTCTGTCCATGAAATTTTCCAGTAAGAATACTGGAGTGGGTTGCTGTACCCTTCTTCAGGGGATTTTCTCAAGCCAGGGATTGAACCCTCATCTCCTGCATTGCAGGCAGATTCTTTACCACTGAGCCTCCAGGGAAGCCCTGATAACTCTTTAATATATTGTTTATTTACTCAGGTTGTTGTTACCATTTCTTTTGCATCAAAATCTCATTGCAAACCTTTTCTCTCTTTGATATAGATTGCTGTCTGTGCTGATTTTATTCATTTTTTACAGGTTGCTTTTCCTCAGAGTTTTCATTTTTTTGACTTGTTCTCAGATGCTGATGACTCTGTTGAACTTGGAGTCTTCCTTCTTGTAGGAGAGTTTGCTTTTGTACTCACTTCAAATGTCTCTCTTAAACTAGTTAATTTTCCTAGTAAGCAAAAGAAACTACTTTGTAGGTGAACTGTGTTCCTTTCAGCTTTTCCTAAATAATCTGGCATGTCATTAATCGAAATTACTTGCCCTGGATACCAAAACCACAAGCAATTGAAAGGCTCTTGTCATTATTACAGGTGTGTTTCAGAGAGGAAACTGATTTGGTCCATAAGCCTACTATCTATCTATCTTGTTAGTTTCGACTTACATTACTCAAATCATTAGTGATCATTGGATATTTTGCTGATAGTTTCCTCATTAATAAACTAGAAAACCAAGGCATCTCTGGCTGGGTTGTTGTAAGGAACAGCTAAGAGTATGTGAATAATCCTCTTAAAATATAAAGGCCTGTATAAATGTCAGGTTTCAACTCAGATTGAAAAGGGCTAGAACATTGGTTTGGGTAGTAATTTAATTACAGAGATGATTTAAAATGAGTTTTTATTTTGTTATATTCAGTGTTTCAAAGTCTCCTGAACTTATCAGTTCAGTTCAGTCGCTCAGTTGTGTCCGACTCTTTGCGACCCCATGAACTGCAGCACGCCAGGCCTCCCT
>NW_011494604.1:543549-544219 GCF_000754665.1 Bison bison bison | reverse complement strand
TATTCAGTGTTTCAAAGTCTCCTGAACTTATCAGTTCAGTTCAGTCGCTCAGTTGTGTCCGACTCTTTGCGACCCCATGAACTGCAGCACGCCAGGCCTCCCTGTCCACCACCAACTCCCGGAGTCCACCCAAACACAGGTCCATTGAGTCAGTGATGCCATCCAACCATCTCATCCTCTGTCTTCCCCTTCTCCTCCTGCCCTCAATCTTTCCCAGCATCAGGGTCTTTTCAAATGAGTCAGCTCTTTGCATCAGGTGGCCAAAGTTTTGGAGTTTCAGCTTCAACATCAGTGCTACCAGTGAACACCCAGGACTGATCTCCTTTAGGATGGACTGGTTGGATCTCCTTGCAGTCCAAGGGACTCTCAAGAGTCTTCTCCAACACCACAGTTCAAAAGCATCAATTCTTCACTCTCAGTTTTCTTTATAGTCCAACTCTCATATCCATACATGACCACTGGAAAAACCATAGCCTTGACTAGACGGACCTTTGTTGGCAAAGTAATATCTCTGTTTTTTAATATGCTGTCTAGGCTGTCATAACTTTCCTTCCAAGGTGTAAGCGTCTTTTAATTTCATGGCTACAATCACCATCTGCAGTGATTTTGAAGCCCCCAAAAAATAAAGTCAGCCACTGTTTCCACTGTTTCCCCATCTATTTGCCATGAA
>NW_011494604.1:529385-543449 GCF_000754665.1 Bison bison bison | reverse complement strand
TGAGCTTTAAGCCAACTGTTTCACTCTCCTCTTTCACTTTCATCAAGAGGCTCTTTAGTTCTTCTTCACTTTCTGCCATAACGGTGGTGTCATCTGCATATCTGAGGTTATTGATATTTCTCCGGGCAATCTTGATTCCAGCTTGTGCTTCCTCCAGCCCAGCATTTCTCATGATGTACTCTGCATAGAAGTTAAATAAGCAGGGTGACAATATACAGCCTTGATGTACTCCTTTTCCTGTTTGGAACCAGTCTGTTGTTCCATGTCCAGTTCTAACTGTTGCTTCCTGACCTGCATACAGGTTTCTCAAGAGGCAGGTCAGGTGGTCTGGTATTCCCATCTCTTTCAGAATTTTCCACAATTTGTTGTGATGCACACAGTCAAAGGCTTTGGCATAGTCAATAAAGCAGAAAGAGATGTTTTTCTGGAACTTTCTTGCTTTTTCCATGATGCAGCAGATGTTAGCAATTTGATCTCTGGTTCCTCTGCCTTTTCTAAAACCAGCTTGAACATCTGGAAGTTCATGGTTTACGTATTGCTGAAGCCTGGCTTGGAGAATTTTGAGCATTACTTTACTAGCGAGTGAGATTATAGTAAGGAGTTATCATGCAAAAAAAAGTCCCTTTAACTGTGGTGCTCCTAGTCTGGCCTCCCTGCTGCTGTAATATCAGTGTCCTAACTGGCTATCAGACCACTTTATTTCACATTTATAGGTTTTTTTTTAATATCCCCTTCTTTAAGTGTCTTCTGCTATGAATTTACTGACATTCATTCATGTATCTTTGGACTGTGCTAATCAAATTGCTTTCCTGTTTCTTTCATTTTCCCATACCCCAAGTGATTGATTTATTTTTCTATATGACAGCTACCTTTCGGTAGACCCAAAAGCTTGAGAATCACAGCTCCATTTTTTGATGATTTTTAAATTGAGATTCTCATTCAAGTGGCATATCTCTAAATTTTTTTGCCCCCACATGTATGCTTCATTAAAGAATATTAAATAGGAGACAGAACAGGAGAAGGAAGTAAAGCTGAAGTTTAATTAAGAACTCTAAATAGGATTTTGAGAGTTCATTCTTGGATTTTAAGGAGTTCATTCTTGGATTTCATCTTATTGAGCTTAAGAGTCAAGGTACCATAGAGATGTGTACAATTAATAATGTGCTGTATTTTTTGTTGGCCATAATTTCCTTCATACCTTTTGTTTACCAGTTTATTAACCTTTAGGAATGCTGTTTTTAAAAAAGTCTTACCTCTGTGCCTTGGTTTGAAGGCTGCTCATTTATTGGAATCTCTTATGGTCTAAAGCTGCCATTTCTGTTAGCTGTATGCCTGTTAACTCCTTTTGGTCTGCTTAATCATTTAAATTGTCTTCTGCCTTTTTCACTCTGCCTATATTTTATACATTTTACACTAATATTGTTTCCTCATTTCACTTTTCCTATTTTATAGAAATTATTTAATTTTTTATTAGATAATAAACATGGTATAAGGCTAAAGGTTACATAAAGGTTTTACTCTAATAAGTGTTTATCCTTCCTGTACTTGTTTCTGATTCACCTAGACCTCTCTATGTAAGTAGCAAATATTTACAGTTTATTATGATTCCTTTAAGAGATATCCTGTGCAATAAGTAAATTAATGCATATATTCTTTCTTAACCCTTTTGAAAAATACAGTACGGTACCAAACACTCCCTCATTCTTCTTATGGTCTCATGTCAGCTCTATCTTGATCTGAAATTTTAGACACCCAGAGTTCCTGATGAAGGTTATTTCTTTGGGAATTCTTCTATTAAATTAATATAGTATTTACCTGATAGATTATATTCAAATAATGATCTCAGATTCTTTTTTCATGCATAGAAAACATTCTTTTTTTTTTAAGAAAACCTTACTGTTGTAAGTAAACCTATTAAATTCTACTAAGATAATGAAATTATTTTTATCTTTATAGTTTGAATCAGCTTGGGTACTGACAAATATTGCTTCAGGAAATTCTCTTCAGACCCGGATTGTGATTCAGGCAGGAGCTGTGCCTATCTTCATAGAGTTGCTCAGCTCAGAGTTTGAAGATGTCCAGGAACAGGTAAAAGATGAAACAAGTAAAGAGAAGCAGGTTAAAGAATACAGTTTTTCCCTGAGTCTTATATTCAAGAGTCTTAGTGTTACCACTTGGATACGACAGTCCATGGTTCTCACATGGAGTGTTCCAGAAATCTAAACGTAACCTAAACAGGACGTTTCATAGTGAATATAGGCAGAACATCTCCTAGAAACATAACCGTTTTTCTATTCCAACCCTGAAATTCTTGAAGTCTTATACATTTAAGACCATGTAAGGTCTTACATTTTTTTTTTGTAATACTCTTTGGTGTTGATTGAAGTAGCAAGTCTTTGTTACTTTTGGCAGAAAATCACTTAGAAAAAATGCATTTTTAATTACTGCAAACTTCGTCAAACTCATAAATACAAATTGTTACTAAATGAGTATGATTTTATTCTACAATTTTATTAAGGTATAATCAACCTACGGTAAACTGCATATGGTTAAAGTGTATAATTTGTAAGTTCTAACATATGTATTTACCCATGAAAGATTATAGTCAAGATTGCTAGTATATCAACCTCCCAAAATTGAGTCAAGTTTTCTGCATTTTTATTGCTCTTAATTTCTTGGCTCACTGTTTTCTTTTGTAAGCAAGGTTAAAATACATTTTAAATCAGCTGAGTAAACCATTTGGATCTCTGCCATGTTCCAAGGGCTGCATGGAGTGTTACTTAACAATAAGACCCCCTAACGTAAAGAATATATATAAGAACTGGTACCTCTTTTTAATGACTTCACTACCATGAGTATATTCACATGTATACTTTTAATATTACTGATCTTCTACCAGTCCCATAACAGTTTCATTTGACTCCCTGATGAGTGATCTTAGAGGTGTTAATAGTTAATGTCCATGTACAATATGTTGATTAGCTACTGTATTATTTTGTAAAGAGTTTTTGTAGTATGTTTGCATCTTTTTTGAAAGAACTATGAAAAGATTAAACTCTGCAGCCTGTCATTAATGAATAATTCTTTCACAGGCCGTCTGGGCTCTTGGCAACATTGCTGGAGATAGTACCATGTGCAGGGACTATGTCTTAGACTGCAATATTCTTCCCCCTCTTCTGCAGTAAGTTTCTTTCTTTTTTGTGGGTAATAAAAATATGGGAAGTTCCTCAGAAACGAGTGCATCTTTGGAAATCATTTTGGATTTCCTATTGTTGCTTTTCATTACAAATATTTTCTCACTAACTTGTTCAGCTCATTTCCTTGGGCACTCTCTCTTATTCAGGTGTGTAAAAAGAAGTGCCAATATTCTGAATTCTTTGTGTTAGAATTAAACTTTATTGTTCTGGAGAAGAGCTGTTTGAAGACATCTGTCTATCAATAGCATTAAGTGGTTAAATATTTATCATATGCTATCAGAGAATTGATGCCCATTATATCATTTACCAATTGCATCATTATGCTTATAGGTTATTTTCAAAGCAGAACCGCCTGACTATGACCCGGAATGCAGTATGGGCTTTGTCTAATCTCTGTAGAGGGAAAAGTCCACCTCCAGAATTTGCAAAGGTAAGGATTATGCTTGTGGGAAATTGGCAGAAAAAGCACAGTTAAAAAGAGTATAGCAACCAATGTTAATGTGAATAGAAAGAATAATTTTTGATAAACTAAAATGTTAGAATTTTGTTTCTAGAAAACTAGGTCTTTGTTTTTGTTTGAATTTGGAATAAATCTTCACTGCCTGTAGAAAGCTCTGAACTAACCTTAAATGTGGCATTTTTTTTCATAACCAAGTATCTAAAATGTAGAATTTCCTAGCTTTAGCACTTAGGGAAATTACTTTATCTGTGATCCACAGAGAGTATTTTGATAAGGAATCCAACCCTTAGAATTGGTATATATTAAACTTTGCTCTTTGAAATTGTTTTCCTTGGGCATTGACTATTTCATCAAAGTAAACTGCAAGGTGGAAATGTCATTTGGCCACTTATTACGCCATCTCTAGAAGGATTAATCACTCCAGAAGTCACCAGGTGTGTGCCTGGTTGCTTTCTGGATCCCCACTCCTCACTTGCTTTTATTTTATTGAATTTCATAATCGTGTCACCTTTCCTTTACAGGTTTCCCCTTGTCTGAATGTGCTTTCTTGGTTGCTATTTGTCAGTGACACTGATGTACTGGCTGATGCCTGCTGGGCCCTCTCATATCTATCAGATGGACCCAATGATAAAATTCAAGCAGTCATTGATGCAGGAGTATGTAGGAGACTTGTGGAGCTGTTGATGTAAGATATCTTTAAGAAAGTGTGTTCTTTTGTCTCTCCTACTAGTATTCTAGTTGCTGATACTCAAATATTAATGTATTATACTGATTTGTTGTGCTTTGTGCTACTGTCCTTTGTTACTTTGTTATATTCACATTAAATGTTTGTTTTTTTGTTTTGAGGGTTATAAAGAGCTTCTCACTTGTCCTCTGTAAGCAGCCCTTCAGCAAAAACATTTGGAAAACTCTGATCTATTTAATTCTAGCTCATACTTAGTATTCTGAGACAAACCACTGGATGGCAAACATCTTTTGTCTCATGTAGTCTAGGCTCACTTAGTCTAAGCTCTTTAAAGCTTAACCTAGACTAATGTCAGACTTTGAATTTTATTTTGCTATATCTCTTTGGATCCCTTTCATTTATGAAGTAGAAGATATACTGATGGCATAACTAATTTGAGACTGTATTAATCAAATTTTTAGAAAATAACTATTGAAGGAAAAATTAGAGTGATAACATAATGGGGAAATAGTATAATTACAAGCCATGTGAAATTTATTGGAGTAAGTACAAAATAGATGGAAGGAAACATTGTCCCAAAGATGACACATCGAATGGATTAGATAATATAATATATAGAGTATAAAACTCTGGGATGATAGCTGGCTACAGACTGGGTACAGATCAGTAGCATAATGCTTTTGTGTATTAAAAGCAGTGTAATGCTGGAGGAGTCACAAGTACAGCATTCAGAATCTGGGAAGTAATCTTTTGTACTCTTTAATCACTTTTACTATATATTTTTACCATTTCTTGTTGGTCATCATATCTTAAATGTGAAGAAACTGGCATAGTTTTGAGAAGAGTGATCAATCTCATTAAACAGGAGAGAAAAGATATTTAAGGAAAGTTAAAGGATATTAACTTATTTAGCCTGAAGTCAAAACTTAATATCTGTCCTCAGATATGTAAAAGATTTTGGAGGGGGTTTTCAGACCACCAAGTTAGCAGAAGTTTAGTAAAAAGAGTTTAGTATTTGAAGTATGGAGCCTGACTCATTTTCAAGGTAGTTCAACTGTTGACATGTTTTTATTTCTGTGAAAATGAAATAATTTGTAAAACTTTAAAAAGTGGTATATAAATGTTACTGTTGCTATTATCTCAGCAACCATGGAAACCAAGAGGAAATGAAACCTGTTTTAAAGAATGAGAGGGAAAAGTTGGACTCTAGGTGATGAAATACTTGGGAAAGGTTTTTAGAAAAGATGTGTAGCTTTTATCCAAAAATATTAAATAAGGGAAAGACAGTCCTTCTTGGATACACCAAAAACGTTTCCTCATCCTGATAGAGTTCCTTGTACCTTTCTGGTTTTAGCTCTAAGGAAAGGAATTTGCAGATGTTACTGTTGGATATAAGACATCTTTTCTTTTTATGGTTGCAGGCATAATGATTATAAAGTGGTTTCTCCTGCTTTGCGGGCTGTTGGAAACATTGTCACAGGAGATGATGTTCAGACACAGGTATGAATAAATGGTAACTTTTTTTTCCTTTCAAAATAGCACATTGACCACCCCCCCACCCCTTTCCATGAGTATGTTTCTGTTACAGTATTTTTAACTCCCTATTATTGGGGAGAATTGATACTTTGTTTCATTAATGTTTGTTAAATGTTAGCTTTGGCAGCTACTTTCAATACCTTCACTACTTGTATCTCTGTCTTGATCTACTGCTTGTAGCAGTCTTGGGTTCCTGAGGAGCCTGGTGGGCTCTTTGGGGTCACAAAGAATCAGATACAACTGAGGGACTGGCCACACACACAATAGTGCAACTTATCCTTTTGGTTAGGTTTATTTCTCACTACTTCTACTTGAAGGGATTCCTGTGAGCATCAGAAGTTTCCAGTAGCATCCTTTCTTTCAGCTTCATCTCCTCTTCCCTGGTAGCTTCCTCCTTTCTGTACATGGTAAGTTTCCTAAGTGAGGAGGATCTTCCCTCCCAGTTCATAATGTGATCCTCTAATCCACTCAACTTTTATATCAAGATATGTCACTCATGGTGGATTCTTCTAGCTATTTTTATTCTTGATCCCTCAGATGCATTGGCATCATCTTTAAAATTATCTTCCTAGGCTTCTGTGATGTTGAAGTATTTTGGGTCTCCTGCCTCATTGACCATTGGTTTTTCTTTAGCAAGCTCCTTTACCTGTTCTTTTCTCTTTATGGGATTATCCTCTGTAGGGGATTAGGTTTCAGCTTTAGCTCTTTCTTAACCAGCTCTGACTTTCAGCAAGACCTTTAATGTCTTTACTTTTCTACTCTATAAAATTAAGGAGACTTTGTTCTCAGTTGTCTTCCAGCTCTTAATATTTACTTTAAAATGATTCTGTCCACAGAGGAACTGTTGTTTTTCCTGGTATATCTGGCCCTCTGCTTATTTACGTTCCTGTCTTGGTGAATGACCCCAGCGGTCACCCAAGCCAAAAACCAGGACATTAGTTTGGTTACTGCCTTTCTTCTATCTTTCTTATCAGTCCCTAATGATGGTCATCTCTACTTACTCCTTGCAGTGCTTAGTTCACACATTTCTTACTGTACTATTCCCATGTCGCCAGAAGGATGCTTGTAACATGCAAATTTGATCGTCTCATTCTCTTAAAATCTTTTTATAGCCCCCGATTGTTCTTGGATAGTGTTCTAATATCCTTTAAAGTCTGGCACCTGTATAATGAAATGCTATGCAACAGAATGAAGAACCTATTAAGCATGTTTTAATACACAGAATGTTTTTCAGGTTCTGTTGTTCAAAAAGGAAAACGAGACACAGAATAGTGTGTAGCATACATTACTATTTGTGTAAGAGTGGTGGAGAGGAGAAAAAAACAATACATGTGTGTTTGTAATTGCATAAAATTTCTCAGGAAGCACACACAGAAAGCTAATAACATGGTTGTCTCTGTGGTTAGCTGGGGTATAGGAATGGAAAGGAAGCTTAAAACTATATAGTCCTTTTTATTTTCTGAATTTTAAAACCATATCAGTGTATTTGCTATTGAAAGTTTGTCTACCCCTTCCCGTGCCATGCTCTATGCTTTTGCCATGTCATGTTTATTCCTGTGTAATAGCTGTGACACACCCGGATTCTGAGATTTAACACAGAGCTTGCTTCCCTTGGCATGGAATATATGTCTCCATCCCCCATCCCTGCTCTGACCAGTCCCTCACACAAACTCGGACTCTGCCATTAATGTCTTGTCATTCTTCAAGTCTTGCTATTAATTTTCTCTGAGAAGCTAACTCTTAAATTAGGTACTCCCTCCTTTGTTTCATCTGTCATAGCACTTACCACTGTATAACTGTCTGCTAGATTGTAAGCTTATAGAAGTGGAACTGTGTCAATCTTGTTCACTTTTGTTCTTCTATAATTGTCCCAGGCACAATGTATAGAGACTCAAAAAATATTTACCACATAAATGAAGTTCTGAATCTATATATAGTTCTGATCTCTCTCAAGTTCCAGTAACATGTTTCCAGTACCTGTCTCATTTATCTTCTCACCCACAAAGTGAGTTCCAAGTTTTGATTTTTCCCACTTCAATTAATGGTACGATTTATTCACCCACTCTTGAAACTTTGCAGTCATGTTTGGTGTCTCCATCTCTCATACTTTTTTTTGATAGCAAGTCAGCAGGTCTTATGGGTTCTTGCATTTTTATTGAATTTTGGCTGTGCTGGGTCTTTGTTGCTTTGTGTGGTCTTTCCCTAGTTGGAGCACACAGGGGCTGCTCTTCATTTTGGTGTGAGGGCTTCTCACTGCAGTGGTTTCTCTTGTTGTGGAGCACAGGCTCTAGGTGTGCAGGCTTCAGTAGTTGTGACATACAGGCTCAGTAGGTTGCGGCTTGTGGGCCCTAGAACATGCAGGCTTCAGTGATTGCAGCATGCAGGCTCTAGAGCCTGGGCTCAATAGTTGTGCACAGCCTTTGTGGCATATGGAATCTTCCCAACCAGGAATCAAACTCATATCCCCTGCATCATTGCAGGCAGAATCTTACCCACTGCGCCCCCAGGCAAGTCCTTTCATCGTTTCTAGGTCCACACCTGATTACCTTAGTTTGGGCCCTGTTTTCTCACATACAGTGGTTGTTGCTATACCTACCGTATTTATCCTCCTGCTCTCTCAGGCATTTACCCCTCTCGGTGTATTCTTCCTGCTGCTGCTGCTGCTAAGTCACTTCAGTCGTGTCCGACTCTGTGCAACCCCATAGACGGCAGCCCACCAGGTTCCCTCGTCTCTGGGATTCTCCAGGCAAGAACACTGGAGTGGGGTGCCATTGCCTTCTCTGGTATTCTTCCTAATAACTGCTTAATCTTTTCTAAAATAACTGTTCACAGTATTTTCCTCCTAGAAACATTGAGCTTTAATGGCTATGAGATAAAGAACCTTGAAAGACTTAGGAATTTGCACTGCAGTGTTTTAGTTTCATTTTTCTTTCTAGCCTCCTGTTAATTTTTTGGGTACAGAACCTTTCCTTAATAGTTTCACTGATGTTTTCTTAATTCAGTACTTTGTGGTAGCCTACCAGATTTCATTTCTAATCCTTCCATATGCTGTATCCTCCCTCTTCTTTGCTTATAAAATTCTGTGTTTCAAAGTGTTTCCCCCCACCCCCTCCCATGAAGTCTTTTTTTTTCTTACTATTCTTTCTCAAGTAATTCTTTAACTTCTGACATACTTGTTTTCCACACCACATCAGCATTTAACATATTGCTTTGTGACTTTTTTATACTGTTATTTGGAATGACGGTACTTGTTAAACTACAAGTTTTGTTACTTTTTGAGTTAATAGGCAAAAATTGGCTTCATTTTAATTTTCATTTCTTTGTGAGGTAATTTGCTATTAAAATTGTAGTTTCTCTTATCAGTTTACATACTAAAGACAGCAACCTTTTCTGTTGCAAAAGCTTTTTCACATTGCTGTGCATTTTAATTTTCATGAATTTCTTGACATACAAAAATTTCTATTTGGTAAAATTTTAATTTTTCCCCTATAATTTCTTTTACTGTTTTTAATGCTTATAAAGTCGTTCACTGTCCTCCAAACCAACTGTTAACTGCCTAATTTATATTAATATTTTCTTCTGCTTTATGGTTTCTTTTTTATATTTACTCTTTAAATAGGTTGCAAATTTATTTTAGTAACTGTTTGGGGTTAAGGATTGATCTAAAATTTTTTTTCAACTAGTTACCCCTTATTCTAGTTGTCCTTGTTGTTCAGTCTGTCACTTAAGTCATGTCCAACTTTTTGTGACCCCATGAATTGCAGCATACCAGTCTTCTCTGTCCTTTACTATCTCCCTGAGTTTGCGCAAACTCATGTCCATTGAGTCAGTGATGCCGTCCACCCATCTCATCCTCTTTCACCCTCTTCTCCTCTTGCCCTCAATCTTTCCCAGCATCAGTGTCTTTTCCAGTGAGTCAGCTCTTCGCATCAGGTGGCCAAAGTATTGGAGCTTCACGTTTAGCATCAGACTTTCCAGTGGATATTCAGGACTGATTTCCTTTAGGATTGACTGGTTTCATCTTCTTGCAGTCCAAGGGAGTCTCAAGTCTTCTCCAACACCAGTTTCAAAGTGTCAGTTCTTTGGCGCTTAGCCTTCTTTATGGTCCAACTCTCACATCCATACATGACTACTGGAAAAACTATGGCTTTGACTATATGGACCTTTGTCGGCAAAGTGATATCTCTGGTTTTAAATACGCTGTCTAGGTTTGTCATAGCTATTCTTCCAAGGAGCAAATGTCTTTTAATTTTGTGGCTGCAGTCACCGTCCGCATTGATTTTGGAACCCAAGAAAATGAAATCTGACAATTTCCACATTTTCCCCATCTATTTACCATGAAGTGATAGGACCAGATGTCATAATCTTAGGTTTTTGCATGTTGAGTTTTAAGCCAGTTTTTTTCACTCTCCTCTTTGATCTTCATCAAGAGGTTCTTTAGTTTTTCTTCACTAGAACCATCTATTAAATAAGACTACTAGTCAGTTAATCCTTTCTTGAAGAAAAAAGTATATATACTTAATTCTTGATAAATACTTGCATTTGTTTCTAGACTAGATATGCTGTTCTCTTCTTTAGGGGCTTCCCTTGTGGCTCAACTGGTAAAGAATCCACCTACAGTGCAGGAGATGTGGGTTCGATCCCTGGGTTGGGAAAATCCCCTGAAGAAGGGAAAGGCTACCTACTTCAGTATTCTGGCCTAGAGAATGCCATGGACTGTATAGTCCGTGGGGTCACAAAGAGTTGGACAGGACTGAGCAACTTTCACTTTTCTTTGATGATTGATTCTTGAGCCTGTCACATATCATTTTAATCATTATAACTATGATTTTAGTTTCCGGTAGAGTAGATTCCCTTGTTCACTTATATTTGTCTTACTTTCTTCACCTTTGTAAGCTGTTTAATAGCTGGGGGCATGTATTTTCAATCTTTGTATCCTGTAAAGCACCTGGTATTCTTAACTAAGTATATATTGATTTCTGAGACCACTTATTAATTTCTGGCCACTTACTGGAAAGATATTTTAATATGCTATAGGCATAGTAAAGTGAATAAGGCACAGTGTGCTATATGTTATGTTTAGCAGTTGTGAGTATATATAATGAAATTGCTTTGATAATCTTAGAAATGAATTCTTATTAGCAGTGAATACTTTTTTACATATATAAAGTTAAGTCTAAAATTTCAAGGAGAGATTATTTTTTTTTTGCCTGTATTTTCCTAAAATAAAGTATGTGAGTTAGAGATTTACTTCTGTTTGGATCAATACAATAAGTAACCTTTTCAAACTTTTCCTTTAGGTAATTTTGAATTGCTCAGCTCTGCAGAGTTTGTTGCATTTGCTGAGTAGCCCAAAGGAGTCTATCAAAAAGGAGGCGTGTTGGACAATATCTAATATCACAGCTGGAAATAGAGCACAGATCCAGGTAATCTCATATCACGCTTCTTTATTCTATATTTTTATTATTTAAGGGTTTTTTCAGACAGCATTTAAAGTGTATATTTGTGTGTGTGTGTATATATATATATATATTTTTTTTTTTTCATTATTGCCTTGGAGACCACTAATTTCCACTGCTATCTTATTCAGTCTACTACTTAGTTTTTTTATTGCATTGTAGAGGTTAAGTCTTTTGAAACTTACACTTAGGCTTTGGTTTTTTCTCTTTGCCTTAAATATTTGATAATTTGCCAAGATCTGAGACGTAGTATCTTGTATTTTCAAAATGTTTTGATGGACTTTATGCTAAGTAGATTGGCTTTTTACTCTTGCCAGTAAACATTTATTTATTTTTTAATATTTATTTTTTAATGGACTCGTGTTAGATTGCTTCAGTTTTTCACGACTCTTTGGGGACCTAGTTTTCTCTAAATGGTTATCTGCCCTTGATTTTTGTTCTTATATTAGTGGGAGAGTGACCCAACTGAGATACAGTAGGCCAAATATTTCAGGATAGACCATGAGAAAGGCTGAAACAACAAGGTAGAACAGATGTACCATAGACTTTGAGCTGAGTAGAATTGTAGAAGTCATCTAATCCAACATTCTTGATTAAAGATGAAACTGAGGCTCAGAGAAATAAAATGATTTGCTCACAGATACCTTCAGTAAATGACAGAGCCAAGATGAAGCATCTTTTCACTAAACTTTACTGATTTCCTTCAGTGGTACAATAGAAAGAGTTCTTGACCAGGAAAACATTGTTAGTCATCCCCCAGAAGGCTGTAAGGGACTGAGATTTATAGCTATGGCAATTTATAGCATGTTTTTAGCTGTAGTTTATTGTCTGCTACCATCAAGCTCTCATGTAGAATTCCTCAGTTTTTTGATAAAGGAAATGATAACCCATTTTAGGTTCTTGAACTGAGGAGAAACATGAAGAAAGCAATTTGAGGAAGACTACTTGAGTATATGCTGCTGCCGCTAAGTCGCTTCAGTCGTGTCCGACTCTGTGCGACCCCATAGACGGCAGCCCACCAGGCTCCCCCGTCCCTGGGATTCTCCAGGCAAGAACACTGGAGTGGGTTGCCATTTCCTTCTCCAATGCGTGAAAGTGAAGTTGCTCATTCATGTCTGACTCTTCACGACCCCATGGGCTTCAGCCTACCAGGCACCTCCGCCCATTGAATTCTCCAGGCAAGAGTACTGGAGTGGGGTGCCATTGCCTTCTCCTTAGTATATGAGAGGGACTGAATAAAAGTACTCTAACAAAGGGCTCTTCTGGTAATCTGGGTGGGAGGTTGTGGCTTGGAGTAAAATAGTGGCAGTGCTAAAGGAAAAGATGAATTTAGGATGTTCTGAATTGAGAATGTAAGGGAGATTTGGTGACTGATTGAATTTAGAATGAATAAATAAAAACAAAACAGCCTTTTGAACTAGAGAGGTTTGAAAAAAGACCTGATAGAGCAGATGACATGTTTAAGGTGGATAGCAGATGTACACTGAGCCCTCAGCCACCTTGAACTGGGATTCCAGTGAGAAATGGGGACTGGAGCTGTAGAACACACATGTGAGAGTGGATGCTATGAAAGAAAGAAGAATGGCAGAGGAACAGAGAATTGAACCTTTAAAATTTGTTATTGTGAATAGAATAAGAGAGAACAATAAAAGAGAAAAGAACCCATGTAGAAGAGAAAACTAGGAGATTACAGGGTCACAAACTTCAGGGAGGATGTTAGTGTAACTAAGTATAGTCAAAAAGTTTGGGATAATGAGGAATTAACTCCTTCTGGTGTATCTTTAATAGGGGAGGGGCGACATTAGTAAAACTAGCTGAAAAGTTATAAGTAGCATCATGAACATTTTTAAAACTCTTGTAATTTCCTTTTCTTTAATTTTTTTTCTTTAATTTCAGACTGTGATAGATGCCAACATTTTCCCAGCCCTCATTAGTATATTACAAACGGCTGAGTTTCGGACAAGGAAAGAAGCTGCTTGGGCCATCACAAATGCAACTTCTGGAGGATCAGCTGAACAGATCAAGTAAGTACTAGCCAAGTAGTGTCTTGTAAAGAAAATCATTCTGTTTCCCAGTTACGAATGCTCAACTCTGGCCTCTTGGAAGATTGTTATCAGTTTCATAATTAGACTGAAATGTATATTTGATTTCTTAATATTTCGCCCATTCTTTATTGCTAAAGATAATTCTGGGATGTGAGAAAGAAGGCATAGTTGAGGTTTGAGGCCATCGAAATACTTATAGGGGTGGCTTGAGCCTACTCTGAAAGCTGCCTAATCAAAAACATTATGGGTAGTCCAGTAGGTTACTTGTAGAATTCTTAAGAGTGCAACTTTAATAGCTAACTTGCTATTTCTTATTTAGATGTCTTAATAATAGAAATGCACAGGCTTGAAAGAGAAGTATGAAAGTGCCAAATTCAATAGAGGCAAGTCTCCTAAAGTACTATTATTCAGTAAAGGGAGAGATCTGTATTAAATTGAGACTTAAATGGCCCCTAGAGCAGCAACTTAAAACCTTAATGGCTAGAGAATGCATAAATATGGATAGGAATCAATTCCTCTAAAGAATATCATATAATCAAATGCTTAATTATGGATATATCCTGCCTTAATGTACTTTGGGGAATTCAAATGAGGAGAAGATGGTTACCAATGAGTGTTAAACCATTCACCTTTTCTACATATGTAACATGGGGGAAACATAGCTACTTCTGATATTGTTTCT
>NW_011494604.1:528585-529285 GCF_000754665.1 Bison bison bison | reverse complement strand
ATGGTATCCATCCGGAAGTATTCAAGGTGTTTTGCTCTGTTAGGAATGGAATGGCTTCTATCCCTTTTTAAAATTCAGCATAGGTATTTGTAAGAATGAAGTTAATTATCAATCTCCTAGCCATTTTTTCTTAATTAAAGAGTTATATTGAAAGATTATTATGAAAATATTACAGTCTAAATTATAGAAAATAAACTGACTTTATTACTGATAAAAGACATCTATGTGGCTTTTGCTTATTCTTGAGAAGACAAGATTTAGATGCAAGAACCAGTTAAAAATAACTTGGGAAGTATTCATAATTTTAGGTTAAATATAATCAAATGCTAATACATACTACAGTTCTTAAAACTGAAGGATAAATAATGTTGCCTGGAATTAAAGTTTCATAGAAGACATGAAATTTGCCATTTGAGTAGAAATTTGGTAGTTTTGGAGGAGAGAATATCATGAAGGAATGTGCACAGTAAATGTTATTGGAAGAGGCAAATCAATCTCTCTATAGGGGATGAGGAATTTAATGATAGATAGACTTTGAAAACTGAGATGAAGGCATTAATCTTGGATATTGGGAAGACTTTGGAGTGTCTTTAATATTAAAAGTGATACGAAGAAGACAGTGATTTGAGGAGAGGAAAGACAGCAGTTAAGATGCCTTTGTAATATTAATAGTTTAGTACATAGTGATGGCCAAAATTAC
>NW_011494604.1:527606-528485 GCF_000754665.1 Bison bison bison | reverse complement strand
TGGCTAGAGAATGCATAAATATGGATAGGAATCAATTCCTCTAAAGAATATCATATATCAAATGCTTAATTATGGATATATCCTGCCTTAATGTACTTTGGGGAATTCAAATGAGGAGAAGATGGTTACCAATGAGTGTTAAACCATTCACCTTTTCTACATATGTAACATGGGGGAAACATAGCTACTTCTGATATTGTTTCTTTGTGGATTAAGTGTAGGTGCTCAGCCAGTGCTGAGTTTTAGTGCTGTGTTGGAATTTCAACAAAGTAGTCCTAAGATTTCAGAAATTGATCAGTTACAGAAAATCAGAAGTATATACCTGAAATAATACAATTTAAATAGATTAACACGTGCAGTAGCTATTTCAGTAAAGTTCATCATGTATAGGTTAGCCAAGGGAACTTCAAATGGTCTTTAGAACGTATTTGTATGAGATTGGGTCTTTTTTAATCTTCAAAATTCTGGTTTGGAGTACTATGATTTTTAAATATGTCACCACCAGATGGCAGTAATATGAAGTAATATAGAAGTTATTAGAACAGTTGATGGGGCTTCCCGGGTGGCTCTTGTGATAAAGAACCTGGCTGCTAGTGCAGGAGACGTAAGAGACGTGGGTTCAATGCTGGGTCGGGAAGATCCCCTAAAGGATGAGACAGCAACCCACTCCAGTATTCTTGCCTGGAGAATCCCATGGACGGAGGAGCCTGGTGGGCTACAGTCATGGGGTCGCACAGAATTGGACATGACTGAAGCAACTTAACATGCACACATGCAGAACAGTTGACAGTCAAGTTTTATGTTCAGATTCAGATTTATAATTATTGTCACTATATATTATACCAGTATGTTTTCTTAATTGACATGTATATATTTTAA
>NW_011494604.1:518751-527506 GCF_000754665.1 Bison bison bison | reverse complement strand
AGGTGTTTTGCTCTGTTAGGAATGGAATGGCTTCTATCCCTTTTTAAAATTCAGCATAGGTATTTGTAATAATGAAGTTAATTATCAATCTCCTAGCCATTTTTTCTTAATTAAAGAGTTATATTGAAAGATTATTATGAAAATATTACAGTCTAAATTATAGAAAATAAACTGACTTTATTACTGATAAAAGACATCTATGTGGCTTTTGCTTATTCTTGAGAAGACAAGATTTAGATGCAAGAACCAGTTAAAAATAACTTGGGAAGTATTCATAATTTTAGGTTAAATATAATCAAATGCTAATACATACTACAGTTCTTAAAACTGAAGGATAAATAATGTTGCCTGGAATTAAAGTTTCATAGAAGACATGAAATTTGCCATTTGAGTAGAAATTTGGTAGTTTTGGAGGAGAGAATATCATGAAGGAATGTGCACAGTAAATGTTATTGGAAGAGGCAAATCAATCTCTCTATAGGGGATGAGGAATTTAATGATAGATAGACTTTGAAAACTGAGATGAAGGCATTAATCTTGGATATTGGGAAGACTTTGGAGTGTCTTTAATATTAAAAGTGATACGAAGAAGACAGTGATTTGAGGAGAGGAAAGACAGCAGTTAAGATGCCTTTGTAATATTAATAGTTTAGTACATAGTGATGGCCAAAATTACGGTAATAGCTGCAAGGACTTGGACTTCCCTCGCAGTCCAGTGGTTAAGACTCCACTGCTTCCACTACAGGGCATATAGGTTTGATCCCTAGTGGAAACTAAAGATCCCGCATGCTGTGTGAGCAAAATATGTATATAATAGCTGTAGTAGTGAGGTACAGGTCTAAATATAGGAAAGAAAGCTATAGGATTTGGTAATAGATCGAAAAGGAAAGGAAAGAGCCAAAGACTGAAGAAAAAAGTGATGCTTTTGATAAAAATTAGGACACAGAAGAAGCAAAATCCTGTCTTAAGAGAGATGGTTTAAGACACGGTTAAGTTTGTTGCTCATCAGAAATTTTCTTAATGAAAGCCTTTCCTGACACAGAGCCACCTAGCATCAGTGATTGCTTTATCACTGACTGCTTTATCCAAGTGTTTGACATACACCATTCACTGGAGCCAGTTCCAGACTTGAACCATGCTTTTCTCAAAGTGGCATCTCCCAACAGCCCACCTCCCCTGGTCCTCTGTTTTGATGAAGGTTACTTTGGAGAAACTTGTATCAATAGTGAAACACCACTATGGTGGTCTTTAAGTCTCCAAAAATGAGTGATTGCAGCAGAAAATAGCACCTTAAATTCCTCTGATCTTGTAAGGAGGTATAATTTAAATGGCTAGAATTGGGAACCCAGAACTCATTGAATGAACTGTGTCAAAATACAAGAAGTTCTAATACCATGCTTTTGCAGATAAAATCTGCTCACATCTTCAAAACTCTGAATTTACTTATTAGCACATTTTTTCGTAGTTTTAAAATAGTTTTAGTCAGTATTTATTCATTTAATTATATACAAGTTCTAGAAGTTTTTTTATAACTTAAAATTTGTTTTTAATCCCGAATCAAGTTTTCAGTACACTGGTTTTCATAATAAGAGATTTTACAACCAGACAGTATTACAAAAGTAATGAGGTTTTAAAAGAAAATATAAGGATTAGAGGTCACCGAACTAAGATTTCTAGTGGGGAGAGGAGATCACATCAAATGTAGACCAGGATCAAGCTTGAGGACAATTTGGAGATTCTGAACAAGTCTCTGAAGTATCCAATTGCTGTTGCCTGTATAGGCCAGTGGAGTTTAATTGCAGACATGTAAGTCATCTGTTTAAGTAACTACTTTTAAAATTTTGCTGGTGTTTAATGACAGACTTAGTGTGGTTCCCAGATTTTTCTACTTGAGGAAACTGAGACACAGAGAGATCAGATAACTTGTCCAAAGTCATCCTGCTTATATGTAGCACAGCGGGATATAATAGTGGTTATCTATGGATACTTTTTATTTTTCTTTATGCTTTTCTATGATTTTTCAAGTTTGCAGCAACTAATATAATCTAAGAAGGCTTTTTTTTTTTTTAAGAGAAACAATTATATAGATATGTTGAAGGAATGGTTAACAGGTTTTAGTGACTAAAAACTGTGCTGTAAAGGAAGGGGAAATGGTCAGAAATGGCTATAGGCCTATGTAGTCTGTATTTGAGTGACCTAGCCTGTCGAAGGACATATCATCTAAATTATCAGTAAATATTTAAGTAAAATTATGCATGATACTATTAAAGTCATTCCATAGTAAATAATAAAGCTAAATATGATATAAATTTAAAACAATTAAGGCTTTTAAAAGAAGAGAAAAATTGAGATGATAGTAAAAGTTCCTGTATACTTTGTAAATTTCTTCTAGTAAAAGCTTGCTTTAGTATGGTTACATTTGTTACAGTAGAACCAGTACTGATACATTATTAGCTTAAATTCATATTTTATATTGAGGATTATTATTTGTGTTGTACAATTACAGATTTTGATGAATTTTCCCACCATTGTGTATCATTCACTGCTCTAAAAGTCCCCTCTTCTTCACCTGTTCATCACTACACCCTTAACCCCATCCCTAAAATCCCTGGCAACCACTATTCTTTTCTGTTGCCTTTATAAAAGTTTTGTATTTTCCAGAATGTCGTATATTTAGAATCACACAGTATGGAGTCTGTTCAGACTAGTTTCTTTCATTTAGCAATATGCATTTAAGGCTCCTTCACATCTTTTCTTAAAAGATAGCTCATTTTATTTTTATCACTGAATCCCTGGTGGCTCAGTGGTAAAAAATCCACCTGCCAATGCAGGAGACATGGGTTTGATCCCTAGGTGGGGAAGATCCCCTGGAGAAGGAAATGGCAACTGACTCCAGTATTCTTGCCTGGGAAATTCCATGGACAGAGGAGCCTGGTGGGCTATAGTCCTTGGAGTTGCAAAAGAGTTGGACACAACTTTGTGATTATATAGGAACAGTATTCCATTGTCTGGATACACTATAGTTTATTCATTCACCTGAGTTAGGAATAAAACTCCTGTAGATATTCTTGTACAGGTTTTTGTGTGGACATAAATTTTCATCACAATTGGGTAAATATCTGGGGGGTGTGATTGCTGGGTCATATGGAAAGCTTTCTTAAAAAAAAACAAAAACTGTCAAGCTGTTTTTCACTGTGGTTATCTTTTCTATTCCCACCAGCAAAAAATGAGATGTTGTCTCAAGCAAAAAAAAAAAAAAAAAAGTGTTGTTTCTCCACATTCTTGTCAGCCTTTGGTATTATCAGTGTTTTGGATTTTATCCACTTTAACAGATGTGTGGGGTCATCAGTTTTGATTTGCAGCCTCCCGATGACACATGTTGAGTGCCTTTTCATGTTTATTTGCTATCAGTGTCTCTGGACTTTTTTGGACAAGGTGTAGGTTGTATGGTTCAACGAGTGTCTACTTTTATTTCTTGAGTGAATTTGAGGATTTTCCTTCCACCAAAAGTTTTATGAAATTAAAAGCTTTGTTTGACTAAATTGTTCTATCAATTTAGGTACCTTGTAGAACTGGGCTGTATCAAGCCACTCTGTGATCTCCTCACAGTCATGGACTCTAAGATCGTACAGGTTGCCCTGAATGGCTTGGAAAATATCCTGAGGCTTGGAGAACAAGAAGCCAAAAGGAATGGCACTGGCATTAATCCTTACTGTGCTTTGATTGAAGAAGCTTATGGTAAGCGAGATTAATAGATGTCCTGAAATTATTTTTTTCTTTTTCTCCGTACTTTTCTGGCCTGTTCACATCTGTCATTAGCAAACTCATACAAAAAATTTCTCCTATAAATATTTAGTATGCAAGATTGGAAAACATGCATTGTAGATGTGAAGAGAAGCAAGTATCCTAAGTTTAGCCCTTTTTACATTGGACTGTTAGGATCTTCTGTTCCCTGATGCTGCCTGCCATTATGATACTTTTGTATTCTTCTAGTACATCTGAACCTCAAGAGCACCCATATCTACTGTAGACAACACCCCATTCCACTCCTTTTCTAAGATTTTAGACTTCTGATTTTGCATTGCATTTCCCAGTTCCTGTGCTTCTAACTGTAAAGATTTCTAGTTTCATTAGAAGCCGTTGAGTCACGATCTGCCTTTTGGTTTCCTCATTCTTCCAATCTCAGTTCTAACTGTACCTTTAATCATTGGTTTACCATTGTACTTGATAACTTTTACGTTCCCTAAGTGCACTCTAAGGTCTGTTTATTCCTAAGATTGGAATTAGGGGTCATACGGCACAGTCATCTTCAGATTTATCAGATAATGCAGAATTGTTTTCTAAAATGACTTTAACAGTTTACCACTTCGTAAAAGGCTTGATTGTAAAAACTATATTCCTGCATAGTGTAATAAGTTTTGAAATGTATAAAAAGACAAATATTCCTTTACCCAGATATTTTGCTATAGATATCTTGTTAATTTTTGGATGTGTGTGTGTGCGTGTGTGTATGGTTTTTAATATGTATATGTATTTTTTTTTTCCTGAGCACTGTTAACATTTATTTCCAGTATTGCTGTAGCCTTTAGATTGCTTATAAGCTGTAGGTAAAAGAAAGCCTAGCTCAGATGTACTTAAACTTAGTAAAGGGAGTATGTGTTGGCTAGTTCTGCTTGGACTTCTTCCTTAAAGCAATATAAATTGATTCTGGCTGATTGATTTATGGATGTTACACCTTTGTTGAAATGATAATGGTTAGCTCAGAGCCTGGATAGCTAGAACCAGAGCTAAGAATAAACTTAGGCCACAGACAGTCCAGTAGGAAAACTTCTGCTTCTGGCCTTAGGCGCAGGATGATGTGACTGTTATAGAAACTGCTGCTTCTGGGGACTGGCTGTTGCTTGCACACACATTTAAGATGTCAGTTTGCAATACTTCTTTTCAGTTGTAACTGGAGGAGTATTTTCTGTGTTGTTGCAAAATGCTTATGAGAAGTAAGTAGAGAATCTTCCTTTACATCAGAGAAACAAACATGGCAAAATACAGTTTTATTAAAATTTCTAACAGATTTTTAAAAAATTCTTCATTTTAGGCCTGGATAAAATTGAATTCTTACAGAGTCATGAAAACCAAGAGATCTACCAGAAGGCCTTTGATCTTATTGAGCATTACTTTGGGACCGAGGATGAGGACAGCAGCATCGCACCGCAGGTTGACCTCAGCCAGCAGCAGTACATCTTCCAGCAGTGTGAGGCGCCTATGGAAGGTTTCCAGCTTTGAAGCAGTCTCTGCTTTCATGTCCCTGTGTCAGCCCAGGCTGCCCAGTCAAGTCCTCTGTGGAGCCCACAGTCCTCATGGAGCTAACTTCTCAAATGTTTTCCATAATACTGTTTGCGCTCATTTGCTTGCCTTGCGCACCTGCTCTCTTACACACATCTGGAAAACCTTTGGCTCTCTGTGGTGGAATACCCTTCTAATAAAAGGGTAATAACCAGAACGGCCCACTCTGTTATGGAAAACCCTAGGCTTTCGAGATCCGCACTTACATATTATAGAGTCATGGGAATATGCACATGTTAATGTGGCTCCCTTTTTTTTTGTGGGGGAAAAAGAGGACTCCTCATTCCCTTTAATGTGGGAAAAAATACTGACATTAAAAGATGAGACTAAATCTTTACTTTGAATTTCACACAACTGCTTGCAACAAGGGAAATGTTTAGACCTGTTGTGTACTTCAGAGTACTTTCAGGAGTTCCTCCACAGTGAACCCTTGGATTAACTGGTGGCTTTTTCTAGCCACATTTGCATTAATCCTTACTGAGATTGGATGGTTTTATTTCCTCTATTGATGCCATTCTCCACAGATAGTAAACCATCCGCTCCCTCACCTTCAGCCTTCAGTGAATGTGCTTCTAGTTGTCAGGAATGCTGAAGAATTAACTTTGACTCTTAAATGTGATACTGGTTTGAAGATTCCCTTAGAGCAGAAAGGAGAGGGGCACATATTAATTTGTATGGCTATTGCTTCTCTTTGGTCTTACATGTCTTAGGATTTGGAAGTGGTACAGTTCTAATACTGGTATGAAGATTTAGAATCCTTAGTGATCAAAACCGTATCCTGTAATTCAATAAAAAAGTTAAAAACAGAAAAAAAAAAAAACCCTCTGATTTTCCCAAACTTAACCAGTGTGACTAGGGCTGTTTCTGCATTAAAACAAATGTTTCAGGCTTTGTGGTCCTGATCAAGGTCCTCATTAAATTGGAGTTCACCCTAGGTGCTGTTCCCTTCTGTGACTGGCAAATAAATACGCTTCTAAAGGTTACTTAGGGATTATTTTTTTTCCTTAGTTAGGTGCAGCTGGATTCTAGTGTATTCATGCTGCACATAAGTAGCATCCTTATTTTCAATGACCATCTTCTGGACAGACCTGTTTAACCCAAATAAGGGCAGTGATCTTTTTCTTATGACCTCATTGTTCCCTAATCATTTCATCTCCTACTAGTACTGCCCAGTCAAGTCCTTTCCATAAAATAAAAAGTTTCTACCTTCTGGCTCATTTAATGACTACAACCTCTACCTGCAAATGGCGCTTCCAGTACTGTCTTCAGTGATCCACATTTGTGCTCGGACTGGAATGAGAAAAATAAGCTTAATTGCCAAGAGAACTGCAACTGAGTTCAATACAATTTCTTGGTGCTAGTTGGCCATCTTGACTCAATGTTGGGACATATTATCAGAGAAGATTTTTTGTTGATGTGCTGTTCAAAATGAATTCTGAAGGAAAGTTGCTCAGTTCTTTTTCAGAGAATATCCTTTTAAACCTCTTTAATCTTGTCCTCTTCTAGAATTCATTATAACCCCAAAGTGTAACTATTTGAAAGTTCCCCTGACAAGCTGTTATATCTCTGGTAAATCCTGCTGAACATTAGGGATATTCAGAGCTTTCATACCTCATCATGTTGTTTAAACCACCAACTTACGTGATCTGATTTAAACTTTAATAAGAAATCCACTTCATTCAAAATAGATACAAAGACAACATTTATCAGCCAAGTGTGTGACGCATTCTTCGCATCTAGTCTGTAGTTGTGTCTGTGCTCTGGAATGGATACCGTCTGCTGATGTCTGTTATTGATGGAGCAGCCACTGCAAAACTAGTCAACTCCGTCTATAACTGTTACTTTTTCTAGTGCTGCTTTGTGCTGAAAGAACATTTTAGTTTACTGCACTTGACCTGTAAAAGACTTTCTTTGTAATTTTAGGGACAAATTAGGTGGTTAATTTAAAGAAAAACTTTCAATGTTGCCTTTACATCACATTAAAATATAACTTCTTTCAGAAGGGTAATAGAAGCACTGAATGATAGTAAAACTCTTGTTTTTAGCTTTGACATTTTTTGTGGCTGAGTTTTTTTAAATTGTAAATTACTGGTAACATCATTTCTCTAGGATGTTTTAAATCATGTCCCTTCTATTGGATAATTTTAAAAATTTCATCTTGTTTTGATAAATCAATTTTAACGGAAAAAATATAAAACGAAGTTTCCCCAAATTAGCAAGCAAAGCATACACTGGGAATTTTTGTTAGCAACTGCAGGTGTCTCAATGAATGAAGTAAAACAAAATCCATTTAACTAACGTGGTCTATTGTCTGTCTGAAACAAGAGGAGTTTATCTTGCTCTGTCCTAGAAGTTCGTGAGCCATGAGATAGCTAATTTTTTCTTGCAGTTAAGTTTTTAAAATATAAAAGTTGGAATTGATTAAAAGTTAAATCCCATCATAACTGTTGGAATTGATAAAGCAGCCTTTTTAGTAACAGAGGGACATTTTAGAAGGTAGCTGTTAAAAAGTCCTGTTTTTAGTTCTCTACCTGGCAGATTGTGTTAATTTACTTTCACTGAGATGTTAGTCATTACAAAAGCATGCTAATTTCAACACAGGAAAACTCTTCTGCAGTTTTATATACCGCTCTGGGGGAAAGTGGCTTGATTTTCCTTTCTCCTTTTTTATTTCCTCCTCTAAACTTTCAAAGTGTATTCTTTGAAATGAGAACTTTATTTGGGGGGGAGGGTGTGGCGGGGAAGCACTGATAACATTTGGGATGTAAAGACACTTTGTATCTGAAGGATCAGCAGGTAGATATGTGTTAGACTGAAAGACACCTAGAAAGGTAAAGGTGATAGGTATGAAGAATGTGAGATTTAGGAGACACAGTTCTCCATGGAACACTTCATGTTGTCACTAAGTAATTAGAACCTTTTTACACTTTGTCAGCTGTACTGTTTTTGAAAATTCTGTTGCCCTAGGATTGTACCTTCCATCTGCCAGATAAAGCTGAATGGACTCTGGGTTGATTTTCATCGTTATTGTCACAGATAAAAACTTTTGACAGTTACCCCATAATAAATCTGAATTATCCCAGATTGTTGCTGATTTTGCATAAGAAAAAATATGTTGTATATTTTATTAAGCAGACTTTGTCAGCTATCCTCTGTTGTACATGGCCACCCACGGGCAACTATGAATTTACTTCTCCAGTGCTAAATAAATATTTCAGTTATTTAACCCCCCCAATTTGAGGTTGCATTATGAAAGTTTTCCTCAACTTAAAGAATTTTTCATTTTGTGAACATTTTAATATCAAGAGGCAAGTCATTAAAGATATTTAAGGGCTTGGGACTTTCTGCATATATTGGAAATTGTGATGTCTAAGGGTGATTTTCAGTAAAGAGGGGATCCACTTGTAGGAAGAAG
>NW_011494604.1:494287-518651 GCF_000754665.1 Bison bison bison | reverse complement strand
GTAGGAAGAAGTATTATTTGCTTTTCATATTTACTGTGTTCTACCTCCTGCATTCCAAAATTTGCTCAGACAGGTGTACCTATTGTGGAAGTCTCATCTGAATTTTTTTGCCATCTGAAGCTGTTAGCTTCTGTTAGAACCATTTTTCTTCTATTATGAGGTAAGCAGAGTAAATATATCTACCCAGTTGAGAAATATTCGTGGCTACCTTTTTCTGTCATCAGAAGTTAAAAACTTTATACATGTGTGTGTATATTTTTAAAGTAATTGAAGACCAGATGTGGCACTCCTAGTCCAGGAAGTCTGCTTTGATTTGGGTAGTATTCTGTAACATGCTTTATTGTCAGGAAAAGGCAGTAACAGTGGGTACCAGAGCAGCATAAAGGTGTGATAAAACAAATACCACTGTATGCTGGTTTTTAAAATATCAGATTGCTACTGGACATAAAACTCATCTGGAAGTTTGGAGTAAGGAGAAAGGATTAAGGGTAGATGAAGCTCCATTCTGTTGTCAGCTAGGAGTAGACAAAGAAATCCTAGCCTGTTTTCTTACAGGTCAGATAAAGGGAACTCGTCTTTATTGGAACCTCTCTAGTCTTCCAGGTGCCTGGTTAAGGACTTTCACTTTTTCTCATTTAATCCTCATTTTATCCACCTCTTTGAGGTGGATAATTTGTCATTATGGTGACAAAATCAAGACTTAGGAGAATTTACTTTGCCTCAAGGTCACAACCCTTAGACACTGTCCAAAGGTGGGGGAAAGCCCTGCAGTTTGTGTGTCTTGAAGAAAGCAGCAGTCACAAGTGTTCTGTGCCAAGAATTCCCAGAACAGGACACTGCGGCCACAGCTGGGCCAAGTTACTTGTTTTGTCGGGCCATTGTTTCTTCTTCTTATCAGCACCTTGAAATGACTAAATCGGGTATGAACTGCTTTTAGGCTACACAATCCAGAGTGTAGAGACTCAATCCAAACATCTTTCCTTTTCTGTGGTGCTAAAATTTCCTATGACTTGACAAGTTAAAAATAACATGATTCATTGAGTTTAGTAGCATAACTGCTAAACTCAGAAACGTTTCCATTCAACAAATTCAAATGTAGAAAGCAAAGTACTGACACAGAGGGAAAAGGCTTTGGAATGAAGAATGTTACCATAGAAAGCAGTGCCATCCATGGATGTGAATTTAACACAGCTGACTTCCTAAAGGATTATCAACCCAAGGAGTGTCCAAAGTTTAAAAAATGACCTTTTAATGTATGTTGTTATGTTCTGCTTACCTTGTCATTTTGACCACTCTATGTCCTTTTTCAAAGTGTTTTTACACTTTGATTTGGAATGGTTCTAATGATTCTTTGTACTTGAATGTGGTTGGTCAGGCCATGGATGAGTGCCTTGCACACAGCAGACATTCAATAAATATTAAATGACTGAAGGAATGTGCATCTATGTGATATTAGTAAAGGGTACGGGGCTTCCCTGATAGCTCAGTTGGTAAAGAATCTGCCAGCAATGCAGGAGACCCTGATTCGATTCCTGGGTTGGGAAGATCCCCTGGAGAAGGGATAGGCTACCCACTCCAGTATTATTGGGCTTCTCTTGTGGCTCAGCTGGTAAAGAGTCCACCTGCAAGGTGGGAGACCTGGGTTTGATCCTTGGGTTGGGAAGAAACCCTGGAGAAGGGAAAGGCTACCCATTCCAGTACTCTGGCCTGGAGAGTTCCATGGACTGTATAGTCTCTGGGGTCGCAAGGAGTCAGACACGACTGAGTGACTTTCACTTGGTTACAAAAGAAAGCTCAAAGGGATTCTTTTATGCTGCTGTTTGAAACCAGGATGAACAACTCTTAAAGCTAGTGTCTCAGCATGTGTTTTATATGTAGTTCCCTTTCTGGAGACTTAATTTGACCTTAAATTTACAAAACCAAACACTGTCCTAACACAAGTTTTGTTACATAAAGAAAAAAAACTCAAAAATGCCTTCTGAGAAAAGTTAATGGGTATATTTTATAGGGTAACTAATATTACCAACCCCATGTTTATATATACACCAGAAATAGCTTATCAGTCTCTTTTGGCATACTTAAAAATTTTTGGCCAATTATATCCACTGAATGTGGAAGCTCGTGGTTGCCTTAGACTACTGAATTTTTCATTTTTACACATTGCATATATTGCTGCATGAGAGTATTTTCTTTATGCATTCCTCCAATTTAACTGACAAATCAGTATAAACAGAAAGATGTACTTATTCACTGTGATTGCTTCTCTACCATTTTTGAGAGATTTCACCAGGTATTTTTCTGAAAACAAAAGTCTTAAAACAGTCTTAGTTCCTGCAGGCTACACGTTTATCCACAGTACACACTTGTTGGGTTTACAAATTTATTAAGGCTCCCTTAGATGACTGTTACCCCCATTTCATTCGCCGTTTTGGAAAAAAGTATTCTTCTAATTTTAAAATCAGTATGTGGTCATTTCTGTGATCTTCAATCGTTTTTCAAAGAATAAAATTACTCTCTAAATTCCTTTATCTATACCCACTTAACCTGAGGAAGCCAAAGGAGCCCAGAGGCTCAGTGTGGACCACTGCCTTATATAACACACTTGGGCCCAGCATTATTTATGGGTAAATAGAAATGCAGAAGGCCACAATAATGGAGAGGGATCTGGACAGGCTGGAGTGCAAATTAGCACACACACTGTAGAATCTTTCAAGATTAACTTCTGATGATGAGAGCCCTCTTGGGAAGTCCACATTGAATGTTCTGGTTTGCTGAGGGCAGTCCTGGTTTTTAAATCAACACCTGTTAATTATTTTAGTGCCCTCTTTTACTTTAAAAAAGTTTAGATAAGTTATATGGCCACCCCATATTTAGCCCAAAGAGATTTTCATATATTTAAATTGGTGGTGGTCTTAAGCAACTGGGTATGTTCAGATTTCAATTATGCTTGATTTTTGAGGTCTGGGTTTGGCAATCAGACTTACTATGAAGGAAGTCAGTCAAGTTGTTCTGTAGTATAGGAATCACCCCCAGGCAATGTTAAGGTTTAGCACTCATACCTACCCTCCCAATTTTTTTAAATATAAAAAAAAAAATGACCCATCTGTGGTAGTATTTGTGTCTGTCTTTTTAATTAAAAAAAATTCTACAATGTCGTGCTGGGCATGACATGGCAACCTAGTTGTCCATCAACTGACGAACGGATAAAGAAGATGCGGTAAATATATACAATGGAATATTACTCAGTCATTGAACAGATTTAGGTCAGTTCTAGTGAGGTGGATGAACCCAGAGCCTACTATATATAATGAAGTAAGTCAAAAAGAGAAAAACAAATACTGTATATTAACACATATATGTGGCAATATTTCTACTCAGACTAGCTCCAACTTTACTGGATGGCAAGGAGCAAAAACCTTTCAACCACAGATGAGACTTTCAGTTCTAAAACTTTTATGGGAAATTTAAAGAAACTTTAATGGGAGAGAAACTTACAAAATCACTTATCTGGTGAAGACTAAACATAGCAAAAAGAGAAATTAAAAACGGGACCGAGTAAAGAACATTTCTTGTGTGTTAGTCGCTCAGTCATGTCCGACTCCGCGACCCTATGGACCATAGCCCGCCAGGCTTCCTTGTTCATGGGATTCTCCAGGCAAGATACTGGAATGGGTAGCCCTTCCCTTCTCCAGGGGTATCTTCCTAACCCAAGGATTGTACCTGAGTCTCCTGCCTTGCAGGCAGATTTACTGTCTGAACCCACCAGGGAAGAACTTGAAGAGTCCCAAATACAAATCTCCAGTTAATGGTTTCAGTCACTTTGGATTTACTTATATTAGTAATCCCTGTTCCTACATACTCCACAGTTGCTGATGCTCCCCTCTTCCCAAGGAAGTAAAGCTATGATACTCTTTGTTCTAATTCATAATGAGTACAGTATCAGAACTATATGTGTTAGAACATGACTAATGAATAAAGATTTAACTAGTTATAGTTTTTTCTTTACATGAGTTCTGGATACTATTTATAGAATGTTCCAGATACTGAGAAATGAATAATGGAAATTTCTCCACTGAAATTTTAAGAAAATGATGAAAAATTATTTCTGGATATTCCTGCCAACACATTCTTAATTGTGTGCCCGCTTATCCCTCATGCTTCTGACGTTTCTAGTGGGGTAGATATCCTCAAGTACCAGCACCCATCCTAGCCCTCATACTGTGTGTTTACCTTAATTACTCAACAGACATGAATCTAAGCAAATTCCAGGAGATGGTGAAGGAGGGAAGCCTGGAGTGCTGCAGTCCGTGGAGCTGCAAAGACTCAGACATGACTTTGCAACTAAACAACAACAATTTCCTTTCTTTACTCTGTGTTGGAAAAATACAGATTTTACTTATATTCTTTGAAACAAAGCCTATGCTTTATTCTGTGAAGTGCTTTTAAATTTTTTTATGAATTTAGAGTGTTTCTAAGCTTCCCAGTAACAATCACACTAACCCTATCAAACAGGAGGAGGAAAGAGGCAGGAGGTGTTTAATCAGTTTAAAATAATGTATAAAAACGGATGCTCCAAACCATTTTAAAGATGCTCTTCCCATTCTCGGCACCTTATTGTGTTTGTACCATTAATTTGCCCTAGCTAAGACAACAACTGTCTAAATCCCAAACTAGAGTAGTAGGGTGTTGAAGCAATGAGGTTTTTACTAGTTTACTAGAGGTGTAATTATGCTGCGGTGCCTTATAAAAACAAGACCTTCAATTATCCCCAATGAGTATAGATAGGGGACAGTTCTGTTTCCAAATGCTTCAATTCTTGACTGACAGAAAACAACATGAGACATATTTGCCTCTTGACTTCAACCGGCTAGCAGGAAAGCCTTTCAAACAGAACACAAACAGCTTCTCTCGGGCACTCTTTATTGAGCAATTAGGATTGGCCCTCCCTACGGGGGTTACACAGCCTAAGATTCAACCAACCACAGATGAAACATCCTCCCCCCTAATATCCATAAAGTTTCAAAACGCAAAACTTGCTTCATCTTGGCAACTATTTACATAGCATTTATATTAAGTATTTTAAGTAATACAGAGATGACTTATAGGGGAGGATATAAGTAGGTTATATAAAAAACACCACATCATTTTATACAAAAGAGGAGCATCCAGTGGATTTTGGTATGCTGTGTGGAGGGAAGGGAAGGGGCGGGGGGGGCCCTTGAACCAATTAACCGCAGATACCAAGGGACAGTCTATAAAGGATTGGAGAAACTAGGCAGGCTTTCATTTTGGGTAAACCTATTCTTGAGCAAAGAATAATTTACACCTGGAAAGCGCTTCCCTGGTGGCTCAACGGTAAAGAATCCGCCTGCCAATGCAGGAGACACAGGTTTGATCCGACCCCAGTATTCTTGCCTAGAAAATCCCATGGACAGAAGAGCCTGAGGGCTACATCTATGGGGTCCCAAGAGTCAGACACGACTTAGCGACTAAACAACATCTGAAAAGCACGTATCCTTCACATATTTCACAGCCACTAATCACTTCTTAAAACTAGGGAGGGCTGGCTAAAGCTTAATTGCTGCTGCTGCTGCTAAGTTGCTTCTGTCGTGTCCGACTCTGTGCGACCCCTTAGACGGCAGCCCACCGGGCTCCCCCGTCCCTGGGATTCTCCAGGCAAGAATACTGGAGTGGGTTGCCATTTCCTTCTCCAACAAAGCCTAATTACGAGTAACTTTACACTTTTTTTTTTTGGACTTCCCTGGTGGCTCAGATAGTAAAGTGTCTGCCTACAATGAGGGAGACCTGGGTTCAATCCCTGGGTCGGGAAGATCCTCTGGAAAAGGATATGGCAATCCACTCCAGTATTCTTGCCTGGAAAATCCCATGGACGGAAAACCTGGTAGGCTACAGTCCACCGGGTCGCAAAGAGTCGGACACGACTGAGCGACTTCACTTTCACTTCACACATTTTTTACTCCATTCCGCCTTTTCTGTTCCAAGCACCTAGCAGATCTGAACTTTCCTTGTCTTTGGAAAGTTAAGCCATAGGAAGTGCTAAAACGTTTGCTCATTTCCCCCGGCACTATCATTTCAGGCTACCTAGGCGCTAGCCTTCAAAGGCCTCTAAAACATATTTTTTATCCTTCCCGAACACTTGGGGAACACATTTAAACCTGGGCATAAATTTGGCTACGTTGCCCTCGCCTACTTGCAGGCCTTCGAACCCGCCACCAGGCTCCACATAACTGCTGGAGAAGAGAACGAAAGCCACCTGTGCAGCAAGGAGCTTATACAGAGTCACCGGCGCTGAGTGGGCCCAGGAAGGCTAAGAAACGCGCAGTGTGAATGGCTTACATCCAAATCCATGCCCGCAGGCATCTCAAAATTTAGTTCTTTCTCGTCCCACGGTTTCGCGAAAGTCATGAATAGTCTCCGAAATACAGCGACCCACGCTATCCAGCAAGATCTGGAAGAAGCCCTTCCTGCAGACGCCGGAAGGAAACCCCAGCGTCTGCTTTTGCGCAAGCGTAGTGATGACTGGATGGCATCACTGACTCGATGGCCGTGAGTCTCAGTGAACTCCGGGAGTTGGTGATGGACAGGGAGGCCTGGAGTGCTGCGATTCATGGGGTCGCAAAGAGTCGGACACGACTGAGCGACTGATCTGATCTGAAACAGACTTCTACAAGCCTCCTCGGCTCGGAAGCGGTGGGAGGGGCATCCTCTGCGCATGCGCTCTACGCTCCCTGCGCATGCGCCCAGCTCCCGGCTGTCATGCGCACGCTTTATTCCTTACGCAGCTGTTTGGAGCGTCGGCAGCAGGTGTGGGCGTTAGGAAATCTTGTGTATGCAGGTTTTTGCTTAGCTTCTGAAATCTTGTTTTTAGCGGCGATTATTCATGCTCAAAGTACAATGTCTAAAGTGAGGCAGGTAGGGGTGCTGAGTACTCAGATATTTCAGAGCTGGGGGGAGAAGCGGTGAAAAATATTTTCTGTAGATTTTCCCCCCCACACCCCACCGCTTGCAGCTTTGAAGCGCGTTATGTAGTCACAAAACACCCACCATTAATACCTTACTTGCCGACAGCGCACGGGACCGTTTTAATAGTATTTCTGAAGTGTTTGTTTCCAGAAGAAGCAGCGAGGAAAAAGTGAAGTGGTCCAAGCTGTGCTGCTGAACTAGTGTATACCATCGTTTAAAGACGATCCAGAGATTAGTCACTAAAAGACTTTGTTTGTTTTTGTTTTGAGTCAGATGTTGTTTATCTTCATTTTGCTGTGTACAAAGCCAAAATACGGACTGCTTGGTTCAAAACCGGACATCTAGCCAACCTACAGACTTCGAGCTTCAGAGTCATGACTACAGAGCAGTCAGGAAATGCGAAAGCAGAGCCGGCTCTCCCCTCATCTGCCAATCAGAGCAAGCCAGTGTCTGAAAAACCAAACTACGCTCTGAAATTCACTCTGGAGGGACATACGGAAGCAGTATCATCAGTTAAGTTTAGTCCTAATGGAGAATGGCTAGCAAGTTCTTCTGCTGATAAAGTAATTATAATTTGGGGAGCCTATGATGGAAAATATGAGAAAACACTTAAAGGACACAATCTTGAAATATCAGATGTTGCCTGGTCATCAGATTCCAGTCGTCTTGTTTCTGCCTCAGATGATAAAACTCTAAAAATTTGGGATGTGAGGTCTGGAAAATGTTTGAAAACACTTAAAGGGCACAGTAATTACGTTTTTTGCTGTAATTTCAATCCACCGTCCAACCTCATCATTTCAGGATCTTTTGATGAAAGCGTGAAAATATGGGAGGTGAAAACAGGCAAGTGCCTTAAGACTTTGTCTGCTCATTCTGACCCAGTTTCTGCTGTTCATTTTAATTGTAGTGGGTCCTTGATAGTATCAGGTAGCTATGATGGTGTCTGTCGAATCTGGGATGCTGCATCAGGTCAGTGTTTAAAAGCACTTGTTGATGATGATAACCCTCCTGTCTCTTTTGTAAAATTTTCTCCAAACGGTAAATATATTCTCATTGCAACTTTGGACAATACTCTTAAACTGTGGGATTACAGCAGAGGCAGATGCCTGAAAACATATACTGGTCATAAGAATGAGAAGTACTGTGTATTTGCCAGTTTTTCAGTTACTGGTGGAAAATGGATTGTCTCTGGTTCAGAGGATAACCTGGTATACATTTGGAATCTTCAAACTAAAGAGATTGTACAGAAATTGCAAGGTCATACAGATGTGGTAATCTCAGCAGCTTGTCATCCTACAGAAAACATCATTGCGTCAGCAGCATTAGGAAATGACAAAACAGTTAAACTGTGGACAAGTACTTACTAAACCCTTTAGAAATCAAGTGGTAGAGTCAAACTGGCCAAAAAAAGATTAGGTATTTTAAAAGATGGTGTTCTCTCAATTTTGGCATGTATTTTGTTTTGTTTTTTAACATTGTCTTGCATTATAAGAATTTAAGACCTGTTTCAAGATCCAACCAGTCCATTCTAAAGGAGATCAGTCCTGGGTGTTTTGGAAGGACTGATGCTAAAGCTGAAAGTCCAATACTTTGGCCACCTCATGCGAAGAGTTGACTCATTGGAAAAGACCCTGATGCTGGGAGGGTTTGGGGGCAGGAGGAGAAGGGGACGACAGAGGATGAGATGGCTGGATGGCATCACCGACTCAATGGGCGTGGGTTTGGGTGAACTCCGGGAGTTGGTGATGGACAGGCAGGCCTGGCGTGCTGCGATTCATGGGGTCGCAAAGAGTCGGCCATGACTGAGCGACTGAACTGAACCGAGCCTCAGTTTGCAAAGTTAGACAGTTGGAAATGCAAGTTTAGATCCCAGGGTTTCGGACTGGAATCTTGATATCTGTGATTAATCTCTTGTGTCTGTCCTTGAACAGATTCTCATTCTATTCGTTTCAATGACTATTCTAGAGGATCATTGTATTTGATAAAATTTAGAAGTAAAGCTCACAAAACAGGATGACTGATTAAATGAGGGGAACACGGGAGTTTGGAATAACTCCAAGGCATTTGGTTTAGGAGATCAGAAGAGAATAAGCCTGGGATGGTGGTGGACTGGAGATTTGTCAGATGCTACTTCCACAGTTTAAGTGACAGCCTCAATGATGGAATGTGAAATGGTCTGTGGAATCGTTTGTAATTTGGGAAAAAACAAGTAATGGTTGTATTTGTTCTGAGTCTTTTTACCAAGATAAAAAGTAAAAATAAACCAAATCAAAATTAATAAAGGCATTTTACTGTGAGAGGCATTTACCTCTCACTACCATGTCAGACTGCCCTCTCCTGATTCTCAGGGCAAGCTCGTCTGAGTAGTAAAGCCTCTTTCTTATTATGTCTGAACTACCCGCTTCTGCCCATGCTACAAACTCAGTTCAGAAATCACCACTTGGTGGAACCATCACTGCCTGCCTGTGCTGTAATGGTTTCACAGGCTATGTGTCCAGTAGATGATGAGCTCTGTAGACTCTAAGTATGTTTATTCATCTTTGAATTCTCAGTTTTTGTATATAAAAGGGACTCAAGTAATGTTTGATTAATGACAATGAATTATACATCCATCACAACTTGTTGCCTGATTTCAATAAATTTTGGAGTCAATTCCCCATACTATTATTTTTATTAAAACTTAAAAAGTACCTAGCCATAGCCTCACATGTTAATTCATTCAAACAGGGTTTATAGGAAATATAAATTGGAAAACATTTTCTGCCCCCTTTACCTGTAGAGACATGATAAACATGAAAAAATAATTCAGAAATTAAGCAAAAAATAGTAACAATCACTTAATTGAAAGTGGGTACTACAGAATACAAAAGAAGACAGTTTTGTCCTTGTTGCTTATAACAGTGCTCATGAAATCTGATTTGCTTGAGAAGTAAGCAATATAAGATACTATAATTACTAGTAGAGTATGTGACAGCTCAGAAGTTAATATGTGAGGCTACTGGGAGAAGTGGGATCGGATGGGGGAAGGTCTTAAATTCTGGTCAGAAAATTTATATTCAACCCCCAAAGAGGCAGTCACTATTATAACTTAACTAAAGAGGACAGCTGACACAAAATGATGATATAAATTCTTGCTGCATGGTAGGATTTTTGAGCTTTGACTTAAACATTTTACAACAATAAATCTTCAAGAATACAACACTTAAAAATTTTTTTAAATGCTTCTTTGTAAGTTAAAATGGTATTGTTTTATGAAGAAAAATGACTTAAAAAATACATTAGATTTACCCATATTTAAAATCTACATTTAGATAAAATGTAAGTATTCCAAAATATTAATCAAGGAAGACTAATCTGCTAAAATGTATATAAAGTAATGTTTTTTGATGATAAATTTGCCAAGTGATAAAAATCAAAGAGCTTGGTATCTAAAAGCTAAGGTCAAAGTACTCTAGATAGTTATCAGATGGATTATGAAGCTGTATAGTACATTAGATTTTACTATTTTATTAAACTAAGTTCCCAAATACCTGCATATATCATTTAATCTGATATAACCCTCTGAATGTTTATAAGGACTTGCCATCCCTTAAAACTCATGCAGCATGTGAGAATAAATGAAATACTTAAATAGAAACCAGCATCCATAGCTAAATATGAGACAACTTGGCATCCCCGTCAGACTAAATAAGATATATATGAGGTACAAATGCTTAGTTTTCAACAACAATAAAATACATTTGATAGCTTTTCATAATTGAGAAATTTAGTGTAAAAGAAGGAAAGGACCAGTTAGGAATTCTAAGCTACAGCACAGAAGAGGCGACTGTGCTGGTCCCAAGTAAGTCCATGGTGCTGGGATTTCAAAATCCTCAGAAACTTGTGGCCAGAATGCCATCATCACCTTGCCAGGACCTATCCAAGACTGTTCTCCTAAAAGCCTCTGTTTACCAGAACACCTGACAAAGGCAGAGTGTGGTCTGGCTGCTTCCCAGAGCTCTTGAGAAGCACCAGGGCATTCGGGGAGGTTAGCTCTTCGGCGCGCACTCGGGCAGCGTGCCCCCAGGCAGTGTACTCAGCTGTCCCTCCTAACCTCTCCAGAAATAAGGACACACAAACCATCTGGCTGCTGGGGAGATGTCACTTTGGTAATGGGAATTAAAGTAGGATATGGGACCTGACTATAAAGAAGAGTTAATAATAAAGTTCAAATAAGTCATCTCATTTTTCATTCTTTCATTTTCTTGAAAAAAGCAGGCTGCATTTAACCTAGATCAAACTGTAGTGTTGGAGAAGACTCTTGAGAGTCCCTTGGACTGCAAGGAGATCCAACCAGTCTATCCTAAAGGAGATCAGTCCTGGGTGTTCATTGGAGGGACTGATGCTGAAGCTGAAACTCCAGTATTTTGGCCACCTGATGTGAAGAGCTGACTCATTTGAAAGGACCCTGATGTTGGGAAAGACTGAAAGCAGGAGGAGAAGGGGACAACAGAGGATGAGATGGTTAGATGGCATCACCGACTCAATGGACATGAGTTTGGGTGAACTCCAGGAGTTGGTGATGGACAGGGAGGCCTGGCATGCTGCGGTTCATGGGGTTGCAAAGAGTTGGACACGACTGAGCAACTGAACTGAACTGAAAGTTGTAAAATATAGACAAGTCATTTCTTTAAGAAAATTTATTTGTAGCTCTAGAGTGGAAATAGGGAAGCTCATATACCACATTCTTTTTAGTAAGGCCTATTTCTGCAGCATTATTTCTAGGTCTTCAAAATCCAACCAACGATATATCTGCTACTCTGTTTTGGCCTTCATAGCAGCTTCTTCTCTCAGACGAGCTTTCTTTTCTAGGTTCAAGCTTGTTAAAGTCTCATTTCTTCTGGCAGCCTAAAGTGAAACAAATGTGAACAAGTGATTATTTATGCCGGTTCGGGGAGGATGTCATTACCTGACGTGGCAAGTACAGGCATGGTGGAATGGTTCACTGCTTGTGCGCCAGGCACAGCAGCCCTCTCCATGTGCCTTCTGCCTCCTCTAATGCTCCCAGTATGGCAGTCCATCCATTCACGCACAAGAGAAATGCCACACCTCTGCCTTCTCTTCCTTTCTGGCCTCTCTCTTTAAATCTTCTAGCCTCTCTTCTCCCTTTATAATATATTCCCTTGTCTTTCTCTTTTCCTCTCTTTAGCATTAAACACCTTTTTGTTTGCATTTCTACCCCCTTTCTTCCTCCTCTCACTTTTCTTTGTTGCTACCATTTCTCCATCCCCAACTCATGTGTATACTTTCACACCCTTCTAGTTCCGTATTCCTTTTACCACAAACATTCAGCTTTGGGGATCCCAGATTTCACCAAGTACTACCCTTGATGACTCCCAGCAGTGTCTACCTTGGCACTCCATCCTCCGAGAGTGAAGAGCAGTGGAGGAGATGCAACCTTCTTCCCTTGCTTCCCTCCCTCTGACTTGTTTAATCTCTGAAGCTTACATAAACAGTCTAGTTTCAAATTTTCATACCAAATGAGTGAAACCAGCACCCTATAAGGTGGTGTTTTTCTTCAGAATTAAGTATGGAGAGGGCGCAGAATCAGAATGGTTAGATGATGAAGAGGACAAAACACAAGGGCTAATTTCTCTCTTCTAAATCACAGTAAGTTCAGAAGTTCGTCATTACAGTAGCATTTACCAACTTTTCAGAAACGGACAGTTCCATAAAAGAGAAATAATATTTTTGGTATAGGACAGGAGAGGAGCTCTTTATACAGTGCATACCCTTTCATGAGGCTGGGGGGATCCCAGGGAGTGATCTGTTTCTGGAATATTTAAACTCAGCTAGCATCAAGTAGACAAAAGCAATGCAGATTTCTCAGAATTCTTAGAATCCCTATATCCTGTTTTATATGCTTCTGTAGGTTCAGTCTGAGAGCATGAAAAGTCAAAGAGGGAGACAGGAAAAAATACTGAAGTAGGGTAGGAACACATTTGTCAAAAGAACTTCACCCAGGCCTCCACACTTGCCCTTCATGCTGTCATAACATCAGCCTAAATGGTTGGTATTTTCTATTCCAAGACTCTCAAGCGAATCAGAAGTTCACTTTTACTCTGGACTCACTGCGCATAAGGAAGTCAGTTATCACTGGGTTTGCAGAACCTTTGTAGATTCTTGACAATAGATATAAGACATTTCTTTCCATGTGGAAGCTGTGATATATAGCATTAGACATGGGATTTAAATAATGGCTTGGCCAGTACTGCTGCATAGAAAAATATCTGTATTTTAATCACAAGATAGTTGTCGGCACACTTGGCTCTACCTTTTTGTCTTACCACTTACTAGCTATGTGACATTGGAAAAAGTAACATCTCTAAGTTTTGGTTCTTTTACAAAACATGGATAAGAGAACTGACCTCTTAGGTTCTCACGATTACTGTGGTGATTAGTAAGCTGAACAATGTGCTGTGCTCAGATGCCTCAGTTGTATCAGACTCTGTGCAACCCGATGGACTATAGCCTGCCAGGCTCCTCTGTCCATGGGATTCTCCAGGTAAGAATCCTGGAGCGGGTTGCCGTTTCCAACTCCAGGGGATCATCCCAGCCCAAGGATCGAACCCGGATCTCCTTCACTGGCAGGGGGATTCTTAACCACTAAGCCCAAGTTTAACAATACCTGTTATAAACTGAGCACTCAGTAAGTGGGAATACTTTTCCTGTCACCTCAATTAGGTCAAGATTCAAACTGTGGCTCTGCTATTAGGGAGATGTATGTGAACTTGGGTAAGTTACTAAGCTTTCTATGCTATGTTTCCTCATTTATAAATGAGGTCCTAATAATAGTATCTACCTTGCAGCATTGTTGTAAGATTTAACTGAGACAACAACAAGGTACCTGGAAGACGGTAAGACAGTTATTAATAATGACTGGATTTGTGGACCTGAATGCCTGTGTACTGCTTAGGAGCTTAGACAGATGGCCTAGTTGGAACATCCAAGTAGAGAACAGTGCTAAGAACACTTACCAAGACTAAGGCAGAGTGAGGATCAGTAAGTCCATGCACTGTGAGTGCTTTACAGACATACAAGGAGATATCAGTATATATGCCAGTGTCACACATCTTGTTTCACATTCCTTATGACACCTGTGGCAACTAAACCCTTCTAACTATTTTAGTTCTTCAGCATGCCAAAGTTAGGATTTGCTATTTACTTCCAGGCATGATAATCTCAGGTGTGGTCCTACCATATTTTATTTTGTTTCTTATCATTTCCTGTATAGGAAGTGACTTCCTCATCACAGACAATAAAGAGTTAACCCCTGATTTCCTCTAGGTCTTTTGTGGAAAATACATAAAGATAGAGGGGAGGTCCACTCTTACCTTCTTGCCCTCTATAACCATCAATACGCATCCCGCCACTGTCAAGGCAATCATTACATAGCTGATCTTCACCCGGACCTTGTTCTTTGCAGCATCGAGCATCTCAAACCTAGCAATGCAGTGAGATCATGAGAGAGAGTTAAAGTTTCTGAGTTGCCAGAGGATATAAACCTCTGTGTCCCACAAATCAGGAGTGGAGTGGTGCCCATAAATATAAAAAAAGGAGGTGAGACCCAAAGATCTTGTAGGACTTTGGGGAAGTCTCCCCCAAAGACCTACGAGATCTTTGTGGAAGATGGAGCATTTTCACAATTCACTTTATATTTTTATATAAATCACGATAAAGGGGTGGAGATGAAGATAGTGGGACTGAGGACTTCCAGCTACATACTATGCCAATGATGGGAAAGAATTTAGAGGATCAATTTATCTTCACAGTTTAGTAAACCTTGCTTGGACATCAGGAACCAGCTGCACTAGCTTTGGCACTGCAGCTAAATATCAGTTGGATCCTACTGCTTCAGTTTATGCAAAAGTCAACAACTATAGTTTAATTGGAATAGGCTACACTCAGACTTTGAGGCCTGGTATGAAGCCTCCATTGTCTGCTCTGGTAGATGGGAAGAGTATAATGCTGGAGGTCACAAACCTGGGCTTGTTCTGGAGCTGGAGGATGAGAGAAACCTCCAGGAATGGGTATCAGAAGATCTGACTTTAATATATTTGCAGTGTGACCAACAGGAGCCCCATATACCCAAGGTGATCAAAACAAAGGATGATCTAAATAAGAGCTGTATTTTAAATATTTAGATAGTTACTTATTAGTTGGTTTCTAGTTGAAAGGGTTATCTATCTAGTTACCAATGCTGCAGTTGTGCAGTCACCTATACACTGCTATGCTATGCTAAGTCTCTTCAGTCATGTCCAACTCTTTGTGACCCTATGGACTACAGCCCACCAGGCTCCTCTGTCCGTGGGATTCTCCAGGCAAGAATATAGAGTAGGTTGCATGCCCTCCTTCAAAGGATCCTTGCAACCCAGGGATCAAACCCATGTCTCTTGCGTCTCCTGCACTGGCATATGGGTTCTTTACCACCAGCACCACCTGGGAAGCCCATACATTACTTCAATGCATTTAACTGTTAGAGGTGCTATCTGCCAACAATAAAACACACTTTTATGAAAACTGAAAAAAAAAAACACCCAAAACCAAGAAAAATCTCAAACAGCCTAACCAACCACCTAAAAGAACTAGAATATGAAGAACAAACAAAACCATAGCAGAAGAAAGTAAAGATCAGCAAGGAAATAAAATAGAGTTTAAGAAAGACATTGAAAAAAATCATTAAAACCAAGAGCTCATTTTTTGAAAGGATAAAAAAAAATCAAAAAACTTCTGGCTAGGGTAAACAAGAGAAAGGATCCAAATAAGAAAAATAAGAAATAAAAGGATAAATAATAACCAGTGCCACAGAAATACAAAAAAAAAAAAAACAAAAACAAAAAACCCAACCATTAAGAGTATACTTTAAACAATATATGCCAACAAACTGGATAACCTAGAAGAAATAGACAAGTTCCTAGAAACATACAGCCCAAAAATGAATCAAGCAGAAATAACTAATCTGAACATACTGATCACTGGAATTGAAATAGAATATGTAGTACTAATAAAACAAAACTCTCTTCAAACAAAAGTCCAGGACCAGATGGCTTCACTGGAGAATTCTACCAAACACAGAACTCACAATGATCTCTCTCAAATTACTCCAAAACATTAAAGAGGGGGGTACGCTCCCAAAGTCATCCCATGAAGCCACCATCACCCTCATACCAGAATCAGACATATAAAAAGAAAACTACAGGCCAATATCTTTGATAACTATAGGTGTAAAAATACTCAACAAAATATTAGGAAACTGGATCCAACAACACATAAAAAGGATCACACACCATGATCAAGTCGGATTCATCCAGGGTCGCAAGGATGGTTCAACATATGCAAATCAATGTGATACACCACGTTAACGAAAGACAAAAACCATGTGATCATTTCAACAGATATAGAAAAAGCATTTGATAAAATTCAGTATTAATTCATGTTAAAAACTCTCACCAAAGTAGGTACAGAGGAAATTTTTAAAAATAATAAAAATGCTTAATAAAAGCATTTATGACAAATCCATAGTCAACCAAATACTCAACAGTGAACAGCTAAAAGTCTTCCCACTAAATTCTAGAACAAGTCAAGGACATTTGACTCACCACTTCTATTTATCATAGTGCAGTCTTGGATTGGAAGAATTAATACTGTTAAAATGGTCATACTACCCAAAGCAGTCTATAGATTTAATGTGATTCCTATCAAACTATGCATGCTATTTTTCACAGAATTAGAACAAATAATCCTAAAATTTATATAGAGCCACAAAAGACCCAGAATTGCCAAAGCAATCCTGAAGAGAAAGAACAAAGCTAGGGGCATAACACACCCAGACTTCAGACAATACTACAAAGCTACAGTAATCAAAACAGCATGGTATTGGCACAAAAACAGACATGCAAATCTGTGGAACAGAACATACAAACCCACACACCTATAATCAATTAATCTTGGACAAAGAAGGCAAGAATATACAATGGAGAAAAGTCTATTCAGTAAGTGGTTTGGGAAAGCTAGACAGCCTTATGTACATCAGTGAAGTCAAAACACGCCCTCACACCATACACAAAAATAAACAAACTCAAAATGGCTTAAAGACCTAAATATAAGACATGACACCATAAAACCCCTAGAAGAGAACACAGGCAAAATATTCTTTGACATAAATCTTACCAATGTCTTCTTAGGTCAGTCTCCCAAGGCAAAAGAAAGAAAAGCAAAAATAAATTGGACTGAATTAAATTTATAAGCTTTTGCACAGTAAAGGAAACCACACACAAAACAGAAAAAAAAAAAAAAAAAAAAAAAACACACCCACAGAATGGGAGAAAATATTCACAACTGATGTGATCAACAAAGGCTTAATTTCCCAAATATACAAACAGGACATACAGCTCAATATCTTAAAAACCAACCAATCAAATATGGACAGAAGACCTAAGTAGAAACTTCTAAAAGAAACCATCAGGCACAGAAAAACACATCAAGAATCATCAAGAAAACCACAATGAGGTATCACTTCAAGCCTGTCAGCATGGCTGACATCAAAAAGACCACAAGTAACAAATGTTGGCAAGGATGCAGAGAAACAGGAAGCCCTCATGCACTGTTGGTGGGAATGAAAACTGATACATCAGTGTCTCTTTTGTTGTCTCGTACATTGGGTTATTGTTACCATTTTTCTAAATTCCATATATATGCGTTAGTATACTGTATTGATGTTTTTCCTTCTGGCTTACTTGACTCTGTATAATAGGCTCCAGTTTCATCCACCTCATTAGAACTGATTCAAATGGGTGGGAAGATTTGGGAGAATGATATTGAAACATGTAAAATATCATGTAAGAAACGAGTTGCCAGTCCAGGTTCGATGATACTCGATACTGGATGCTTAGGGCTAGTGCACTGGGACGACCCAGAGGGATGGTATGGGGAGGGAGGAGGGAGGAGGGTTCAGGATGGGGAACACATGTATACCTGTGGCAGATTCATTTTGATATTTGGCAAAACTAATACAATTATGTAAAATTTAAAAATAAAATTAAATTAAAAAAAAAAAAAGCAAACAAACAAAAAAAATAATAATAAAAAAAACTGATACAGCCACTAGGGAGAACCATATAGAGGGTCCTTTAAAAACCAAAAAAGAAGTTACTATATGATCTGGCAATCTCACTCCTAAGCATATATCCAGAAGAGACAAAAACTCTAAAAGATACATGCACCCCAGTGTTCACGGCAGCATTTACAACAGCCAAGACATGGATGACACAGTCACACACACACCTATACACATACATAGACACACACGCACACACATAAAATGGAATATTACACAGCTGAAAAAGATAATGGAAGTTGCCATTTGGAGCAACATGAATGGACCTAGAGGTTATCATACTAAGTGAAGTCAGACAGAGGAAGACAAATATCGTATGGTATCACTTAGATGTGGAATATAAAATATGAAATGAACTTACTTACAAAACAGAAATAGATTCACAGACACAGGAAATAATCTTATGGTTACCAAAGAGAATGGAGGGGGAGGGATAAATTCAGTTTGGGATTAACAGATACACACATATATTAGATAAACAACAAGGATCTACTATGTAGCATAGGGAACTATATTCAATCTCTTGTAACATAACAGAAAATAATCTGAAAAAGTATGTATTATGTATAACTGAATCACTTTGCTGTAAACTAAAACACCACACTTAAATCAGCTATACTTGAACTTTAAAAAAAAAACACAGTAAGACTGCACAAATTTAAAGTAGGAAAAATAAGGGGAAAAAAAGTATGAAGATGAAAAATCGAGCCTGGAACAAGGCAAAATAAAGAAAAAAAGCCAAAAAAGGGAAAGACATGGTAATCTACACTTGCCATGGTAGGCCCAGTTTTGGCTCTGTAGATTCACTTTAGCAGCCAGTGCTAAAATGAATCAGTATCTATTTCTCCTTGAGGTTCTTAAGAAAATACTATATGATATAATGACATTCTGAATAATATCCTGACAATGTGCTGTGCTGTGCTTAGTCACTCAGTCATTTCTGACTCTCTGAGACCCCATGGACTGTAGCCCGCCAGGCTCCTCTGTCCATGGGGATTCTCCAGGCAAGAATACTGGAGTGGGCTGCCATGCCCTCCTCCAGGGAATCTTCCCAACCCAGGGATCAAACCCAGGTCTCCTGCATTGCAGGTGGATTTTTTTTACCATCTGAGCCACACTGCAATGAGCTTCATAAGGTTCAACACAAAGCGCAATTCAGAAAGAAAACAAACACGGGAGAGGTAAACAATGTGCTCTTTATACCCAGCTTTTGCTCTCTGCCTTGAACCAGGAAGAGATTTCAGGATACCTGGCACAGCAGAAAGATCCTTTAGGCAATGCTCCCGTAACATTTATCTTTTAACTAATGTTTTGGTAAAACTGAGTAACAATGAACTTGAGATTGTGCTCTTTGTCAAGTGCCTCCTATAACTGGTCTGCTGAATACAGACCTATGTACCTTGACAGAAAGTTTTGGGTTGGATTACCATTCTTATGTGAAAGCTAAATGGCCTAACAGGGAAGAATCTAAACAGAAGGCTGCTTCATCTTGGTGATTCTGTGGGTAGGCAGTGGGTCCCAGTTCTACTACCTGAGTGTTTGATGAGCATCAGGGCAGGGTACGTGGAGTCCTAATGGGCTCAGGATAGAGAACTAGCCTACTCAGTAGTATGTAGGGAGTGATTATATCTAGATGAATGAATGTGAGTGCTAACTTTTTTTCCCTCCTTATATTACTTTTGAAACTAGAGAGAGGAAAGTACTTCAAAAATGCATGGAAGGAGGTACAGGGTTCAGGGTGTTGCAGATGGTAGGAGAAGAACCCTGAAAGCATATATACACTGATGTAAGAGCTTGGATCCAGTGAGGGAGCAATGTGGATGGAGTCCTCTAGGCACTGAAGGTGGGCCTGCAGGGTGGGAGGAACCAGGGACAACTGCTAAGAACACTGAATTGCTCTATTAAGAGCATCTGAGATCCCACCAACCACAACTACTCATGTTGACAAATGTTTTATGTGAACTGGTATTTCCAACTGAAGTGTTGTAATCCTCAGGAAAAGTGATGTACTTTCCATTTGAGGGGACATAAAAAAATAAAATGCATTTAAATAAGGCCACAAGGTTGCCCTCCATTCTATAGGGAACAATAAGAACCAGTATGTTAAGCAGTGCCTGTTCAGAATTACCAGCACAAGGGTAAACAGTGGCCCAGGCCCAGAGAAGAGACTGCTAGGGTGACTCGTGAGATCGTGCTTTGGGCTTGATGGTGTCCTGAGACCATCTACAAGTCAGACTATAGCAGGTTTTCCTTAGTAAAGTGTATAAAGCACCTTAATAGGTGCTGAGTACATAATAGGCCATGAGTACATACCAGCCTGATTTCTGCTGGGATATGCACGAAGAAATTACAGTAGAGATAAGAATTTGAAGTCATACTTATTTCCAGCATGCTCTCCCAGAAGAATACAACTGTCACTTGAGCTAAGAAGGACCAAGGCTCTCCTGCTGAAATAATTCTAGTGAATATAATGTGTTATTTAATTTGACAGGCAAAAAGAGAAGGGTGCTGTTAAAGTTGTTGTAAACAGAAAGCAAAACCTACTTATCTTCCTAGAAAAAGATACCCTGAATGAACCCAGAACTTCTTCAATCATGACTTGATTCAGAAGCCAGAAGGCTCCAGAACAATTCCTTACTGGAAGAGAATGAATGTCCAGGAGCTTTGTTCCAAGTACCCGTCTCTGAAGAGGATGATGTCCCATGGGGAGACTGCAACTATTTCTTAGAATCTCTTTTGGCCAAGATGCAAACCATGAGGCAAGAGCAGTGGTTCTCAACTTGGAATGATTCCCAGGTCTGAAATGAACTCTGGGGCTCCTGGGTTGTGTAGCCAGACTCCAGGAATCAGCTCTGCCTACCAGTAGTCTGGTACTAATCCCAGGATCTGCTTCACCTGCCTCTGGGTGGGCAACAGGCTCAGATTTATCAGGACCCTATCACTGGCCAGCAGTGGGCCACCACTAGTGCCAGGGCTCCCCAGGGATCTGCAATCATGTACATACAAATACAATTGGCGACTCAGATAAAAAGAGGCAGCAGAGGAATGTGTTCTAGGAGAAGGAATAAGATAAAACCCTAGAAGATGAACTAAGTGGAGATAGCCTACCTACATGAGAAAGACCTCAGAGTAATGATCATAAAGATGAGCAAAGAACTTGGAAGAAGAATGGGTGCACAGAACGAGAAGTTAGAAGTTTTTAAACGAGAAAACACAAAGAATAACCAGATGTGAAAAATACGGTAGCTGAAATGCAAACTACAGTAGAAGGAATCAACAGTAGACTAAATGATACAGAAAAATGGATCACTGAGCTGGGAGACAGAATAGTGAAAACCACTGCCACTGAGCAGAAAAAAATGAAAAGAAATAAGGACAGTTTAAGAGACCTCTGGGTCAACATCAAGCCCATTAAATTCACATTATAGGGGTCCCAGAAGGAGAAGAGCAAGAAAGTGTTTCAGAAATAATTGAAGAGATAATAGCTGAAAACTTTACTATCCTGAGAAATGAAAGTCATCCAAGTCCAGGAAGCACAGAATCTCATATAGGATTACCCCAAAGAGGAACACACCAAGAATACTGTACTCAAAAATCAAAATGACAAAAATTAAAGATAAACAGAGAATACTAAGAGCAGCAAGAGAAAAGTAACAAATTACTTAGAATGACATTCCCACAAGGCTATCAGCTGATTTTCTAGTAGACTCTGCAGGCCAGATGGAAGTGACACGAAATATTTAAAGGAATGAAAGAGAAAAGCCTACAACCAGGAATAGTCTACCCAGCAAGGTTCTTATTCAGACTTGATGAAGAAATCAAAAACTTTACAGACAAGCAAAATCTAAGAGAATTCAGCACCACCAAAGTGGCCTTAACAAGAAATGTTAAACGAACATCTCTAGGCAAAAAAGAAAAGGCCACAGTTACGAAAAAGAAAATTATGGAATGAAAGAGCTCACTGGCAAAGGTAAAGTTAGGAAATCATTCACATACAAAGTTAGTAAAGGTAGGAAATTATACATATACAAAGATAGTAGGGAGATTAAGAGAGACAAGTAGTAAAGATCATCTGTATCTACAGTAAGCAGTTAAGGGATACACAAAACAATCAGATGTAAAATATGGGCTTCCCAGGTGGCACAATGTAAAGAGTCTACCTGCCACGCAGGAAACGCAAGAGACGTGGGTTTGATTCCTGGGTCAGGAAGATCTCCTGGAGAAGGAAATGGAAACCCACTCCAGTATTCTTGCCTGGAGAATTCCAAGGACAGAGAAGCCTGTTGGGTTATAGTCCATGAGGTTGCAAAGAGTCAGACATGACTGAGCTACTGAGCATGCACACATACACACACATGAGATCAAAAACAGTAGTCATTAGGAGAGGAATGTACAAACTCAGGTGTTTTTTTAAAATGTATTTGAAACTAAGAGATGAGCTCCTTAAAACAATCACATATATACGCAGACTGTTACATGAAAACCTCACGGTAACTGCAAACCAAAACTCTATAATAAATATACACACAACAAAGAAAAAGGAATACAAAATACACTAATTATACTCATATTAGAAGAGATTAGAACAAAGAAGAAAGAAAAAAAGACCCACAAAACAAATCCATACTACACATAAAAAACAAACAATAAAGGCTTGTTGTAGAGCATCAGTTCAGTTCAGTTCAGTCGCTCAGTTGTGTCCGACTCTTTGCAACTCCATGAATCGCAGCACGCCAGGCCTCCCTGTCCATCACCAACTCCTGGAGTTCACTCAAACTCACATCCATGGAGTTGGTAATGCCATCCAGCCATCTCATCCTCTGTCGTCCCCTTCTCCTCCTGCCCCAAATCCCTCCCAGCATCAGGGTCTTTTCCAATGAGTCAACTCTTTGCATGAGGTGGCCAAGTATTCGAGTTTGAGCCTCAGCATCAGTCCTTCCAATGAACACCCAGGGCTGATCTCCTTTAGGATGGACTGGTTGGACCTCCTTGCAGTCCAAGGGACTCTCAAGGGCCTTTTCCAACACCACAGTTCAAAAGCATCAATTCTTTGGTGCTCAGCTTTCTTCACAGTCCAACTCTCACATCCATACATGACCACTGGAAAAACCATAGCCTTGACTAGATGGACCTTTGTTGGCAAAGTAATGTCTCTGCTTTTGAATATGCTATCTAGGTTGGTCATAACTTTTCCTCTAAGGAGTAAGCGTCTTTTAATTTCATGGCTGCAATCACCATCTGCAGTGATTTTGGAGCCCCCAAAAATAAAGTCTGACACTGTTTCCACTGATCCACTGTTTCCCCATCTATTTGCCATGAAGTGATGGGACCACAGGCCATGATCTTAGTTTTCTGAATGTTGAGCTTTAAGCCAACTTTTTCACTCTCCTCTTTCATCAAGAGGTTCTTTAGTTCTTCACTTGCTGCCATAAGGGTGGTGTCATCTGCATATCTGAGGTTATTGATATTTCTCCCAGCAATCTTGATTCCAGCTTGTGCTTCTTCCAGCCCAGCATTTCTCATGATGTACTCTGGATAGAAGTTAAATAAGCAGGGTGACAATATACAGCCTTGATGTACTCCTTTTCCTCTTTGGAACCAGTGTGTTGTTCCATGTCCAGTTCTAACTGTTGCTTCCTGACCTGCATACAGGTTTCTCAAGAGACAGGTCAGGTGGTCTGATATTCCCATCTCTTGAAGAATTTTCCACAGTTTATTGTAATCCACACAGTAAAGGCTTTGGCATAGTCAATAAAGCAGAAAGAGATGTTTTTCTGGAACTCTCTTGCTTTTTCCATGATGCAGCGGATGTTGGCAATTTGATCTCTGGTTCCTCTGCCTTTTCTAAAACCAGCTTGAACATCTGCAAGTTTGCAGTTCACGTACTGCTGAAGTCTGGCTTGGAGAATTTTGAGCATTACTTTACTAGCGTGTGAGATGAGGGCAATTGTGCAGTAGTTTGAGCATTCTTTGGCATTGCCTTTCTTTGGGACTGGAAAGAAAACTGACCTTTTCCAGTCCTGTGGCCACTGCTGAGTTTTCCAAATGTGCTGGCATATTGAGTGCAGCACTTTCACAGCATCATCTTTCAGGATTTGGAATAGGTCAACTGGAATGCCATCACCTCCACTAGCTTTGTTCCTAGTGATACTTTCTAAGGCCCACTTGACTTCACATTCTAGGATGTCTGGCTCTAGGTGAGTGATCACACCATCATGATTATCT